>NC_088684.1:16433331-16741164 GCF_028017835.1 Emys orbicularis
GGGAGTGGGGGCGGGGCAGGGGCGGAGCAGGGGCTGGAGCAGCACGCAGCTGCGCAGGGTACCAGGAAATTTGGTGCCCCGAATTTCCTGGTGCCCTATGCAACTGCGTACTTTGCGTATGGGTAAGGACGGTCCTGCCTGTATGCTAACCAAAGATAGCAAAGAATAGTTTCTGCAAAGAGGAAGGCTTTCTAATCATGAAGGGCCAGATTTTAGCCACCTTTGCAGGGGTGCAGTGGAGGAGAAGGTGCACGGAGGGAGCCAGGAAGTAGTTAGTGCACTAATTTAGGAGACTGGTATTTTACAGTCACTGTGCACTGGTGTAAATGACTACACAAGGTGCCAGGAAATGAAGCATCAAACTCAAAGGCTTTCTCTGCCTTCGTTTAGCTGTCTGTGGAATGGGATCAATAATACACAGAGGTGGTGTGACAATTAGTTAATGCCCAAACCTGCAAGTCTTCTGTGTAAGCAGATCGCATTGTTTTCCATAGGAGAGCCATTTGTGGAGCGCTTTCCAGAAAGGATAAATTATATTTTTACACTTTGATAACATACATATGAGTGCAAAGGCCAACATTTTGAAATCTGACTCTCTGAACATAGCAGGCATCTAAATCCACATTCAGCCACCTAAATAAAAGTTACCAGTTTTCAAAGTTTTTGGACTTGTCTAGTTCCTTCAAGAGCTGCTGTAAGGTGCTCCGAACCTCTGAAAATCAGGCCAGTTATTTAGGTATCGAATTGTGCATGCTGGTGGCAAACCTTAGTCACCTATCTTTGAAAAATGTGGCCCAGGAACTGTCATACTGTAATGAGGATCACCTGGGTGAGAAAATCCCTTCTTGCAACCAAATCATCTTCAATAGCAAAGGGTACCTAGACAAATATTGTCCGGTAACCTTTTTGGTCTCAATATTTTTTTTACTCCAAAATGCACCTGATGTGGAAAACCCATTTTCAAAAGGGCACCCAAACCATTTCATCTCCCTCCTTTTACTAACAGCGCATGGCTATTAGAAGATTTAAAATAAACAAAAAGAAAAAGAAAAAAGAACCCCAAACAGCCAGCCTACTATGCAATCCAAATCCTACAGCCTCCTTTTCCCATCTCTCGATGCAAGTGCTTGTAAGGTCCTCACCACCATAGTATCTGAGTGTGTATTTGACAATGATGAAAACCCAAACCTGTTTAACCCCGAATCACACAACAGAATCCTAAAATGAATTTCTTACCGTGTGGCGTTCTCCAAAGCCCGGGAAAATGATGCATAATCGGCAGTCGAGTGCTGGAGGGAATAGTACCAGACAGCTGCATCTTCAATGAAGGAATTGGAGTCCTCTCCTCCAAGGGAATTTTGCAGAGCCTGATAAAAGGCTGTTTTGCTATTGGCTCGTCCTTGACTTTCTTCAAATTTCTAAGAGCAAAATCAGGGTCTTTTTTAAAAACGAAAGTTAAACGTTCCACAGAATGCCCTGTACATAGGCTCAAACCACCCTCTGCAGAATCACACGGGGAGACAGCACTCTTCATGCTGATGAACTCCCATGGGAAGGCAGAGTGCTGTCTCCAACCCCTGCCATTATCATACAAAGATGCCCCTCTGCTGAGGCTCTGTGGGGGTTTACGGGAAGGATGCAGTAGGGGGATGCTGCTCTCTGCTGCATAGTCCTTAGATTTGCATCTGAAAATCGAAGCAGCAGGTAATTCGGCTTGGAGCTGCATTACCTCCCTCTGAGTCCTCTTCATGGCTACTACAAAGAAGCCATAGGGGGACCCAGCCATTAGCAGTGCAGCTGCACTAGGGGCTACACTGCCAAGGTGAGGGGCAGTTCCAGGATAGAGGGGAAATCCCTTCCCCACAGATGTCTGAGATCTACAAGGGTGCAAGAGGGTGCAACCTTCATACTTCACAATCCTCCAAGCCCTCCCCATCATGCTGGGAAGCTCCCTGCCGGGAAGCCCTCTCATGGCTTCTTCCAGGGTGAGTCAATATAGCCCAAAGAAAATGGGGGATCAAACTTCAGTTATACTAAAGAGACCACAGGTCATAACCTCAGCTGGTGTAAAGTCAGAGGGTGCCACATGTGACCACAGGAGTAAGGAGGGGTGGAGGAGACAGGGCCAAGGGAAAAAGACTTCTGTTCCTATGGGAATCCAGAGATCGGCATGCAGAGAGCTGTCTCATGCCATGCCCAGTTTCCCGCCCCTGTTCTTGATGGAGCCAACAAGTCCTGGAGGCTTTTGACATCTCTGTTATTTAGGGCTGTTATCTGTTATCCTTTTAGATCTTTCACATTCTGTTTTTAAATGGCAGAATTGATTCCAGGTTTGGAAACAGAGCGACTTCTTTAAAAGCTTGAAACGAGATTTCCTGTCTGCAGGAGACACTTGCACAGGTGCATGGGGGATGAAATTTGGTAAGATATTTTTAAAACATTCCCAATAGAAACATCTAATAAGCTGTCTTTATCATCATGGCTGGCCCTCCTGAAACAAAACAGATCTAAATCTGCCCAGTCAAATTACTATAGATACTTCTACTGAATATTTTATTTTGTTGACCTGCGTCTGTTTTTCCTCAAACAACTCAAAAAATGTTTCCACTACCCTGCATAGAATGTACCAAAAGCTACAGAAGGAATAATTGCTTTTCCAATAGATTCATAGAAATTAGAGATGAGAAAAAAAGTCTCAAGTCACAAAATCCATCCCCTGTTGCCATCCTAGGATGGTCCTTACTACTCATTCTAGTGTTCTTTCCAGTCCAGTTTTCAATGACTGTTATCATGGGATCTAAAAGGCCCACAGATAATAGGTAGGTGATGGGATAAAACACAAAGAAAAGTGAAAGAGGAGTAATGTGCCCTGTTAGTTGCACAATTTCAGTGCAGCTTGGTTTCTTTCCCTCTTTTTTTTCTTATTTTTAGGAGGTTCTGTCATCTAATTTGTTTCCATTTCACTGAGTGAATTAACGGTGTACATAAGTGCACATTTTTCGGCAAGAAACTGAAACATCACTAAGGAACTGATTCAAAGCCCTTTGAAGTCAGTAGTTGTCTTTCTATTCATGTCCATGGAAGATCAGGTCTTTAGGGGCTGGCTGCATCACTGCATTTCTAATGATCTAGTGGCCTCTTTCATTGAAGAATTGGTGCTGATGGATTTGAGCAATTTAGAAAGGGAGGAGTGGGGTAAAGAGGATAATCTTTTATAGATAGTGCCCAGTCCTGCTAATTGCTGAACACCTTGCATGATCCAGTCCTTATTGCATGTTTTAATTTTATATTTAGTGATGGACAGTGTGACGTTGCACCCCATAAGACTTTATGGAAATATACTTATGAATGTATATATGACATAACTGGAATATGTTTTATGCTACATATGCCATGTAACATATCTCCGTAAAGGTTATGATCTACTGAATACATTCCTTCTATTTGTATGCATGTATCATTTTTGTATTCGAAGTTATGAATATTGGCTGTGTAGTTGCTTGATTTTAAGTAACCTTAGCAAAGCATTTGGTCAGCTTCCTGAGAAAGGAATGTGCAAGTTAAGTGCCCAATCAAGAAACACTTAACAGACAATGGATCTTGGAAGGCTCCAATCCACATAAGAAGTCTACTTGAGGACGTTCAAGGTAGCATGTGAACCACGGCTGCTACCTGTAAGTTCTGAGTCATGCATGTACATGTGACTTGCCCCTGTGACTCCAAAACTCCATATTGTAGCTAGGATTCTACACAGGGGGAGGGAGGGGTGTCCACCCACAAGAGAAAGTCTATTTAAACCCCTGGGAGACCCCTCCATTTTGTCTTCAGCTGGCTGAAGAGATAGCCTCTCCAGCCCCAAAGGATACCTGAAAGAAACTGGAACAAAGGACAGTAACCAGGGGGTGTGTGTGATTGCTGGACCCGACTAGAAGGAGACTAGTCTGTAAAAGGAAGCTTACTGGAACACCTCTGAGAGTGAGGTTTTATCTGTATTCAGTTTTCTTACTGTATTAGGTTTAGATTTGCGTGTTTTATTTTATTTTGCTTGGTAATTCACTTTGTTCTGTCTGTTATTACTTGGAACCACTTAAATCCTACTTTCTGTATTTAATAAAATCACTTTTTACTTATTAATTAAGCCAGAGTATGTATTAATACCTGGGGGGGGGGCAAACAGCTGTGCATATCTCTCTGTCAGCGTTATAGAGGGCGAACAATTTATGAGTTTACCCTGTATACGCTTTATACAGGGTAAAGGGGATTTATTTGTGGTTTGGATCCCATTGGGAGTTGGGCATCTGAGTGTTAGAGACAGGAACACTTCTTACGCTGCTTTCACTTAAGCCTGCAGTTTGAGGGAGATGGTTCAGACCTGGGTCTGTGTCTGGCACAACCAGGCAGGGCTCTGAAGTCCCAATCTGGCAGGGAAAGCAGGGGCAGAGGTAGTCTCAGCACATCAGTTGGCAGTTCCCAAGGGGTTTTCTGTGATTCAACCCATCACAGGCACATTATATTATTCAACAGCTGCCACAGATGCTAAGGGAATGATGAAACATGAGGCTCATTCACTTAGAAGAACACTTTACAGTGCTTGGATTACAATTGTTGTCACACCAAAAATGTCCTAAGAATTTTGGTGCCCTTTCTCAGCAGTCAGATCATAAAATTGAGTCACTAGGGTCTTGTGAGTCAGCTATCACCATGGGAACAGAGCTGGCCGAAAAATGGAATTTCTGTCTCCTTGGAAATTCTGAGATTTTGAAATTTGGTTTTGTCCTGAATTGAAAAGTTGAATTTTTCACAAAACCAAATATTCTGAAATATTTTCTTTTGACCTCATCGTTTTGACTATATTATATTATAAAGAATCAGAATGATAAAGTCAAAATGAAATGTTTGGCCTTATTGAAATGAAACTTTTAAATAATTTCTCAGTGAAAATTTCAATGAAGTTGATACATTCCCACAAAACATTTCAATCATCAGCTCAGCATATTCCAGCAGAACAATTTTCCACTTGAAAATTTTCAGTCAGCTCTAATAGGAAACATTTTCCAAAGAGGGCTTAACATAATAGATAGTAGTAGATTGATAGAAAGAACTGCAGCCTATGTCAAATAATCTACATTCTACAAACTCTTTCAGAGCTACAGTTTACCGAGCTCAGGAATTATAGACTCGTGGGCCTTTCTTCAGTATTATAAAAAAACTAGGTAAGAAAATCCTTAAAAACAATGGGCCAGGTTCAGTGGTATGTTGCTTTGCACTGTTTTGGTGACAGGAAGCAGTCATAAACATGGCTTAACTGACTGTCACCCTGAGTTTACAGTTCCTTTCATTGTGGGAGCAAAACTCTAGCATGCCAATGAATTTGGCCCAGTATATTCTAAAGCACCTAACTGAGTAGCATATGGTAGAGACAAACCATCACATCTTCTGTAAGGCTAAATGGTACCTCGCCAATGTGTTAGAATAGTGTTAAGAGTTAGCCCTCAAACAGAGTGGATAAGGGGAACAAGTGTATATAGTGATTTTAGTTTTTCAAATGGCTTTTGACTAAGTCCCTCACAGGAGACTATTAAGAAACTTGCTAGGCAAGAGGTGAAAAGCTTAGCACAACTCTGTCACAGATTCAAGCTAGTTAAGAGATGAAATAAAGAGTTGGAATTAAAGAGTCAATTCTCATCACAGACAGAGCTCAATAGCAGGTTTTTCCCCTGAGGTCATTACAGTTACAAACTCCTGCAATGGGTTCCATGCAGGTGAGGTCCTGTGCTCTTGAGAAGCCCCACTGACTGCAGATGCTGTGGGTGTACGGGACTGTCTGCACAGCTCAGACTGCATATATGGGATAAATGCATAATATTGCTAACTTTCTTTCCATCCATCCATCTACCCACCCACCATTTCCTGGCTGTGCAAGACAGCCTGGGTCTGTACTAGGGTGGGTGTACCAGCAGAGAAAAGACAGAAAAAGCCAAAACCTTAGTCCACCAACTAAACAGAATTCAAACTCCCACCATGGCTACGCATCCCTCCTTGCAATCCATGTTCTATCTATTGTGTACTAAACACACTGTGTGTACACACGCACACACCACATGCATTAGACTTTTAGACCATAAAGGACCTTAGATCATCTAGTCTACACTACGGGGACTATATTGGCATAGCTACATGTTGCTGTAGCTATGCTGGCATAACCCTGCAGCGTAGAGAGAGCTTACACCCCCGCAAGTGACAATGGCTACCCTACATTGATGGAAGCTGTCTTCTATCGATGTAGTTGCATCTACACTAGGGGTCAGGTCAGCATAGCTATTTCAGTCAGGGATGTGTTTTTTTCACATCACTGACAGACGTAGGTATGAGGAGCTAACTCCTGTGTATCAGAGGCTGTAGATTTTCACCCACTTTCCCCTTTATTGAGACCAATAACTTGCATTTGACTAAAACATATCATCCAAAAGGCATCTAAGTCTTAATCTGTAGACCTTAATAGATGTGGAATCCACCGCTTCCCTTGATAGTCTGTTCCAATTGTTATTCACCTCCCACTGTTAAAAATGTTGCCTTATTTCTAATCTGAATTTGTCTGGCTTTAACTTCCAGCTATTGGATCTTGTTCTGACTTTCTCTGCTTGAGGGAGATATTAGGTTACTTCAACCCACTCACTGGCCAGTGCCTGGGGGGATGGGACCATGGCTCCACCTCCTCTCCACCATTTTCTCAACAACTTACTAAAAAGGAGGGGAAGGAAAAAACAGGTGCACAGCCTCTGCCCTCCCCCTAAATGCCCCCACCTTGATCAAGGTATCACTGCCACGGCTGAACCAGTGCACTGGGGGGAGACCTTATTTCTGTATATTGCTCTGTGCAGCCTTGCTCGCACTAGTCAAAATCTAGCCCTTACATTGTGAGCTCTTCAGAATAAGGACCATGCCTCCTTTTATGATTGGAAAGCACCTTGTGCATTGTGGGCACTAGTGGAAAGAAATCACAAATACCACCCCCACCACCAGATTCTGTAGATCTACACCAGTGGTTCTCAAATCGTGGCCCAATCAGCACACAGCTGCGGCCTATATGACATCCTCAAGGCCACACAGGTACTGTATGTATTGTGTAGATGCAGCCCACATAACACATAGAGAGCTGCATATGTGCCTCAGTGGTAAATAGGTTGAGAACTACTGCCTGGGGTACAGAACTCTGTGATAAATATTTCCCAAGAGCTGACATGTACAAATATCCTATGTTACAACACCTGCTATTGGGGAAGCACTGTGGTTTAATGGGTGAAATTCACAAACAGCAACAGGCCTTGTTCCACTTAAGCCCTATTTGGAAGTCTCTATCTATTTTAGGGCTTGTCTACACTTGAAATGCTACAGTGGCACAGCTGCGCTGCTGTAGTGCATCAGTGTAAACACTGACTACCTACGCTAACAGGAGAGCAAGCAGGCTGGCTAACCTAGTGAGGAGGGCTTTAAACTAGGTTCACCGGGGGAAGGAGACCAAAGCCCTGAGGTAAGTGGGGAAATGGGATACCGGGAGGAAGCACGAGCAGGAGAGTGCAAGAGGGGAGGACTCCTGTCTCAGACTGAGAAAGCGGGACAATCAGCGCGTTATCTTAAGTGCCTATACACAAATGCAAGAAGCCTGGGAAACAAGCAGGGAGAACTGGAAGTCCTGGCACAGTCAAGGAACTAGGATGTCATTGGAATAACAGAGACTTGGTGGGATAACTCACATGACTGGAGTACTGTCATGGATGGATATAAACTGTTCAGGAAGGACAGGCAGGGCAGAAAAGGTGGGGGAGTTGCATTGTATGTAAGAGAGGAGTATGACTGCTCAGAGCTCCGGTATGAAACTGCAGAAAAACCTGAAAGTCTCTGGATAAAGTTGAGAAGTGTGAGCAACAAGGGTGATGTTGTGGTGGGAGTCTGCTATAGACCACCAGACCACGGGGATGAGGTGGACGAGGCTTTCTTCCGGCAACTAGCAGAAGTTATTAGATCGCAGGCCCTGGTTCTCATGGGAGACTTTAATCACCCTGATATCTGCTGAGAGAGCAATACAGAGGTGCACAGACAACCCAGGAAGTTTTTGGAAAGTGTAGGGGACAATTTCCTGGTGCAAGTGCTGGAGGAACCACTAGGGGCAGAGCTCTTCTAGACCTGCTGCTCAGAAACCGGGAAGAATTAGTAGGGGAAGCAAAAGTGGATGGGAACCTGGGAGGCAGTGACCATGAGATGGTCGAGTTCAGGATCCTGACACAAGGAAGAAAGGAGAGCAGCAGAATACGGACCCTGGACTTCAGAAAAGCAGACTTTGACTCCCTCAGGGAACTGATGGGCAGGATCCCCTGGGAGAATAACATGAGCTGTATGTGAAGACAAGCTCCATGTTAAGAAATATCTGAAGTCCCAAGGATACATGGGAGGGATGGGGAAAGTGCAGTTATGTGCTCACAGAAAGCACTGCTAGTTCTAAACGTACCAGAACTCACAACACAGTGCACACAAAGCAATGTCGATGTAGCCGTGTCAGTCCCAGTAGCTGTGGCAGTCCCAGGATATCAGAGAGACAAGGTGGATGAGGTAATCACCATCAGAAGTTGGTCCAATAAAAGCTATTACCTCACCCACCTTGTCTCTAACCCAGAAAATGGGCAGATAAACATGGCTTGGTTCACATTCAGAAAAACAAAACACAATGCAAGTAACAACAGAGGCAGGCACCAGCCACTACTCGGCGATTGAACAGCCCTTCCTCCCCTACAAATCCTTGACAAGTTTCAACCTTAGTAGTGATTATCCATAATAGCCTTTAAGTGCAGTTAGCAGTGCTGACAAAGAATAGATAAAAATGAATGGGCACGCGTGCACCCCCCGCAAATCAAACGATAAGATTGTTAGAGATTGAGTGCACTTGATAACAGGTTTGTAGGGAAGTGTGAACAGTTAGGAAAAAAGCATTGCACAATGTCCACATGACAACTCGGCCACCACCCTGGCAGCACAAATCCAACCCAAAAGGTGTTAACCCAGGGGAGGTGCCTTGTTAGAATTATCTGTAATTTGTGTGAATAGCCACAGGAAGGATCAGCTAGTGACCTTCAGCTACAGGGGAACAAAAACCTCAGGCCGTGGCTACACTCGAAACTTCAAAGAACTTCAATACTAGAATTTAACTGCATATTCATAAAACAGCAGTGAACGACAAGTGGTGTTTACAAGGGTGGCAGGCTCTTCCACAACCAGTCAGAAGGCATTAATGGAGTAAGACAAGGCAGGCAAAGTCTGTTCAAATGGCAGAGGTCTTAAGAGTTTCTTCCAAGAAGGCACAAATTTAAGATTTAAGAAGAGCGCTGCAGGTACTCCACCTCCACGAGGGGAGTAGCTTACAGCGCTGGGAGCCTGTTTACACTGGCGCTTTACAGCGCTGTAAGTTGCTGTGCTCAGGGGGGTGTTTTTTCACACCCCTGAGCGAGAAAGTTGCAGCGCTGTAAAGAGCCAGTGTAGCCATAGCCTCACAAAGCTGTGTAACCCCCAGAAGTGTGTGCCCATATCCCCTCATGCTTTTCTGCAGTTGCACAGAGTGCAAAGCAGGGACGCTGGAACAATTTTTACAGTGGAGGTGCTGAGGGCCATTGAATCAAACTGTAAACCCTGGATATGATGGAAACCACTTCAAGCAAGGGGGTGCAGCAGCACCTCCAGCACCTCTAGTTCAAGCACCTATGGTGTGAAGGTGTCTAGAGCCCTGCATGGATACAAAATTTGTATCCGCATCTGATCCGCAAAAATGAGCCTCGGATATAAAGCGGATATCTGTGGATTTGCAGGGCTCTAAAGGTGTCCCTCAGTACCCCCCTCTGTGTCTGTGCTGTTCCGAGAAGTGTGCACGTTTGGAATCCCTGATTTCCCTTGCCTGTGGACATGTGGACAGGATCCAGCTGCCTGTACAGGGTTTGTAAACCAGACTTGTTCTGGGCCCACTCAGGATGGAAGCACTCCCCTTTACCCTCCCAAATGTTAGGGAGTGTGCAGCAGACAAGGATAATATGAACAGCATTTGCCACATTGGCATCCAGATGGGGACACAGGCACTGCCAATGAGATATCAGCCTACCAAACACACACTCCATGACCATTCTACAGCTACTGATTCTGTAACTGAATTCCCACTGATGCTGGGGTATGGTTTCATGAGCCAATTTAGGAGCGGCAATGCCAAAACAAAAACTGGACAGACACACTGTAGAGAACCATATTGTTACTGGGGAATAAAGTGCCTTCTTTCCCCCTTCAAGAACAATCCCAATCTTCTCAGTACCACAGTGTCATGAAATTTTCCAGGGTTTCCCCATGTTGGTATTCACGAATCTGCCTCAGTGGTCCACTAAGCCTTGCAGAATGAATGAATAATACAACTTTTCGGTTCACAACTACTTGACCCCTTTTGGTGGGCAAAGTATTGGGATATGGGTGCCATCAATGGCCCCTGCACAGTTTGGAAGCCCCATCTTCTCAAATTCAGCTATTATTTCTGGAACTTTTCTTATGGCAGCCACCTGTGGGTAGATCAGCATTAATAGTGTTACAAACCTGCACAAACACGACCCCGACAATGGATGCCTGCAAGACAGACTGGAACCTAGAGCATTTGAAAGAAACTAAGGGTATGTCTACACTACCCACTGGATCGGCGGGCAGTGATCGATCCAACGGGGGTCGATTTATCGCGTCTAGTCTAGACGCGATAAATTGACCCCCGAGCGCTCTCCCGTCGACTCCTGTACTCCACCACTGCGAGAGGTGCAGGAAGAGTCGACGGGGGAGCAGCAGCAGTCGACTCATCGCAGTGAAGACACCGCGGTGAAGTAGGTCTAAGTATGTCGACTTCACGTAGCTGAAGTTGCGTAACTTAGATCGATCCCTCCCCCCCCCAGTGTAGACCAGGCCTTAGGATATGAGAAGGCAGAAACAGAGCCAGAGCAGATGAGAATAATCAGCAGGTATTAAGGTATTAAGGCAAAGGAGATGAAAGGGAAGGACTGAACTGCAGCCTGTCTAACATGGAGAACATGAAATCACTGAGGCAGAACTGTCTTTATTACATACCTGTACAGTGATTAGCACAGTGAGGCCTGGTCCTTGGTTGGGCTTCCGTGGCATTACTATAATTAGTACTACTACTACTAGTGAGGAATTACAAGGACTTTCCAAATTCTCATCTCAGAAGCCCAAGTTCTGTGTAAGTACTTAACAGAAAAGAGAAAACATCTGCACATCAGAAAAATCTGGAAGCTTCCAGCTGTCTCCCTTATTAACACCCTGGTTTGCCGCATAATCTTCTGTGAGACAACACAGTGGGATTTCACTGACTGTTTATAATTAAGGTGGGATGCATACAAGTGGTGGTAACACACAGGACTTCATTTCCTGGCCCCAGCCACATGAGCTGGGCCAAGGTTACAAAGGTTTATTCCCCATCACAACACAGGGGTCGTTATGGGCTGACTCCAGTGGTTGCTGTTACATCCTTGACCCTTGCCTTTTTTAAATCACTTTTAAAGGATTCAAAAGGAAAACATGATGTCAAAGCAAAAGCAAAAATACCCTGAAGGGAACCAACGCAGTCACTTTGTCTCTGTTCAGAATTGTCGTAACAGAGGTTCCTGTCAAATCCTTGGTTGTTATTTCTGAATGTACAAATGTCCTATGTTACATCACCAGCTACTGGGCAGCACTGGGGTTTACCCTTTTCTTGCACTGTTTCACAATGGGTGAAATTCACCTCTTTGCAGACAGACAGCAATAGGCCTTGGTTCCACTTAAAGCCCTATTTTGAGGTCTCTAGCTGTCTTTTAGGGCTAGTCTACACTTGAAATGCTACAGTGGCACAGCTGCGCCACTGGAGCGTGTAGTATAAACACTACCTACACCAACAGGAGGGGTTCTTCTGTCAGCGTAGGGAATCCACTTCCCCGAGAAGCAATAGCCAGGTCGATGGAAGAATTCTTCCATCAACCTTGTGCTGTCTATGGTGGAGGTAAGGTCTGCTTAACTATGCCACTCAGAGCTGTGGGTTTTTCACATCCCTGAGCAATGTAGGTAAACCAGCTTAATTTCTAGTGCAGACCAGGCCTCAGGTATTTATATGGCCCCCCCATTACCACAGTATCTGAGCACCTCATAATCTTTAATGTGTTTATCCTCACCACACCCCTGTGAGATGGGGCAGTGCTATTATCCCCATTTTACAGATGGGGGCTAAGGCACAGAGTAAGATTAAGTGACTTACCACAGGAAGTTTGTGGCAAAGCAGGGACTTGAACCCAGGTCTCCAAAGCGCTAAGCTAGTGACCTAACCACTGGACTAGCCTTCCTCTTCAAAAATTAAGTTGGGCCTGGCTCGCTGCACAGGAGCGAAGTTTAACCCTTTGTGTCTCAAGATCCCTTCCTCCCATTGCTGCTCTCTTTAAATCTCACCTGAAAGCTTTCCTACTGTTTTAGATTCCTTACTAAAAAATATGTTGGTATCCAGCATTAATGGCCAGAATGGACTTTATCACTGGGCCCCATGGTAGCAAGCCTCGGTGTTTTGGATCATTACGGTAGAGCACTGTAGCAATGTTAGTAAGAGTTACAGTGACGGTTTGAAGTTCTGTTGCCTTGGGTAACGCAGGAGGTCAGAGCAGATGTTCTAAAGACTCCTAGCCAATAGCACTGCTGAGCCCATTTCTCCATTTCGTACACAACCCAAACTCCCATTAACTCAGTGGTTACGCTCCAGTATACTATAAGTTTTTGTTTGTTGTTCTGGACAATTACTGAAGAATACTCTAGTCCTTCTGTATATACTGCTCTGCACTGATACTCTTGCATAGATGGTCCCGGAAGTAAATATGGAGAGAGAGGAACAGACAATGAGAGAGGGAGAGAATGTCTCCAGGGGGTCTGCTCACTTGTAAACAAAAACCACTAGTTTAAAGGGAGTTTGGCATTATGGGGCAGGAATGTACCTCGCTCTTGAATGCATGTGTTAATTATATATCAGGGTAATGAAGAGAAAGCTGAAAGGGACAGGTTTATGTCAATTTATGCCAGCTAAGGATCTGACCCAACATTTTAAAAAATTCTTCCTGCAAGTTGCTGTACATGCAGCCTACATTTCAGTTATAATACAAAGTCACATATATAGTTTGTGCTATCATTTCAACAGGCTATAAGAACAGAGTAATTGCCATTAGGTAAAGGGACTATTTAACCACTGGGTCCAGGATTCTGTCTCTAACGCAGCCAATGCCGGATGCTGCAGAGGAAAGTAGTACACCCCTGTAGTAGGACTATTTGTGTAATACTAGATAAATGTCCCCAGTGGGTGATCAGTTTGTGCCCTGATGCTTAAGGATTGATAACCCTTTTCATTTTTAACCTAGCTCATGTATCCGCAGATGCTATTTCCATTCATGGGCAGTTCTAATTTGGAAGCATCCTTATAAGAAAGGGGAGGATTCACAAAACAGAAAAGCACAAGCAATGATATAGAAAATAAACCAGTGCAACAATCCATGAGCAAAAACATAAGATAGGATTTGGAGAGGGGAATAACCTATGAATTTTGGACCCATATCTGGGTTTAGATTCTGAATCCTCAATAAAGGTCAGCAGGGTCTAAATGCAGGAGTTTGACTTGAGCCCATCCCTACTCTAGAGAAACCCAACAGCCAAATTAATCTTAAAGTATCACCTACACACTAACATACAACAGGAGAAATGAATACTACATGCTTTTCAGAGACCTACAAGACATGCAGACACATGCAAAATACAAGCTAAACCAACCTGGTCTCCCAACTTTTTGCCCCTTCCCTGAACTACAGTATTATTGCATAAATAGGACATATATTTCCATTGGCTAGTCAAAACAGCACTTCTTTATGAAGGACAATGCTTTGGTGTATTTGCATGGAGTCCAATTCAAGAATAATGAAAGCCAAAAAGTCTCTTTCCTGCCAGCACAGATCCTCTTCGTTAATATTTGCTTAAGTGCTTTAAGAGTTGATCGTTCTTTTGCACAGTAAATCTATGCCTACCTTAATTGCCTTAGCTCTGCTGATCAGCCCGTCTTGTTGAGCACTTCCAATGAGCAGATCCACCTTCCTAAGTCGAGAACGCCGCAGGGCTGCAGCTAGAGGTTCCCGAAGGTAGACTCCATCAACCACTGGGCCCCAGTACTGAAATGGCCCGCTTATGGCGAGGAGCTGTGTTGAAAGGGAACAGAGAATAGTACAGTACAATCATGATCAGGATTTTCAAAAGTGGTCAGCATTAGCTTGACTCTGCGGCCATTGAAATCAATGGTAAAACTCCCATTACATGGGAAAAGTGCTCTCCTAGAGACCAAGGCATTGGTAAGGAGATACAGGACCTTCCAGTGGTGAGCAGCTAGACCAGATTAGGAAGGACTTCGCATCATTCCCACCTGACCACGGCTTGTTTGTCTGTCTGTCTGAAATGATGAATTAAGCTGATGGCCTCATAATGGGTAAGTGTTCACGTAACACAGTCCAAAATCACAACTGGAAGGAACGGGGGCCCTTGCTGATAGCCTCAGCAGAGGAGCTAAGAGCTGAACAGGCAGAGAGAATAAACGACTCCATTGTTCCTAGGGCTGTTACTTCTAGTTTAGGGGTGAGGCCCAACGCGATGGTGTGATTGAGAAACTTGTATTGCTGATGCCTCTTCTTTACCTGGGTGTGAAGGACTCCAGCCTCCAGGACTGTCAGCGCGGCATCTTTCATAAGCATTACATTTTGTTAAGTTAAATGCAAAGCAGAGTAATCTTTTCACACCGCCTTTTCTGCAGAGAACTCTCATGGAAACTAGGGGTCTGATTTCCATTGACACTTAGGCCAGGCATTCCCCACCCTGACAGGGATCATTGAAACTCCCTTCCAGACACGTTTACACTGCCAAAGCGATGCAAAGGAGCCTTAGTTTAACTGAGAATCAGGCCACAAGTATCAATGGGCCAAAGCCTCAGTTGGTGGATATCAGGGTAACTCCACTGAAGTCAATGTCAATTTATGCGAGCTAAGGATCTGTCCCAACATTTTTAAAAATTCTTCCTGCAAGTTGCTGTACATGCAGCCTACATTTCAGTTATAATACAAAGTCACATATATTGCTATGGCTCACCCTAGTCTGTGCATCGTTGAGAACATTGGCAGGCAACTGGCGGAGGCAGGATACAATTTCCTCACTGCTGGACAAAGGGCATCCAAGTTCATTAGCCAGAACTGCCACTTGGTCCTGAGCTTTCTTCTCACTAATCACCGACACCGGGGAAAAAGCAGATCCTCCCTAGAAGAGAAAACAGACACCAAGTCAGTTGATCCTGTCAACATGTGCTTCCCTGTTGCATGAGGAGAAGATGACGGGGGAAAAAAAATCTGCTCAGTCACTGACTGAAAAATGGAGTTTGCAAAAACTGCAGCATGGTCTAGTGATTAAAGCAAACGATGAGGAGAGAGCAGGGCTGGGTGCTAGTCCCAACTCTACCACAGATTTTTTTGTGAGACCTTGGACAAGTCACTTAATTTCTTTGTGCTTCAGTTCCCGCATCTGTAAAATGGGGACAACAATCCACCTCATGGCATTTTGAAACCTTTAGATGGAAAGTGGTATATATTATTACTGTGGTCTCACAAATCTCAGAGTTAGTGCAGTTTAAGCAATGGCTACTACTTTCATTGAGCTAATGTCACTTATTAATTATTACTGTTATTCCTTATTTGTGCTACACGAGCAACCAAAGGATGCAAACCAAGATCACTGCTCCCTTGTGCTAGGCACTGTGCAAACACACAGGTGGCCATGAGCCTCCACAAAGATCTTACAATCTAACTATCATACCCTGTTCGCCTCTTATATCTGTAAGCATTGCAATTCCAACAATACTAGGGGAGCGGGACCTGGATTCTTCACTAGTGATGATGAAGCATGAGCAGGAAAGAAGCCGGCTTTGACTTTCAAAACTCAAGGTGAGTTTGCAGGACTAACATTTGTGGGGATGGGGAATCTCCTTTGTACTTTAAAGCTTGATGTAGAAGTTTTTGAGATACAGAGAATATAGAACATTACAGTGTTCTTCAGAGTAGGATCAATATTTAAATTATGAGCCAAAGCCACAGAGCCCAGCCGAGAACTCAGGAGTTCCTGGCTTCCAATCCCATGTTCAGACCACTTCCCCAGACCTGTCACAGCTGGGGTCGTGTTTGGAAAAGAGCTCACTGGGAAAGGATGTCATAATGTCGTTGAGTAACCACAAAAGCCACTTATTCAAAATGCAGGTATGTTAGCATAGCCTGATAGCATCTGACCTACAACATCAGGGCTGGAATAAGCAGTGACATAGTTAAAAATGAGTCAGTTCTAATTTCCAAACGTTTAGATCAGTTTACTATAATAATTGCTCAGATGCACTTCCGTCTTTAAAAAAAACCCAGAGAAGCCGATCGCCTCAGCTGATTAGCTTTTTTCAATATAAAACATGTTAAATACAAAACTATACACCCAGCAAAACACAAAAACAGAGGCAAAGAAAAAAAAGTAAATGTATTTTTAATATTTGGTCTCTGAGAAGCCGTGCATAGGAGTTAAAAACATCCACGTCCATTTCATTGCTTCTAGCAGCATATACATTGACTGTGGTAGTGAAGCATTCTGTCTGATTCCTGAAGTAAAGTGCAGCTTTTCTGGTGCCGAAGAAGTTACTGTAGAAAGGGGTCTCTGAGTTGAAACAGGCCAGGGGGAGTAAAGGGGCGCGGATTCTATTCCCAGTTGTGCCACTGATCTGCCAGGTGTTCTTAGACAAATAATTAGATGTGTAATAATCCCAGCCTTACATGGATATTGTGAGGATAATTCATTAATGATTGCAAAGTGCTTTGAGATCAGTGGAGGAAAGGTGCCAGACCGGCTAGATTCTCTAGCTTGCTGCATTGCCTGTGTGGGCCAAAGGGAGAAGAGACGGTCCAAAACTTCCCTGACTGAGAAACCTGTGCTTTTGGAGGAGTCCTTAGCAGGGGTAGAAACAATATAACAGGTTCCTACGCCCTCTGCACAGGGGATATGATAGAGCTGAGAAGAGGCATCGTGGGGGTGGGGAAGATGAATATCACACTTCAGCTATTCCCAGGTAACAGATGGTCCTTTAGGGACAGTAGCCTGCAGGTACAATTTAGAGCAGTCCCCTGGTTGCTCTAGCTGAAGCAGAGACTCAGGCAACTAGCTAAGAGCAGCTGAGAGTCTGGCCTTATGACTGCACAGTACTATTGTCACTTAAAATTGGCGCCACTTCTGCCTGCCCCTGGGAGTGGAGGGTGCTCAGCACCTTTCAAGGAGTGCTCAGCATCCACTGGATGGCACCCTCTGTGATGTTGGACAAGTTACGCAACCTCTCTGAGCCTCAGTTTCCCAGTCTGGGAAATGGGGCTGATGTCAAATAGCTCTTTACAAAGGTGGGTGTTTCGATGAAGGGGGTGACTAAAGAGATACAGACTATAATTATTAATAATTTGACTGACAGCCAGGGCGTAGTTTTGGTGCACCATGTCTAGTTCACTCTTTAATGCACTCCAGGATTTTGTTTTGAAGCAGTTCGAGGAATAGGAGTGACTACTTTTTCCCAGCAAGCTATTCCCATGAAGGAACCTCAGTTAATCAGGACTATTGTGTCCCTCTGGCATGTTGCTGTGGTGTGGATTCCATTGTATCAGATGTGCAACACAGACTAACTGTGGAACAGAAGCCTTCATGCGGACCTCCTGTTCTTGTTCATGTGTGTTACATATAGTAATAGACTGAACCACAACCCACACCACCACAACTTTGCTCCTTTCCCTTCCCTCTCGTGCATGAGTATCCCGTGATCTTAGAGAGACAAAGTGAGTGAGGTAATATCTTTTATTGGTGAGAGAGACAAGCTTTGGAGCTCTTCTTCAGGTTTGGGAAAGGTATTACGAGTGTCAGAGCTAAATACAAGATCGAACAGATAGTTTAGCATAAGTAAGCATATTCTAAGGAACCATTCAAGGTGAAGTGGATTGTTAACACTGATTTTAAGACCATGATTTTTAGTGTCTAGCAAAGTTATCAATTTAATAAAGACACTGGATTTATGGCTTATTATAACAATCTGTAACCCACTATCCCCCTCCCCCCCCCCCACCTCCTTTTTGTCCTATGACTACAGGGGTGTTAACGGGCCACTTCACCTTGAATGATCCCTTAAAATATGTGCTAACTACTTATGCTAAACTAGTTGTTCGACCTTGTGTTTAGCTATAAAAACAACAAGGAGTCTGGTGGCACCTTAAAGACTAACAGATTTATTTGGGCATAAGCTTTCGTGGGTAAAAACCTCACTTCTTCTGTTAGTCTTTAAGGTGCCACCAGACTCCTTGTTGTTTTTGTAGATACAGACTAACACGGCTACCCCCTGATACTTGACACCATGTTTAGCTATGACACTCTTAGTCCTGGTCTACACTACAGAATTACTTTGGTATAACAACATCACTCAGGGGTGTGAATAATCCACACCCCTCAGCAACATAGTTATACAGACCGAAGCTCTGGTGTAGACAGCGCTATGTTGGTGGGAGAGCTCTTCCTAGTGACATAGCTACCGCCACGCACGGAGGTGGAGTTATTAAGCCAACGGGAGAGCTCTCTCCTCTTGGCTTAGAGCATTTTCACCAGATGCACTGCAGCTGCACAGATGCAAGTTTTTAGTGTAGACAAGCCCATAATACCTTTCCCCAGACCTGAAGAGCTCTGCATAGCTTGAAAATTTGTCTCTCTCACCAGCAGAAGTTAGTCCAATAAAAGATATTACCTCACTAACCTTGTCTCTCTAATATCCTGGTATTGATACAGCTACAACAACACCACAGCATATGGCTTTCTAGGTGCCCACCTTTACTGCATTTTCATATGGCTATTTTCAGACTGGCAAATTTTTAAGGAGGACTGGAATGAAAACAATTAACTGAGAAAGCAACTGACCAGATCCTCCTCTGGTGTAAATCATCAGAACCCCCTTGACTTCAACGTCTTAATAAGGGCTGAGTTTGCTCTTACTCCTACAGGAGCCCAAAACTTTATTTGTTCCCAGAGCTCAGGCAATAGCTGTGTTATGACTATTTATCAGGGTTATTATGGTAGTGCTTAAAGGCCAGTAAGAATAGGGCCCTGTTATGCTAGGCACTGTACAAACCAGAGTAGTAGACAATCCTTACTAGCTTCAAAATTAGCTGTGGCCCAGCAAAGCACTTGTGTGTATGTTCAGTATGAAGAATGAGAGTACTTCCATTGACTTCAGAGCCCAGGCTAAAGTTCTGTTCTGGATTGGGGCTATATGAGCAGGAGCATTATGTGGGGTATTGAGTCAAGATGTGTGAAATGTTCGCGGTGAGATCAGAAATGACACACAACTCACCACTAACTTGAAACTCAGTTCACAAACCTTCCCTGGGAACCTGGTCCAAATTGAGAGACCTGGGCCACTACATGGCTTGGCATGAAAATACTTCCTCTCCCCCAGCCTCTGTCTTGCCTATTTGCATTGTAACTCTTTAGGGTCAGGAGTTGTACAGCACCTAGCACAACGGGGCCCCTGAGGCACTATTGTAACAAACATAATTATTAATCATCATCATGTGAAATCCAGGGAAAGCCAGACAAGCAAATCCATACATGGCCTGAGCCTGTATAGATTAGCTCAGCTTCTCCCTTGGCAGTGCAGAACTACACACTGGAGTTTTCAAAGGAATCCCTGAATCTCTAGGAGCTGTGCTCTCCATGGGCCAACAGGAACTAGTGGCCGCTGCATAGCAGAACAGAGCAGAAGCAAGAAAATCCCTTGCATTCCCTCCTGATCTCTGGGTATTTACATGCTCTGGGAGTGGGATCTCTAGCTTCTTCCATGGGGAAAACCCCTGCTCTCCCCACCCCAGCCAAACACAAAAGTTCATAGCCAACTCCGCAAGCTGAAACTCCCTATAGGTTATTCCTGCAGAGGGAAGAATGAGGGCCAGACCCTCAGCAGGGGTAAATTGGCATCGCTCCAGTATATATTAGCTGAGCCCAAACTGCAAAATTCAAATGAAGACCCAAGCTTCCCAGAAGTTTGAGGGGGTTGCAAAGGTCAGGACCTTCTCAGGGGGTTTGCTCTGGAACCCATGTCTAGCAGCGATCTCTTTTCTCTTCCTTTAACAGCAGCAGTTTTGCTGCAGGCTCAGTAACAGAGTTTGTTCTGCTGTTTTCCATGGTAGTGACCATTTCCTCAATCTGCTTTTTTTTTATTTTTTTTATAACATTTGTATTCAGGAAGTAAGTCTTGCCCTTTGGCTTTAAACCTAATATAGGATCCAATACTATGCCTCATGGTTAATCACTCTTTTTTTTTGGAGTAATACAGTAATATTTAAAAGTGATAGCATTATTTTCCCGGTTGGAGTGCGCCTGCTGAAATTTGTTTGAAGGTCGGGGTGGGGAGATTCCTATTAACAAAAGAGTTAGGCAAGCAAAATTCAAATTCACAAACAAAATTTGTTTCTTCATCATTTCCTCATCCGCATCCGCAGACCTCAGGAGCAAATGTGAGAGCAGAAGCTGTAGACTACCCACAAAGAAGGCTTCAACTTTGAGCAAATAATTCTCCTATTTAACAGAAATATACTATATACACCAGCACAGGCCTATGATTTAAAGAGAGACGCATGGAAAAAACAAATATATATGGAGGGTCCTGCTTTTCTCTTAATCACATTCACCATAGAAACATTGTCTCTGTATGATTATTAATAATAACCAGGGATAAATTGGACATGAGCTTAAAAAAAAGAGGGCCTGTTTAGAGAGACGCAGAAACATTGAATGAATTGTTCACTCATGCTGGCTGAAATTCCCAGTATCGCCAACTCCAAACATTCAAACATCATGAGTCAGGCACCAAAATATCATGAGATTGGCTTTAAAATAATAAATTTGGGGTTCTTTTATTTGCCTTCTGATTTTCAAGTCTTTTTCTGGGCACACATGGGGGCTAGAAAGTTACTTTTAAATGAAAGCTGAGATTCCCACATAATCATATGATTCCAGGAGCTGAGACTTTAAGAAAAAAATGTCTCACATATCATGCAACTTACAACAAAATCATGAGAGTTAGCAACACTGCCCCTGTGCAGAAGGTCAATATGAGACCAATTCACTGTACAAATCCCACTCAAAATTGGGCTTAAGTGGAATTTAAGTCACACACAGTTCTCGCTCTGGCTATCTGCACTGGGGTGGCTCACCATGACCTATGGAAAGTCATTTGACCTCTCTGTCAGCCCGTTTGAAAAAATAAGAACAAATCTTACCTCACTGAAAATGAATTGCTGCATTCGAGTGAAGCAATCCTAACTAATGTCATTGCACCCTCCAGGCCAGCCCCATTTACAGAAATAGCAGGACGCATTACAGTGAACATTGTGCAATTGTACAAAGGGTAATGAATGGCCATTTCAATGACAAGATGGCATTATGCTAGCCACCTTAGTATTACTGTGCAGGGACACTGCAGGCTGTGTGCCTCATCTATGCCTGCAACTGGCAACTTCCTCAGACTGCAAACAACCACACCTCTCTTCATTCACATGGACTCTGAAGACTCACGCCTGCCAAGTCTTTCAGTGCTGAGCCACCAGCGAGCTATAGCCAAAAACCTGCACTGAAAATGGCTTTTACCACCCGCACTGCACAAGAAACTGTGCTCCCAGAGAGCAGTATCCCTCCATCACTGTCCTCCTTACATCCTCTCATGCACCATGGTCTCTTTGCTCTTTTCTTGTGCTTTTGGACTAACTGTAAATCCTTCTTGGGCTACCTTCTGCCCTGAGATACTCACATTGCCACTGAAGTTAATGGAGTTACTCTGGACGGGTATGATGAAGCAGAAGCCAATTCAAGCTGTCTTGATCTCTGCCTGAAAGCACACCATGCACGTGCATGGAGATATAACAACATCAACAATAATAAGAAAACCAAAGGGCAAAACTGGGATCTGTCTAACAAATACTCCAGTGTTCAAAGCTAATGAGATGGTCCATGCTTGCATTTGGCCAATGTCAAATATAAAGCTGTATTTATGACTATTATTGGTTAACAGTAATGCCCACGGAGTGCTAGGTGTTATACAAAGAAGCAAGAAGGCACAGCCATGAGTCATGAAGCTGACAAGCACACATAAGTGAGGGGAAGTAGTACAGCATGTAAGTAGAGCCGTCAAATGGCATTTGGCCATGCTCTGAAAAAAGAATGTTAAGGTCTTCCACATTCCCAGCACAGCAGAAGAGGGTCTTCAAGAGGGACTTACATGTGGGAAGGGTCTACTGGATGAGCTCAGGAAGATCACACCAAATATAGGGAGCTGCAGTGAAGAAGGCACAGAGGTGATCAAGAAAGATGCTAATGAACAGACGAGGCTGGGAGCATTGGCGGATGGGTGGGATGATGTTGGGGAAATATGGTGGGTCAGAGCTAGGGACGGTTTTGCTGCACAAGCATCTGCTTGTGAACACTGAGATATCTGAAAATGGAAAAAAAAAAAGACTGTTTTTTCCATCAATTCTGACATTTTGCAGGTGGTAAGGTTTTTTTTCTTTTTTTATTTCCTGCACAGCTCTCGACAGATGCCATATTGCTAGTAACAGAGGAGATTCTGCAAAGCACAGTGTTCCTGTATCTCAAATGACTCACTTGCTGCTTGCCTGATGGTTACTGTATCAAGCCAGTACATTGCAGTAACAGGATATGAACGCCTTTAACACAATTTACAAGCTCCCCACTGAATTCAACGGCAAAACTCATTGATTTAGAAGGGAGCACAGCCACGCCCCTATCAAATCTCATTGTTTACCATATTTTTCAATATGTGATTAGCCTACAGTGCTGGTATTACCCATTGTACAGATGCAAGATGGCTGCTGTAGTTGCATAGGTGCAGTGCAGAATCCATGAGCCCAACCTTAGCAATCAAAAGTGTGTACATGGAGAGTAGGGAGTCTCATTTAACTCCCTCCGTCAAGAATTGATCTACTTCTCTTTAAACATGTAAATCTGCCCAGGGCCGCCCAGAGGATTCAGGGGGCCTGGGGCAAAGCAATTTCGGGGGCCCCTTCCGTAAAAAAAAGTTGCAATACTAGAGAATACTATATTCTTGTGGGGGCCCCTGTGGGGCCCGGGGCCTGGGGCAAATTGCCCCATTTGCCTCCCCCCCCCCGGGCCACCCTGAATCTGCCTGGTTTTGGATCAGACTGGGCCCTGTTTTGGCAAGGACAGGTGTGTTTCAATCCAGCTTTGTGAATGCCATCTGTTGCTCGGTGCCATATTCCTTACACAGTATGCTCCCCTGGCCCTCTCCAATAGAAAAATGCTCATTTCATGTTCAGAGTCCTCATCAGCCTTCAAACTGCTACACTCTGCGCTAGATTCTGACTAACCCAGTGCAACTATACACGGGGGAGGAGCAGGGAGGATAGCCCGCCACACTCCCAGTCCTTGCACTTCCTGGGCACAAGAACTGCACCAGGCTCGGGCTGCTGTTAGATATGGAGTAGCAGGGTGACCAGATCAGATATGGAGTCTGATACAGAACCTGACCTGGGCTCCTCCAACGATCCCAGAGACATGATGCTTCAGTCTGGAAAATTCTAGCAGGGGGGGTGCACCTTCTGCCGTAGAACTGTGCCTTCCAGAAACAGTCAGATCCTACAGTCAGGCTTTAACTAGCAGTGATAATCATGCAATGCTAAGGGAGCAATGGTTACTGTCAACCTCTCTCTCTAAGAGCACTAGATGTGAGAGCTCACCCTTGCAAACCCACTTCCATTCCAAACCTCCCAATCCTTTACCCTCTGTTCAAGGTAACAACCACTAGCATAGCACATAAAAATAAGGAAACTCTCCTCTAATTACTGTGGTTCACAGTTTTGGCACAACCTGCTACCAGGGGAATTTAACCACTCTCCCTTGGTTGCAATAAGTCCTATTGAACAGCTTCTAGGGCTGTTGAGCTTTTCCATCTCATTAAGTGTCATGGCTCGACAATTAAATTCTAACCTGCAGCAATTTTAAGGCTGAAACATTAATCAACAGCTGAACTCTAGTATGTTTTTTTAAATCCTGCCGTATGATGTTAACATTTCAGAACACACGCTGGTCATGAAAACAATGGGTATATTAAGTTACCTTAAATAACCTACAGACTTTTATGTACAAGCCTCTTTCATGGGTTCACTGAGTGATCTTGAGCAGGTCATTTGATAGCTCTGTGCCTCAGTTTCTCCCTCTGAGACATAGGGATAATACTGAGCACAACAGATGTGTTCTGAGGTTTAGTTAATTACTTGGTATAATGCAGACAGATGTTGAAATGAGAAGGTGCTCTACATTCAGGCTTTTGAGCAACATTGTTTATGTGTTGTCGTCTGCTCAAAAACATTAAATATTTTGCAATAGGAGTGGGCTAGTCTTTGGACCAAAAGGCTGAGAATAAAGGAGGGTCTTGGGATGGACCGAGTCTGGCTGGAGCGAGACTCAGCATCTGATCTTGGGCAAAGCTTTGTGTTTCAATCTGCCAAGCTGCAGATCTAGAAAAGGCAGGACCTTACAGAAAACAAGCTAGAGGCTTTGGAGGTTGAACTGTATTGGATAAATGCATGAAGAAAACAAGAACAGCACTTTATGTATAACTAGCATAAAATACAGGTGATTTTGCTCATTTTCTTATGTGATCAAACAGAACCTAGTGTTAAATATTCAAAACCTCCCTGTTTTCCACAGCCCACAGAGAAAAAGTGTCACAGAGACCTTGAATAGTAACAGGAACCACATCTGTTGCAAACACTTCATGCCTTCCTTATTTCTCTCAGAGGAAGTATGTGGCCTGTTTGGCAAGTGTCGTTCTACATGATAGGGTGAAGTTCACAACACTCTCATTTGGCTGGCTGCTTCTCGACCTGATCAGCTGCAGGCAACATGAAAACTCTATCATGCCTGCTCCTTTCGTGAAACATCCTGCCAAGTGGAATACCATGCTCAGCATTTAAAGGTAATCACTGTTCTGATGCTTTCAGGATAGCATTCTCTGCATACTGGGCCAAACCTTCCAGTCCTTATTCAAGCAAAAGGCAGCTTTGTCCCAGTAAACAGTGCAGGATTTGGACTTTAAATATAAAAAGCCATCAAAGAGAGAGATGCAAAAGGTCCATTGGATCCTCTAGTCCCTCTCCTTGCCGGTGTTTGTAAATGTGAAATGAGCATGAATTATATATTTCTACTAAAAATCTTAAAATAAAATGAGAGAGACAGACAGACGGCCAATGGTGAAGCAAACATTCACATGCGATAACCTATGAGAAACATCACAGATATAACAGCAGGTTCATTTTTTAAACTCAAATTGTCAGGGATTCGCAAATGAGATTTCTCTGTGTTTTGCCTAGTATTTGGATTTCACCATTTGTGCAAACTAGTAAAATGTGTTGTTTCAAATGTATACATTATGGAATGAGGAGTGTGCTGAATAAAAGTGACACACTCCCCTTTGTTTCCCAAAGAGGTGTGGGAATTAGCCATACACTTCCTATGATTAATTCTTTGCAAATGCAGGGGTTTAATAAGCAGTTAATGGAGAAAAAACACCCAGCATATTATAAATGACGAACCATGGAATTCCTCATTTGAAATGTGCTCGTTTGTAAGCAGCTTCCTTGGAGAACTGGGATTAGTCATGTTCTTGCTTTGGGCAATATCTCTTGGGCATTCTGAATATATCTTTGAACAATCTCTGGGAAAGCAGACTAGTTTAAGATATGCAACGCTAATCGAAGTACCCCAACATGACATTGTCTTTAAAATAAATATTGTGTGTGATAAAACTGAATGGTACATACATTTCGAGCCAAATTTAGATCCATTTCTGCAGGTGCAAATATTTGGTACAAAACTGTGCTCACAATTATTTGGGCCCACAAGACCCCCGTCCTTCAGTGAGCTCGATATGGCCTGACCCCTGTGCCTATACGGAGCCCTGTTGAAGTCCAAGGAGCTCTGTTTGGCCCCATACGCAGAACTCACTGCAGGATCGGGGTCGTAGCCCTTTAAATACCTGAGCTGTGGGTGAAATCAAGAAGCGAAATGCCAAAGCAACCTGAATTGTGCTTTCAGACAATTGTGGCTACAATTATTTGCAGATGTAAGGATGGCTATGGAGTTGGGACTGAAAATGCAGTTCTTACGGTGAAATTCAAACTTTCATTAGAGCCTGAGTAATTGGTCTCTGTGTGAGGAAAGCCACTCTTAGACCTGCAGACAGACTAAGTGGTGTCAATGCAGCACCTCAGTGGCTACCATGCCTATGGGTTGAAATAAGTTTAATACAAGAGTTTGAACATGTTATGAACAGGACTATCTGACAGGGTTGCCTACAATAGCAGGGAACTGGACTTGGTGACCCAGGAGGTCCTCCCAGTCCTGTTCCTAAACAGCAGCTCCAGCAACTCCACTTCTCTATGCAGGATATTGGCCCATTGGAGCCATGTAAGCATAGCTTCTATAATCGCTCCTTAACCTAGGCCTCTCTGTGCCACCCGTTTTGAGATGGGCATAGAAACCTGCCAACATGGCACACAGGGGATGGAACCCTGTGTGTTTGCCCTGCCCACATACCAAGCTTACACAGGGTTTACATGGTACATAATGCCTTGAGTAGACTCTCCACTCTTGGGTGAATTTCAGCTAAACAATTACAGTTTCATAGGCATTTAGTTAGATGACAGAGAATCTGCTCATCCATAAGGCCACAATATATGTTGCTATGCAATTTTCCACCTGTCTTCTAGTGGTGCATGTTATATGCAAAATTCAGGAAAAATCGCTTAGTTTATTGTATCTTGATGCAGCGCACTGTATGTAAGTACACATTACTTATCTGCACAGTCCACTTATGTACTGAAGAACCATGTGTGCCACCCTTTATTTAGATGAATGAAATACTACATAAGGCTGCTACCCATATACTCTGGACTCCCTTGAACTTACTTAAAAATGCAACTTAAGAGCTGTGGTACAATCCATGAGCAATTTGAAAACACAAACATGTCTCCCCTGAACGGCTCCCTTCCCATTTTCAAATGCCTGGGAGCAGGGCCGCCGAGAGCAGGTTCGGGCCCCGGTGAAAAAAATTTTTCGGGCCCCCCAGCAAGGGCGGATTGGCTAAACAGGGCCGACGAGAGGGGGGAAGCCAGGCCCCGGGCTCCCTTCCGGACTGCCGGGCCCCAGTAAGGCAATGGGGGGGGAGGGGAAAGCCGGGCCCTGGTAATTTGTACTGGCTTTCCCCCCCCCCCCCCCTTGTCGGCCCTGCGTGGGAGGAAAGACGAACTTTGGAACATGCCCTGAAGTGCATGAAATGTGCCGTTACTCTGGCAAACTATATTGTGTGCCAAATGAACTGAAGCCCAAAGGCTGCTCTTTGCACTTTGGATAAGTGAATTGTGGGAAAGAGTTGCAACTTTTCACTCACTTCCCAAATTATTTATTTATTTTAAACAACTGTCATTAGTGGCAGTGAAATTTAACATGGAAAATGTTACTGATATATTTTAAAAAGTAGCTGTGGTGACATAAAAACCCTAGCTATAATCGCATGAATGCACAAAACTTTACATTCAGAACTTTTTAGTTTTCTAAAGGCCAGGTTCTGCCAACTTTAGCCTCACTGAGCAGTTACCTGACTATGTGAGTTGTCCCACTGATCTCAGAAGGGCTACTCATGGAATAATGTGACAACTAGGACAAATGGAAAGTACTATGTTAAGGGAGGAATAATCAATTGCACAAATACAAAATGGGAAATGACTGCCTAGGAAGAAGTACTGCACAAAAGGATCTGGAGGTTATAGTGGATGACAAACTAAATGAGAGTCAACAACATAATACTGCTGCAAAAAAAGAGAACATCATTCTGGGATGTATTAGCAGGACTGTTGTAAGCAAGACATGAGAAGTAATTCTTTCACTTTACTCAGCACTGATAAGGCCTCAACTGGAGTACTGTGTCCAGTTCTGAGCATCACATCTCAGGAGAGATGGGGACAAATTGGAGAGCGTCCAGGGGAGAGCAATAAAAATGATTAAAGGTCTAGAAAACATGACCGACGAGGAAAGATTGAGAAAACTGGGTTTGTTTAGTCTGGAGAAGAGAAGACTGAAGGAGGATATGATAACAGTCTTCAAATACGTAACAGATTGTTATAAAATAGTGGTTGATAAATTGTTCTCCTTACCCACGGAGTACAGGACATGAAGTAATGGGCTTAAACTGAAGCAAGGGAGATTTAGGTTAGACATTAGGAAAAATTTTCTGACTGTAAGGGTAGTTAAGCCCTGGTAGTTAATTATCTAGGGTGGCTGTGAAATCTCCACCTTCGGAGGTTTATTAAGAACAGGTTAGTTAAACCCCTGTCAGGGATGGTCTACATAATACTTAGAATCATAGAATATCAGGGTTGGAAGGGACCTCAGGAGGTCATCTAGTCCAACCCACTGCTCAAAGCAGGACCAATCCCCAACTAAATCGAACTAAGTTTTGCCTTAGTGCAGGGGACTGGACTAGAGGACATAGCAAGGTCCCTTCCAGTCCTACATTTTTGCAATTCTAAGAAGGATTCAGAATCTGTCCATATGTACTCTTAGTTTCAGGCAACTGTATGCTCTGCTAACATGCACATTACATTCAAGGAGATATATTCGTCGCTACGCACAAAAGTCTTACATACATCTCAAGTGAACAGTTTTTGTAAACCTGAACATTCAAAAACACTCTGCATATTTTAACGTGGGTTTAAGCAATGTAACTCCCACTGAAGTGAATGGGAGTCATGAGACTAAAAAGTTTCATATATTTAAAGCTTTAGGGTAAATTTTTCATTAGGGTCTAAGTGATTTAGGAGTAGAGCTTGCCGGGAATTTTTTTGACTTTTTTTTTTTGGTTGGAAAATGCTGACTTGTCAAAACTGAAACTTTTAGTGGAAATGTGTCAATTTCAATGAAACTTTCACTGAGAAGGACTCTCAGGACCAGGATGGAATTTCTGGTCAAAATCTGAGCGAGAGATCGGAATTTCTGGTCAAAATGAGAGATTATCTAAATCTAGCCCATTGTGAGTATGGACAGCAGACTGTGGCCCCAAGATTTAAGGTGTCTTTGAAATACCTAACATAGACAAGATAGATTAAATCAGCTTTTTCTGCACAGTTCACAGACTGTTTGGTAAATAGAGTAGGCACTGTGATCTAGGATTTGGTTAGGGCCAATGCTGTCAGTTTCTCAGACTAGCAGCCGGAAAGAGATAAAAATCATCCGATTTTAGGTAATGGTGTCAGGACATTTTGTTTTGTTGCTATTTTAAACAAGCATTGCTTAGCTATTCTGACTGTGAAACTAGGCTATAACATAAGCCAACCTCTGACTAATGGTGGTTCTATTCTATTCAGTTCTAGATAGGTTCTTATACCAGGTCAGAAAGGAACTTTCTATATATAGTTTAGAAGGAACAAGTTCCATAGCTGCCCACTGCAGTGTTTC
Organism: Emys orbicularis; assembly: GCF_028017835.1. Classification (NCBI taxonomy): domain Eukaryota; kingdom Metazoa; phylum Chordata; order Testudines; family Emydidae; genus Emys; species Emys orbicularis. The sequence continues at coordinate 16,463,047 of NC_088684.1, forward strand.
ATGCATCTTCCTCTTGAGCATTTTGTTCTGACAAGACAAGATACTGACTAGATGGACCCTGGTCTCATCCAGTTTGGCAATTCCTATATTACTATGGGACCTTTTAGGATCAGAAGATTTTTGAGCCATTCTTTTTTTTTTTTTTAATTTCTTTGAGCACCTACAGCAAGACCAGAATTGCGTCAAAAGGAAACTGCATCACAACTCTGCCTGTACTTGGTAATGAAACATCAAAGCCGACATTGACAACAGATACGTCAAGCTAATCAATTGCCTCATCACTTCAGAACTCCAAATGTTGAGACGTACATACACTCAGAAATACATGAGTATATATTCACCGTTTTGCTGTGACTTCCTATTATGCTAAGGTAGTGGTAATGGAAACTTTTGCTATGTACAGTACTTCTTAGCAACTTCCCTAGTTGTGGTTTTCTGCTATTCCCCTGATAAAAGCACCAAAGTGGTGAGAGTTTAGCAAATAGATACTCAACTGCATGTAAAACATCAGCTTTCAAAAGCCAACTATATAAAAACCCGAGAGTCTGAAATTGGGTCATTTTTATGCATTGGCACAGCGGGTGCTATCCTGAGTCCTTTTTTATGTCTCCTTTGTTTTAGTTCTGAAGTGCATTGATGAAAATAAAGAGAGCAATGGGAAATACTATGAAAACAACAAGAGCCCCGGCAGAAATAAACGTGCCACCCCAAACTGGTAAGCACTTTTTAATTTCTTTGAGGAAAAAAGTTACTGCATTTTTATTCACCTGTATGACATTTGAAAAAGCATGCTTGAGTGTGCTATGCAAGACCAGAGGTGTACAGTATAAGGTGTTCACTTTTAGGCGAGTTAGAACTCATTCTTTAGGAGTCATTTTTAAAAAATATTTAAAAATATTTTTTTAAATGTTTTAAAAACAATTGCCCTTCAGTAGCACTCTTTGTGATGAGCTTCTCACAATTCAGAAGGCCCAGATCTTCTCCATAAACAAGAAATTGCACATTTGGGGTGTTTCCTGTGCATGTTTTATAAAACCTATTCCCACATTTTGCTTTGCTCAGGTTTTGTTGGTTTTAATCCCAATCTGGGAACCCTAATAATAATAATTCTGCACTCACACTGATCATTTCAAACATTTGCACCAAAACGAATATGCAGACAACTTTCCATGCTGCTAAAAGTTATATGAAGCAATGACACATTTCAAGGACGGCAGCTACCAAAGGGGGTGGGGCGGGGGCTAGGTTGTCAACTGGCCCTATGTAGACACACAGGGGAAAAAATGTATAAGGCCTCCCACTATGCAACCTGGATTGTGATTCCGGGTGGCAGGGGGAAGAGACTCATGGCATTAATACTCCCCACCACAAGAAAGTAGGTGAGGAATGGGCAGAGCTCAGATGCCACAATGTGCTGGCCAGCTGGCACAAGGGGGAAGTAAGCTAGTCTTATAAAGGGATGCAGAAAATTACTCCCCTCCAGGTGCAAGAAGAGACTACGGGAACAAATATGACTCTGGGTCATAGTTCTTTCCCAGGGCTTCTCCGAGGATGGCCCAACTATGTGCTAGCCCTTCCTCAGGGCAAGGGATCAATCTGGCCACGAGGGGCAGAAACTCCAGCACTATTTTTAGCACGAGCCAAGAACCAGCACTTCTATATTATCGATGTTTCAGGAAGCTGAGCAGCTCGGGGATTGATAATGGCATAAGGAGGAAGGTCCCCAGTTCAAATCCAGTTTAGACTGATACTTACTGAAAGTGGTTACTGTCAGATGGCTGGGTTTGTGGTCTGTGTGAAATGAGGTGACAGTCTCAGTCCAGTTCTTTGCAGAGGTGTCCAACTTTCATTCAGTGCCCTTGTTGGTCTTCCCAACAGAAAGCAAGAACTGAATGGCCTTGAAAACTGACCTATTCTTTTTCTCATAATCATGGTCCCTTCGGGCTGCCATTGGGGAACACTGAATGGGTAGGGCGGTGAAGTTTGCATTGTTGCTGATCATGCTGTACTTGTTCTGTGGATACACCCAGGACTTTAGGGCTTGATCCAATGCCCCTGGAAGTCAACAGCATTCTTTCCATTGACTGAAACAGGCATTGGACCAGGCCCTTCGTCTCTATGGCTGTCAATCCAGCATCTTTCAGACCATAAACTCACATTGCCAAATACTGAATTTCTCCCTCAGTCAGTGTTTTAATGGAGTAAGGGTTTCAGGATTCGGTCCACAGTTTTATAACATTTTAAATAGTTTGGAAAAAATTGTTTCATCCTGGCTCATTTCAACAAGACATCGGCGATGCTGAAACTGAAGGAATGAAACAGAAGGGTAAAGGAAAGAACACAGAAGAGGAAGGAAAGGCAAAGTGGACTGTTACTTTGAGTCTGACTAGCTGTTCTGCAGTGATAACCTTTGTCGTCTGATCATTAGTTTTCCCTCCCATTCAGACCTGCACTCAGGTCATACCCCTACTTTTCCCCTCCGCCTCCAGTTTTAGTGCTGCTCAATGCACAGACAACAGAGGATCTTGTATTTTAAGCACAGCACTAAGCTAGGGGTATTGCATAAGTGGCATTACTCCAGCAGGCACCTCTGAGTCACAATTCTTCCCCTGCTTTCTCCAGCCTATACCAGCAGGATGTTGCCAGTTGAGCTGCGTCAGCCAGAGAGCAAGGGTGTGGGACCAGAGATGCCAAACCCGCAAAAAAACGCAGAAATTTGGCTTGGTTTTGGCTTAATTGGCTTGTGAGTTGCTTGTTGACTAGTTTTTGGCTTCAGCTTGTTGCTTTTTTTTTTTTTTTTGATCGGCTCCCGGCAAGCAGGGGCAAGGGGGGAGAGAGTCCCAGACTGCACGCCAGGGGGGTCTAGTCACACAGAGTGTTGGGGTTCTTAGGGATTGGCTTGTTTTGGCCTTGTTTTTAAATGGGATTAGCTTGATTTTTGGCTTATTGTGAAAGTCGGGGTGCTTATTTACCACGTGAAAGTTGGCAACTGTGTGTGAGACCCGGGCTTTGCCCATTCTTTGCCCCTTCCTGCCCACTTACTCCAGGGAGGGAATCAGCTGGTGTGTAGGTAGCCCCAGTGTCTAGGTAGCCAATGCACGGGTGTTATGGGTATTATGCCCCCTTACTTCCGTATAGGGGTGCATAGTCCAAGTCACAAGCTAGCCCTTATTGAGCAGGGTAAGGATATGTCTATGCTACAGCTGGAAATAAGTCTCTCAGCCTGGGACCACTTGTGCTAGTGGGGCTTGGGCTAGTCTGCTAAAAATAGCAATGTAGCCGTTGCAGAATTGGCCAAGCCTTGGGCTAGCCATCCAAGCTCGGAACCAAGGGCTCGGGTGGATCCGAGCTTGCATGACCAACCAAAGCTGGTGCCACAACATCCGGACAACTATTTCTAGTGCGCTCGCTCGAGCCCCGATAGCATGACTCCATTTACCCGGCCTAGGAGGCTCACTTCCAGCTACAGTATAGACGTAACCTAAAGTAGTTCATCTTTAGCTTCATGCCTCACAAGACACCTCGGGGATATAGGTTTCTAAAACAACCATGCACCATGTATTCGGGCATAAATACTGTCGACAGAGCACCTGATTCAGTGGAAATAACTGTTCTTAGATTTTTCCTTTGTAACTGTTGGACTGTTCCATTTTAGAGATGTCTTATATAACTAATAAACTGCTAAAGAAAGGATGGGGTTCAGAAACCTCACTCAGGTTTCAGTTTGACATAACCAGAAGCTTTTTGGGTGGGGCTGGGCCAAATGTATCAAATCCCTTCAGAGCTTGGATTAGGGGCAGAAACATGGGTTGTATGGTCCCTGCATTGAAATACCAGTATTTGAATTAGCCACCGGCAAACCTGAGAGTGATTTTCGGTTTTGCAAAACCAAAACCCAGGAAGGTTTGGATCCAGATTTCATTTTAAATGGAACCCCAATGTTCGTGAAGTAGGGGGAACTGCTGGGGGGGTCAGATAAATTAGGTTATTTTGTACCATCTCTAGTGTAAACACAGGCACTTTAAAAGGATGTAGCTGGTGGCCAGTTCAGAACTAGCAAATTAATGTGCAAAATTGAAACAAAAACAGAAGATAAAAGTGTCTGTCAAATAATTACAGATCCTGCAGCCTAGAAACAAAGTAACATATCCACTGATGCATAGCAGAATGCAAGCCACCATGTAAGCAAGCGAGAAGGGCTGATAAGAACAGTTAGTTTTCCACTACATATCTCAGTATGGAAACTAAACCTTGCATAAATAGCTTCATGCTTTTAAAATGTGATGCTAAGATACTTTCATAAAATGCGACCAGTTTAAGCAAATGCCATTTCATTGAGAACTGTCGCTTGTCACTTTGCTTTGGTAATTCAGGGAAGCAGCGTGCATTTTTCAGTGTGTTTTTCCCTATCATTTATCTCCTTGCATTTATTTCTCTGCCATTCCTGAGGAGGATTCTACATTATGCACTATGTACACTAAGTCAGGTCTAGTAAGACTAAAGTACAAGGCAGCCTTTCACGGACATAGGGATTTGTGAACTTCTGTTGCATAACAGAAAGGTAATTTGAGGCCCATTCGTCTCTTAGAATCTTTTTAAAACTATACAATATATCAAGCATACGACACTAGGCTAAAACCTGGGAGTTGATCCAAGAGCACATCCTGGGAAACCCACCCCACTTAACTCACTGGCACGGGTCAAGTGAGAAGCTGCTGACACCATTTACACACATGCAACATGTTGATCAATTAATTCCTCCTTTAGCACTTGATTCTGCAAGTCCCTGTGCAGAAGGATCCTTGTGCAGAACCTAAGGTTATCCTTAAGAAACCTTACTGCTCCTAACTGCCTAACAGGGCTACTTCCAAGCATGAGGGTTTACAGGGCCGAACTCTTATAGAACGGCAGTCTGTCCTGCACTGAAGCACCCCCTAAATATATCCACTAAACAGATCATCTCTCCCCTGGGCTATGGTGTGAGAACAAGCATCCATCCAAAACTGATGTAGAAATTATTGATTTTTTTACATTTTTTCAATTATTTTCATTCCAGCAAGGTACCCCACCTATCAGCCTCAGTAATATAAGAATAAGAATAACCTCTCTCAGCTCCTTCAACTCCCTCTTCCTCAAAGCCCACTACGTTTGGTTCGCCTTCCGTTAATATTATTAAGTAATAACAATTATAATTATTATTAATATTAATCATCATTATTATTATGAAGGATTATTTGTAGTGTGGTATTGCCAACTCAACTCCCTCCAGGCCTTCGTTCCTGATGCTGGCCCCAGATTTGAATACATTGTGTGGGTTTAAAATGATCTACAGAGGAATTAGGAAGAAACAGACCTAGCAGGAAGTATGTGTGTGCACGCAGGCGTGTGTGCGTGCGAGCGCACACTCTTGTAACCTTTCTGCTCCACTCCCGTAATGCACTTTGTTTCTTGTAAGCCCTTTCTATGCTAAGTTGAACTGAGACAGCAAGCGCCACGCAGGCCTGGGAGCTGACTCTGTCGTCCTTAAATAAAGAATATTGTCATATCACATTATTTGAAAATATGGTCAGTAGTTGTAACTTACACTGGGTCACAAATTGTCCCTGCCAGTCCAGCAGAGGCTGCTATGGCCCAGGCGGGAGGAGGGGAGCAGGTAGTGTTTGTACCACCATCATCCTCGCCAGTTATTTTGCCGAAGAGCAATTTTAAACTACCACCAGGGCTCCAATGGAAGCCACAATGTACCATGCCGCTCTCTCCCCATCTATTAGTGCTTTTCTGGCTGGCTCCAGACCCCTTAGTGGAGGAAGGGCTGCAGTTGCCTTCCACTGTCACAACCTTCCTCCATGCAGAATTTCCACCACTCAGGAAGCCTGCACTCTGGGGTATGCTGGAAGAAGCCAGCGCATCAAGCCCCACATCTGCACAGCGTGCAGAAAGATCCCCACTAAGAGGTCGACCCTAGGAAGCCCTGAGCAGCCTCTCATTGGGAGTTGTAGAAGCTCGGTACATTTTGGGTTCAACCCTATGAAGATGTGAACACTTGCAGAGTGTAACTTCAGTCCCTGCAGCTTTACTCGCAGTGCAATTCCGGACTGGTGCAGGACGTTCCTCCCAAACTTCCTCCTTTCTGACCTCAGTTCTCAGAAAGACATTTGTACATGAATGAGCAAACCACACACAAATTTACTTTTCCTTTTTTTAAAATGAAAAAGCCTCTGTCTTCCATCCCCAAGACAGCTGCAGTGTGGGGGTAGGAGAGCCATGCATCCCATTAGTCACCCAGTCTAGTAACAAACCATAAACATAATAGGAAGGAGACTGATTTTCTGGTTTCCTATTATTTTATGAAAAGTTCCCCCTCTTACTACACTTAAGGAATCTATTTTTGTACCTTTGAAAATATCAGTAAAGACGTATAATGCAATGAAAGATGCCTTTATCTAATATAATGCACCTGATCATCAGCATTACTTATATTGTAATTTAAGCCATTCATGCATGATGGTGTTATTCAACTGAGGCCATTTCCTAATACTATGCATATTTATTCATTTTGCTACTTTCAGATTGAGTCTCTTCTTTGCATATGGTAAGTATTAAACAAGGTCAGTCTGCAGAAGCTTTTGGCTAACTAGAAGTAAAGAAAGATCTACAAACTTACAGGTGCTCGTATTTACAGTGTTGTACAGTAGGCGTTGAGGGTGATTTTCTGAAGACATCCACCCAAGCTATGAATTTTATAATCCTTTAAAAATGACATTTTCATCTTTTTCCTAGGTCAGGAGAGCGATATCCTTGCTGTCCTCTGTGATTATCCCTCCCCGGATATAAGCCAGCCAATATTTCATACAGGAGAGAAACTACGTGTGATATCAGAGTAAGTTGTTCCTTTTTAAATTAGCCCCCGATACAGCTGATGTGAGATAGGGAACAGCTTCTGGTTTAGTCATTTGATGCTAGATGAATGCTGTGGTTTTTGTTTCTATTGAACAGGAGACTGTTCAAGGCCTATTGTTGCTGGGAAAGCTGCTTATTGCTCAATGTGCAGTTCCAGACGGAGCGCCTCCTTTCAGGCACGCACATAGGGCTCGATTCTGCGAGTGCTTAACTCCCACTGGTAACGCAGGCCACCCAGCACCTCACAGGATTGAGCGATAGGAAATTCCAGGTGCTAAGTCAACGTACAGGGCCCAGTTCTAAAACGTGGACTCATCCTGCATGATATAAAATGGGATTACTTGCATGAGACTGATTCAGCTTTGGATAGGCATTTGAGTACTTAACCAAACTGAACCAATTTTAGAGTTGGAAAGGAAAAAATACTTTATCCTTATCCAAAATTTTCGCATAGGTTGAGGGTCTTTGGACTTTAGACTCCTGTTTGGACTCTCAGATAGAGATTACCCTGAGCCATGAATTTCAGATTGGGATCCAGATCTCTTCTTCAGAGTTCTGAGGGATGCAGACTTGGAGGTCCCATTCCGACCCTTCTCTAGTGTATTACAGACAGTTAGCCCCCTACACAAAGACATTATACAGAGCTAGATCCTCAGCTGGAGTGAACTGAAGTCAATAGCCCTGATGATCTGCTATGCCCATGTTTCGGAAGTAGTGGAGAGCGGCAACCAGAGGAAGTTGGCTGTGGCTCCTTGATCTTTGTCCACCCGGTCCTGACAAAAATTAGAGAAGTAACCAGTGTCCTCTAACTTTCATGAGTGGTACAAAGGACCTTACAACACTGGAGGATCTGGGTCATGGTGCTCTGTCAACCATCCCCCCGTCACCCCAGATGTCCCATAAGGAGAAGGGCATATCAGGGGAGGGACCCTGGCATAGCAGGTGGAAGAGCTTCCACCAGCTTTCTGATGCTAGAATGTTTCCCTACGCAAGGGCAATTCTCCACCATTGTGTAAATGGTGCTAAATGGTCTTAGCAGACTAGAGATTCCAGCCCAAAATATCTATGCTGATTTAGATCAGCTAAGGTTCCTCTCTCTCTCTCTCTATACGTTCTGTACATATGCTTCATATACTATATAGTACAGTCTAATTGTTAATATGGAACTTTGAAAACGAGATACATGTAGCACATATTTTTGTTTGTCTGTTTGTCTGTTATGTACTGATCAACAAGTGCTGAAGTAAGCATTAAATGAAAAGTTCTCTTCCTGTTTTGATTCAGCTATAGCGCAGAAAAAAACCTTGCAATGTTCTATGCAAGTAGGCACAACTCTCCTAAACAGAGGGTCTATTCTCCCCGCTGGGGTATGTGTGGATGTTAATGGGAACTATGGGTAGGCATACACTAGCAGGAGGTACAGTCTCTCTCAGGTCACTTGAGAAACACACCACTCCGAGAAAGAAAAGGAGAGATGCTAGGTTGGTTAGAGCAGCGGTGATAGGAGAGCTGCCATGTCAAACGCAACCTTTCTATGCTGCACACATTGCTCCTGTTGTGTTATTTTTCTAAGCCTTTTATTCAAACAACTATGAGACAGTTCACAAGGAATAATGTTGAAATTACCACACTCACTTGGGACTCAAAACATTGCTGGTAATCATCTGCATGAGTCAGGGCAGCAACACAAAACACAGAATCTACTCAGAATAGATTACCTGTAATGGTCACTAGTACCTGGAGATGGTTAACAGTGTTAGGTAAGCAGTGCCAGGTTAGCCCCTGAGAAGATATAAGGAATACCATTCAACGGAGGTCAGAGGCCAGCAGTTGACTTACTGGCTGGCTGATTAGCCTTGCCCACTGCACCTGGGAAAAGACCTCCAGCTTAACTGGCTGATCCTCATCAAAGGAGAAGCAGGAAATGGAGGTAGGGCACTGCCATTCCTCCCGGAGGCTGGAGCTACTGCTGGGAGGAACTGCTCCCAGAAACAAAAGTGGACAGAAGGGAGACTGCGAGAAATCCTATTATCAAAAGGCTCTGAGGTAAGAGCCAGGAACTTATCGGGGGGTGAGGGAAAGATTTGTTTGCTGAGGAGACTGGAAAAAAAAAAGAGAGAAGAAAGCACAACAACTGAGTGCTAGAAACTACCTTCCTTGGATTGGGTGAGAAGGTTCCAGGCAGAATTCCCCCAGGGACAGAACTGGCTCATGAAGAGCAAGCTGGGGTCCAGTTGGAAAAGTGTGCTATGAGACAGGCCCCAACCTCTTAGAGTCTCTCACAGTCTGCTCACTCCCTGGACGTCATTCATTAGGGGCAGAGTTAACTCAGGATGGAGGTCCGAGTTTGGATAAAAGAAGAAATAGGAGTCTTTGCTCAGGAGAGACTTTTTTTCTGGGCAAGGTTTTGAGACCGAGGGGGTATCTTTTAATTATTCTTAAGAGAATATGTGAAAATACCACCAGCAAAGTTATTCTCGTGGTATGTTTTACCTCAAATGGAAACAGGAAATCCCACAGATTTCGCACACGCAGTAGCACTTTAGTGAACATGCTGTACGCCAACGGAAGAGCTTCTCCTGTCATCGTAGTTAATCCACCTCCCTGAGAGGCAATAGCTATGTCAACGTGAGACGTCTCCCACCGACAGAGCTGTTGACACGGCGGGATAGGTTGGTATAACTACATCGCTCATGGATGTGGATTTTTCAAACCCCTGAGTGATGTAGTCATACTGATATAGGTTGGTAGTGTAGACCTGGCCTAAGTGATTTGCCCAATGTCAGAAATAAAGTTTGATGAAGAGCCAGGAAAAGAACCCAGATATCTTGACTCCCACATCTATGCTTCAGCCACCAGGCTGTCCTATGCATTAGTGCCTGATCTGCAGTTCATTGAAGTAAATGAAAAGATTCCCATTGACAACAATGGGCTGTAAATCTAATCTCCAACTAGACTTTACGAATGCTCTGTTTCTAGCTGTAATAAAGATGTTCAATATCGGAAACTTATTCTTGACTACAGGAATAGGTTTCACTACTTAAGCAGCAAATGGAACAAATATTTATTGTTTAATATTTAGCTTATTTCTGTGGACAATTTAAACAATAATGTAGCAAACAGTGAGATTTAGAAGATGAAATAATGTAAACAAAAAAAACGTAGATCTATGTGTGTGTTCCTGAATACTCAGATTAGTTAACAAATACTGCATTTTAGCCCATTTTCTGCTTTAGCATGTTTCTAAAATGAAAGCAGGCTCTCCAAACGTATTTGACCATACCCACCTTCTTGCTTTGACAGTGAAGGAGGTTGGTGGAGAGTCCATTCCCTCACTACCGGTCGAGAAAACTATATTCCAGGAAAATGCGTAGCAAAAGTTTACCATGGGTGAGTACATGCTTTCTCCACAGCATTCCAAAACTACAGGTGCTGTTATTTCACACATACCATAGTTTATAGGATCAACTTTTCATCCTTAATTAGGGGCCCTAAGTACTATCATAATCCAAATAATAATAAATAAATGGAGATATCCTATCTCCTAGAACTGGAAAGGACCTTGAGTCCAGCCTCCTGTCTTCACTAGCAGGACCAAGTACTGATTTTTGCCCCAGATCCCTAAGTGGCCCCCTCAAGGATTGAACTCACAACCCTGGGTTTAGCAGGCTAATGCTCAAACCACTGAGCTATCCCTCCCCCCAATAACAACTACTAACACCACCACCACCAGCAACAGCCTGCTAGAAAAATCTATGACCTGAATTAAATATCTACATCTGAATTCCTTTGAACTTCGGGGATATTTCAATCCAGATCTAAATTTAGCAGCTGTTTTTATCAAAGCAAAACTCCAGTTCCAAACACCCAGAAACTTCTGATCCACTTCTGGATCCAAGCTGTGAGCTTTGGGCCCATCTCTAATTTTAAGACACTGATAAAAAGATCCAACTTATAAGAACTGGGGTGAAATTCACTGCTACGCACAAGGCCTATGCACTATTTAAGTCTCAATTAAGACAATGTGGTGGCTTGAGTGGGTCCCTGGGCTGGTCTTCTGCATAGGGGTGAATTCCCCCCCGGTGAGGGAAAACTCAGTCTGACACAAAACTGGAGTTTGTGTGAAAAACAGACCAACTAGAACAAAAGGGGAACTTCAAAAGGCTAATGAGATCATTCAAGAATGGAATCCCTGCACATTAAAATAGATACTGTAGGTTCAGAGGTCAGTTACTGCCCTCAGCCCCAACTGAGGAAATCCATTAAAGCATCTGCTTAAGTCTGTCACTATTCAGCAAAGCATTTTACCCGCTTAACTTTAGGCAAGTCCTTAAATTCTATTGACTTCAATGGGAATTAGCCCTTGCTTATAGCTAAGCATGTGCTTAAGTCTCCTACTGAAGGTATCAGATACCCGACAGTAGGTGGTAGAGAAAATCAGCATGCCTGGTTCTACTCTCCCACCAATAAAGCCCATTGAATTAAGACTGGTGTAAAACCAGAGTAAAGTAAGATCAGAAACTGGCCTAGCATATGCAGAATTATTACACCTCTGTCCCTGGATTAATAAATGTGGGTAACGACTCACAACAAGAAAAGGTTTAGTTATTTAAACTCAGTGACTTTTTTAACACTAGTAAATGTTAGTGTTTCAAATTAATCGAGCTTGAAGGGTTTTGCCCTCTCTTATAGGGCCATTCTTAATGAAATTACTGGCATGAGTGAGAAGAGCAAGAATTGCCCCATAAACTGAGGAAATAATCCTGGGAATAGTTAAGAAAGCAACAGCAGAAGTTTACAGTGTCATTTTTGCAGTCCTTTTCTAGCTAGTCCTGCACTTTAAGGGCCACACGCTGCTCTCTTTCTCAGCCATGTCATTCTAGAACTTCTTTTCCTGTTTCACAGCTGGTTATTTGAAGGGCTGGGAAGAGAAAAAGCAGAGGAACTTCTACAGCTTCCCGACACCAAGGTTGGCTCCTTCATGATTAGAGAGAGCGAAACTAGGAAAGGTGAGAAAACATAACATTCCCCCCCACCCTGAATCTCAGACTGCGGCATCTCCTTTCAACTGGGCTTTCCATAGCTCTTAATTCTCTGCCTTTTTCACTTCACACACATCAGGCCAGAATTCTAAACCATATGTAATAAAAAAATAACATACTGCACAGTGCAACATCTTCAACAATCACCTACATAACAAACAGTGCTGGAAACATGGAAAACCACGGCTTTGGAGAGTTCCCTAATCACTGGCACATACAAAACATTATTTAAACAGTTTATTTGGGTGGTAGCACCCAAAATGCTCCAAGGTCCCAAGCCATTTCAAACAGAGAGGAAGACCCAAAGGATGGGTAAAAGGGTCCCAGCCTTTGACTCAGTCCACAAAAAATACATAAAGGTGGGGGGGGGGGAAAGGAACGTAAAATACATAAAAAGTAACTAAACACATTTCCTATTTAGTTGTGTGGTTGTTTTGTTTTAAACTAAACACTTGAAATTTTCTTCTGACCACCCTTCCACCGCCAAAAAAAAAAAAAAAGGAGATATACCTATCTCATAGAGCTGGAAGGGACCTGGTCATGGAGTCCAGTCCCCTCCCTTCACAGTAGGACCAATTTTTGCCCCAGATCTCTAAATGGCCCACTCAAGGATTGAGCTCACAACCCTGGGTTTAGCAGGCCAATGCTCAAACCACTGAGCTATCCCTCCCCCTGACTGGCTGGTCAGAAAATGGGCTCCTCCCCTAAGGAAAATTTTAACTTTTTGTCAAAAAATCAAAACCTAAAATATTTCAGCCAAAACCCAAAAACATTGATTTGGGTGGTGCCTCAGGGGAGTTGTTATGTGGGTATCTCATACCCTCATTCTCCTCTGTAGGCTCGGATCCCTGGCTGGACTACATCACAATGGTCTCCTCTCTTGTTGAGCAATGCATGATGGCGGCCCTGACCATAGTATTTCATGGGAGATATAATCTGGCTAGGGAGCACAATTTTTCAGTTTTTGTGTGTGTGTTTTTGACAAACCATCAGAGTTTTTCCTCGGAAAGCAGACTCTTCATGAAAAATTTTGACAGTAAATTAGGTTTTTGACAAAACAAAACACTTTTTGGAAATTTTTCATCCAGCCTGAATTTAAATACCCTCACAGCAATTCCCAGCTTCAGTTCTAATGAGTGTACTCTTCCTTCCTAACATTTGGTCCCTTCCCACCTCACTTATAAATTAGATAGGAACACAAAGCGCATTCATTTTACAAACACATGGAAGTTTCACGCCCAGAGGGAAGGACGGTGAACAAACGTTACTGAGTCACCTTGCATATTTTTAACTTTGCTAGGTGCAGGATGATGAGCACAGTATAAGAACATGAATAGAATAGGGCCCCCTCTGGCCTGTTAAGGAATGGTATTAATGGGTTTCAAAGGGAGTGTCCATAGTAGTCCTGCCCACATGGCTCCGATATGGGGCTTCCAAAAATTGCAGGGTGCAGAATTAAATGGGAAAAGATCCTCAGAGCTCCAGGGAAAGACAGCAAGGGGAAGAAATTAAATAAAAAACAAACAGGTGAGGATTTTCAAAAGTTCCTAAGGAATCTAAGTGCCCAGCATCTAACCCCTTTGGGCCCTTTTGAAAATCCTACCAACAAGCTTCAAGGAAAAATTGTTGGAGCTTTAGAGTAACTCACCATCAGGGATTTAGGGCTATAATCACCGACCCTCTGCTCTATCTGTCTCTATTTGAGATCTTTAAATCAGAAAGGTCATTTAGCTTTTTCAGATTCTTCGAGTGCACACCTGTTACTGTGGCACCACATTTCAGAGCTGGTCTGACTTTAGTCAGCAGCCACAGAGGTCTGTGAAATGCGCCTTTGTTTTCCTAGGATTGTGACTACTTGATGTCATTTGGTTCTCCTGTTTCTGCAGGATTATATTCATTGTCAGTCCGGCACAGGCAAGTGAAACATTATAGGATCTTCCGCTTGCCGAATAACTGGTATTACATCTCTCCACGGCAAACATTTCAGTGCCTTGAGGACCTTGTGAATCACTATTCAGGTAAGTCCCTTGAGACTTGTAACTGCAGGAACACAATATGTTTCACCAGCAATGGTAAAATATCATGCAGTGCATGGCACAGGGGAGTCCTGGGACCTGACTGGGGATCTTAGGTGTTACTGTAGTACAAAATAAATAATAATACTAATGATTAATAATAGAGAAATTTGGCTTCTGCCCACTGTACTTTTTTTACTTCACTCCCCCTCCCCCCCCAATTCATATCTCCCACAACATTCCTCCACTATTAATCCAGCAGAAAGAAAGACTACAGCTCAGCTGAGTACAGGCAGTACAGATAGACAAAGCCATGTTAAATGAAACCAGCCTCTGATATGGTTACAGCTACCATTGTTCAATGTAGCGTCACAACAGCATTTCCCCCCCTGGAATGATGTGCCAACTGTATTAGCTTCTTCACACCTATCATACTACACAACCTTGTTTGTATCAGTGCGTGCTGGGAAAATTAGTCAGTTACTCTGTTATTGCCTTAGCTGCTTAGTTCTGGATTTATATTAGTGCAGCTCAGAGCAAATATGGCCTAAGACCTCAAAGTTTATGTAATCATTATGGACTAAATTCTGATCTCAGTTATACTGATGTCAGTCCAGAGAAACTACATTGGTTTTAATGGAGTTACTCCAGATTTATGTCAGTACAACTCAGATCAGAAAGTAGTCTTATATTAAATACCATAGTTAAGTAAGTGCTGCAATGACATCATATGAAAACCAGAAAGGTTTAAAATGAAAGAGGAAGAAGGTTTGGAATAAACTAATCACACCGTACTTGTGAAGAATAAATGGTTCTAGTCTTTCAATTAATAACAACAATGAAATCATTTAAAAGGTGTGAAGCCACAATATTTGCATAATGCTGGCCAAATTGAAATACTGTGTGTAGGCCAAAAAGCCTACTTTTAAGTAAGGAAGGAAAATGTTCTGTTTAATAACTTGTATGTTGATGTAGTAATATGATAAAAGGAGTTTTTTAGACCAGCTTGTGGAAAGAAGCAGTAATAAACTTGACAGGATACTAATCTCTTTTCTGAAATGTTTTAGTTAGTTGATTTTTCCCTTAAAAAAAAAAAAAAGTATTTCTGTCAAGGAAGGACATGAGAATCTGAAACTTTATAATCCACAACATCTGGATGACGATGATCAACATTTTGTCTCTGAATGACTTTCCCCTCTCTGAGAATATGCAAAATTGATAGTGAAATAAGTGTATGGGAAAAAAAACCCAGAATTTACCAATTACATGGTGCTATTCATTAGCACAGGTTAGAGCAGTCAAGGGGCAGCTCTACTTTGTACATTGGAATATTTTACAAGTGTTCATAGTGGTGAACATGTGTTGATGCTTTGGTTGGGTAAGTTACACATGATGAACCTGATTGTCTGCTGCTTTGTCTTTTGTATAGTCATGTACTGCAGTGCAGAGTGAGAGCAGAGTAGGTGGAAGTACTACTCAGTCAGAATAGTGGCATTTTACATCCATGTTGTGCCCCAACGGTTAGTTCACTGGCCTAGGGTCAGGAAGACCAAGGTTCAAATCCCTGCTCTACTAAAAAAATTTTTTGTGACATTGGGGAAGTCAGTCTCTCTATGCCTCAGTTGCCCACCTATGAAAGGGGGATAATAGTCCTTCCCTTCCCACAAAGGCTTTGGGAGGATATATGCATTAACGATGATGAGGTGTAAGATAATGGATGCCATACAAATACCTCAATTAGGTGTAAGTGACTATGCAAGAGGCAAGGCAGTGCAAAATCTGGCTCTATTTCTCCAAATCAACACCCCTCTTTTGTCTGATATACCCAATCAGAGTCCACATTCTTCTGCATAACCTCAACAAGCTATGTGATACAGGGTGCTTCTGAATACCAACGCTTTAACAATATAACTAAATGAAAAGCCTCATTATACATGTTTAAACTGTGCTAGAATCCTGGATGTGCTCATCTCAAACAGGAACCTAATTAGGAATAGAACTAAGCTTCTCAAGAACACGGCATCATTATCAACTTGCAATGTGTATATTTCAATCCATTCTGCCCCCACCCACTTTACTGCACCAATATTCCCTCTAATGTTTTACATCCATGTGCGGAATGAATTTTGTTATGTGCAGCAATATGGAGGTGATGTGTGGTGCGGGTGGGGCCGAGGAGTTCAGAGTGTGGGAGGGGGATCAGGGCTCAGGCAAAGGGTTGGGTACAGGGGGTGAGGGCTCTGGGTTGGGGCCAAGGATGAGGGGTTCGGGATGCAGGAGGGGGATCAGGGCTGGGGCGGGGAGAGAGGACGCCCCCCAGTCTTCCCTCACCACAGCAGCTCAGGGCTGAGTGAGAGGCACCTCTCCTGGGCTGCAGCTCTGGCAGACCTGGGCTGGGCCGGGGCAGGGGCTCTCTCCCCGGCAGCTCTGGCAGGGTGGGGCAGGGCAGGGCTAGGCTGGGCCCAGGCGGGGGTGGGACTCCTCTCCCCAGCAGCTCCAATGGGGCTAGGCCGGGGGAGGGTGCCTCTTCCCAGCTGCGTGGCTCTTGATAGCCTGCTGAATGACTGTGCAGTTTACAGGGAACTTAGCTGCATACCATCATTGCCACAAATAGATCTGTTTTTTACTCACTATGGCTGATATTCACCGTGAGCCCAAAGCCAGCACAAGGTTCAACTATTCTCAAAATGGGGCTTAGGTGGGAGATACGTTGTGCGCAGGCCTCGTATGGCCTTATGCTCAGGGGTGTTATCATTACCAGAAAGGGTGTGGTTAGCTCTAGAAAGTCTGATGTCCTCAGCAGTTACACTGGAGTTATAGCAATGTAAAAACTGTGGTAAGCAATTAGGCCCAAACATAAGTACCAGCATGTTACAATAAAAAGCCTAGTAACAAAGAACAAAACCACCTAACACAGTATGCCATAATGCAATTCAACAATTGTATGCCACAGTGTCCAGCGTCTAAATGACTATCCTACTTACCACACACACATCTCCAAGAACGTTTAGTGGAGAAAACATTGGTGCTAGAAACTGAGACACTATTGGGCAATATTGGATAACTCATCCGGTATTGGTTTCTTCATTCAGAGGTACCTGATGGTCTGTGCTGTGTCCTTACAACACCCTGTCTTGCTCAGTGCACTAACAACAATGCAGTGAGGAACCAAGAACCGCCTGTGGTGATGAGGAACAAAAACTTCAACTGGAAAAACATTCACAGGTACCACATCTTCCATACAGCATCTGAGTCTACAGGCTTATTTTCAACATGTTAAATATATACGTGCAATTACAGAAAATAAGAAGAAGCTATTCACTTCTGCTGAGGTCAATATTACGGCTTAAGGCTGAAATTTCCCAAGCCACTGAGGGCTTTGTAACAGGGGAATGGGGCATCCAAATCTCTCAGGTGACTGAACATTTCAGTCTAAGTGTTCACTTATGCAAATTTTGGTGCATTTAACTACCTCCACAGATTCTTACTGGCAGATATAGGGCTGCTATGGGTAACGTGATTGACAATGAAGTCTGCCAAGGATATTCCCCCAATAAAGATATACACACACAGATTACACCGGCTGAGAATCTGGCCTACTATATCTAAGAATGAATGCACATAATCTGAAAAAGCTTCAACTTGCCCAAATTGCAGCAACACAGGCCACCATGAACACATTATCCCAGAGTTCAGCTCTCTTCACTGGCTTCTAATTTAATATAGAGCCCAGTTGAAGGTCTTTGTCATGATATTCAATGCCCTCCATGGGATTTGTAGAACCATGAGTGGAACTGGAGAAAGAGGGTCAGGTTTCAGGAGGGAGATAGTTTGGCATCACACCAGAGGCTCAGGTAGGTGCTATCAGACAAAAAACAAGCCTTTCAGCATAGAACACGTCTCTATGCATGCTCTGTAGAGATCTCTTTCCTACAAGTCTAGCTGCCTGTAGCTAGATCTAGCCACCTGAGAGATCACCCCTCCCTCCACAACTAGATCCTACCAAGACAGTTACTTTCCACCTAACCTGTGACACTGTCAACCATGAAAGCATGGAGCTGGGATTGGACAGAGGAAGCTACTCCCACAAGAAATAAGAATGACCACAGAGAAATAATCAATTTCAGAAATACATGCCCAACTCATTTCTTCAATGTAAGCTTCTCTCAATAAGCTATGCAGCCCCCTCCTCTCGTCAAAACAACCTTATTCACTTGCTCACACAGACAAAACCCACATGCTACTTAAGCAATTCCTCCTACAAGCTGGGAAGAAAGAGAGAGTTTCGTTCTTTTTTTCTGTATTTTAAATACATCAAAGTTGCTCAGATATTACTGTGCTGAGGGACATTTAAGGAAACAGAGGAGACACAGAATTGATCACAATCAGCTATGAGCCAGGAGTTGTTTCTTTTATGCAACCATGTAGCACTAACAAACTAGTAAGTCCAGTATACGTATCTGAAACGTTAAACATAACTTTTTTTTTTTTTTTAAGGCTGCAGATAAGTAACGAAGAACCAGAAAACACACTGGCCATGGATGATTCCTGTCTCAGCTACGGCCTCAGGGAAAGTATCGCCTCTTACATCTCCCTAGCAGGCGAGGACAACTCTTCCTTTCTGAGTAGCAGAAAGAAAAAAAGCCAGTCTCTCATATACACTGGAAGCAAACGCAAGAGTACCCTCCATTTGCCAACTACATATTATGAAGAATGAACTTGAGACAGATGCAGTCCACAGAAAAAGAACTGAGTTGTAAGAGCAAACCATGATCACCAGGCAGTCCTACCACAGCTGAAAGACACAAGCATACCAGCGGATGATCAAAGAGGAGATTGAAGGAAATGAAGCCAAAATTAATGCTGGTTTTGTGTTTGTATGGATTTTGAATGTTAACCAGATACTTTAAAAAAATACCATCTCAGCTACTATGTACATAAATAATAACACTGCACCTTTAATTTGCTCATGCACAGGTTATAATTTAAGTTGAGAGAGGAACTCTAACTAAAAAACGATAAAGTGAAGCAAATGACTACTCAACAAAAGGTGAAATCACCACTGCACCAAGGGCCAGAGTGAGGTTTAGGCACCACTTAAGACTCACTTGAGCCTTCATACTAGGCCTTATGTTGGCACCATCCTCAGGAGTGAATATCACACAGTGTTATTAGAAAAGGATGGGTTTGCTGTTCATCACCTTTTCTGTGTCATTAGAAGACTCTCAGCAATAAGGCTATTCTCTTCTGGATGCAAAGTTATTTCCATCTCTGCTGCAGAGAAATCAGAAACTCGCTGGCTCCCCAAAGACCATTAAAACGCAGCTGGTATCTAACTTCCAAGAACTGCTTTGGTGACACTGAATCTAGACTGAATTTCATCTTCTTGGGAAAAAAAACAAAACAAACCTGCTCTTCGCAATGGTTTAACTCAGCTGCTGGCAATGCCAAGTGAAATCACAAGACAGAGCAATCTTGGAGTTGTTCTTCGCAGTGAGCTAAACGGCTTCAAAGTGGATACATGGGTGTAACAGAGTAGAATTCAGCTACTCAGGCCCAATCTAGTAATATACACCAGGAAATGTTTTAAAGTGACATTTAAAGTATGCTCAGATTAGGTCCTACAGTCATAGTGAGTTGCAGTATGTCTGAAATTTGTGTGAAAGTGCTCAGATTTCAACTTAATTTCTTGAAGGCTACATATATTTATGTATAATATTTATATTAAATGCTTTTTATTTCTAAACTATATACTAGTTTAGCAGCAACAGGTACAAGACATTTTTTTTCTGAACATCTTTTCTGAAAAGATACATGAAATAGCAATAAGAGAGGGGTTCCCAAACTTTTTAACTGCATAACCCCATTTTAATGAAGTATTTCCTGCCAGGACCCCAGGCAGGATGGAGGTCACACCACAGAGAGGATACCATTTTGCTCTACAAAATTGCGTCCTCAGCACACTGTGACCTCATATGTATGGTGCATGCAAAGTCACTCTGTGCAGAGGATGCCATTTAGTTGAGCAAAATGGCATTCTCCACGCATTGTGACTTCACACACACTGTACATGGGAGGTCATGCTGTGCGGACCAAAATGGAATCCTCCGCATGGTAGGGATGGCCGTGACCCCATCGGCTGATGGCACGACCCCATTTAGGGTCGCAACCCACAGTTTGGGAACAGCTGCAATCAGATATTACCTAAAGCCATCTAGTGACAAATAGATTGAACCATCATGGACTAGAGTATCTTCTGATGCATGTGTATCTTTTCTGTAGGTCTGTAAATGAAATAACAATTTGGCCCTTTGAACCCTGACTCTCCAGTGCCTTCAGCTTCAGGGGAGTCATTTACCCCTGTCGGAATAAAACTGTACCATCCATGTACATGAATTGAGAATTTTGACTTTAACACAGCCACTCTGCACAGGTCTAAATGACTATCCAAGGTAGGGATCACTGAAGAACTGGGTCCTTTATGGATATCTTCTGTACTTGTCTCTTAGCACAATCTGTGTATGTCATAAAAGTTCACAATGATCTATGTAAACAGTCCATAGTCTGATTAAAAACATTTGGGAACAATAAAACGTGAATGTAACTTACTTACAAATAGCGACCACCACAAAACAAAATAGACTCAGGAACTCTAGATGTTTGTACACTCTAATATATTGCTACTAAAGGGTTGGGCTCTTAACCAATGAAACATATATGTGAAGCATTACCATTTTCTAAAGCACATCTTTGTATTTATTCCCCATTAAAATAATATGTAATCGCTATTCAGCTTAAGTTTGTTGTCTATGGTAACCTGAGGGTTCATTAGCATAGAGGCATGACAACACACACTCTTAGCTTACTAGCACACACCCCTCTTTGTGTATGAATATTTCAAGAAAATACTTTAATATTTACAGTACAGTAGTGAGCTGTCAAACTCATTCTAATGAGAGGGATAAATTACATTTTAAATTACGGTTTGATGGCTGGTACTACAAAGTTAGGATCATATGCCACCCTCCAGATAGCAGATCTCTCACTGATAACAGTTAGGGTTTTGCACAAAGACGGAGGATAACTATACTTTTAGTTAGGCCTTGTGTAAAACTTTCAAAAGCAGCTAAGTTACTGTGGAGCGTAAGTCTCAGTTCCAAAGTGACTTCAGTGCATAGGTCTCATCGAAAGTCCCTTGTCTCTATCAAAGTTCCACTGGTTTAACTAAAGGTGGATATTCACTGACTTAGTTATTGCATGCAGTGTAGTTGTAGCTAGGGTGACCAGATGTCCCATTTTCAAAGGGACAGTCACGTTTTTGGGGACTTTTTCTTATATAGGAGCCTATTACCCTCCACCCCCTGTCCCGTTTTTTCACAGTTGCTATCTGGTAACCCTAGTTGTAGCCATGTTGGTCCCAGGATATTAGAGAGACAACGTGGGTGAAGTAATATCTTTTATTGGACCAACTTCTATTGGTGAGAGAGACAAGATGGTCCAATAAAAGATAAAGATAAAAAGTTCCATCGAGACTCTTAATTTGATTTAAATCTTGGTCATATCAATTTCTTAACTCAATTCCTTACCTCATTAAGCTAAATGGATATTAGTCAGGTTTAAATAAAACAGAGCCTTCACAGAGTTTTGCACTGGTTTAACTAAATCAGTTTTCAAATGAATTTGTTAAATCTGTTACAGAGCAGACACACACATTCCCTGTGCTCTCTCGGGTGCGACTTTCAGCATAGACAAGGCCTTGGTTATGTCATACCTCCCAGCCTGCCAAGATCAAAATGTGGGATTCAATATGTGACAAAGACCATAATGAGGGGGACAAAAATGATTCATACTGGAAAGTTAAAATGCTTAAAGGGATTTATTCATTTCATGAAAATAACTCTTCCTAGAAACTTAGTTTCATGGTTCCTTATTTCTGGCATAACTAATTTTCACCCCCACCCCCCGAAAAAGTGAGAGAACACAATATTGATGTTGAACTTTGGGACTAAAATAAGTAACATTCCTCAAAATGAGGTAACTTGGAGAGGTATGAGTCAAGTCATAGTTAGACTCACTAAATGAAAAAAAAAATCAAGGCACTGTTAGGACCAGTGCTATTTCTGCCCTTTGTTCGCTCGGCCAATTTCAAATTCAATTATCCATTTTGTATGGAGATACTGCAGAAATTGTACGTGCAAATCAACTGCACCTTTAAATCATCATTGTTAGTTTTAAGAGTTAACTTCAAGTTGAGATGAATGGGGACACTTCTTTTGCAGTGTGAAACAGTGGAACATGCAATCCCTGTCAGCAAGTTACTGTCGCAACCACAAAGACTAGAAACTTACTTTTTTTAAAAAGTGAAAATTAGAATGTGAATCTCTCATGGGACTGGCAACATACCTCAAGGACGACGGATCCTTCAAAGAGGCCGGATGTTTGGCAGATCAGCTCTGTAGTCTAAAAAGTGCTGAATAGCAATAATATTTGCAGAATGGAAACTCTATAAATTATGAACCAGTTCTGTGTATATACACATGAAAAACCACAGTGACAGGAATCAAAATGTCAGTTTGATTAAATCAGTCACTTAAATGGGTTTTACCGTGTGTTTGTAAAATGCCTAGCACAAGGCAATCCCAATCTCAGTTGAGTCTGCTAGGTGCTATTATACAATAATATATTTTAGTGAGGCTAAAATAAAATAAAAAAATAAAATAAAATAAAATATATATAATGTATAGATGTATAGAATAAAACCAGCAAGCACTCTCCCTAGTTCTGTTAACACTGATTCATGTCTTTTCCGTTGGTATCCACTACTAAGATACAGAGGAATGGGACTCACCATCAGCAACGCCCTCTTGAAGAGATTCAAATCTGCTGCACCTGAAAGTAGGTGGATGCTGGTAATGTCTGCCCCACTACGATCAGCTGCTACTGAAATCTGACTTGGATCTCCTCCAAAGCTAGCAATGTTCTTCTGCACCCATTTCAGAGCTGCCACCTGATCCAGAAGACCCCAGTTTCCACGGGCCACACTAGAACCTGTTGGACGATATGGGAAGAGGGCAATTACTGCTCTGCAAGCAGACATGATATACAGGCGAGACCCTTGAACATTTAAGTGGAGGAATGATACATTTTTAATATCAGTCCTACATCTGGGACTGGATAAAACCGATATCACAGCTTATAGCACCTTCCTCCATGGCAGTCACTGTATAGACAACCCCCCTTAGAGCTGCCTCCATTACAAGAGATAAAAGGAGACAGTTTTCAGTGCTCTGTGCCTTATTCCATAGGGGCTCAATTTAACCAGTCATTAAAAGCAACTGGAATGTTTCTGTTGACATCAGTGGGATTTAGACTGGGCACTGGATGCCAGAATGGGAACCCTGGAAAGAGAAATCTCCCCTACCAAACAGGTCGGGCACAGACAGTGACCATGCAAGCTTTTCCATTTCAACCCCCGTGTGGGGGCATCTTATCTAAGGCCTGGTGCACACTTACAATTTAAGCTGACAGCTGTAGTGCTCAGGGGTGTGGAAACAACCCTTCCCCCCCACCTCCAAGCTCCATAGCTACGCTGACCTAACCCACAGTGCAGCTGCAGCTCGGTTGATGGAAGGATGCTCCTACTGACCTCGCTACCGTCACTCTGAGGGCGGGGGTGTGGGTGTTCCTACACTGACAGGAAAAACCCTTCCATCACTGTAGGCAGCACTCCAGGGTTATGCCGGCATAGCTACGATGCCATACCTATGCTGCCAGAGCCCTAGTAGTACAGACTCAGCCTAAGAGCTCGGCTGCATCACTGTTACAACCAAGCCAGGGGACTTTGTGGTTATTCATTATTTGTTAGGCACTGGCAACATACTTGGCCCTGTACATGACACAAAGAAATTACATGCCCCAAAGAGCCTAGAATGTAACAGACTCAGCTAAGGCAAGTTGCAATGGAGAAGCGTCACAGGGCAGTTCTTCAGCTACCCAGTTCTTCAGTAGATCTCAAAGCACTTCACAAAGGACGGCACTATCATAATCCCCATTTTACAGATGGAGAAACTGAGGCACACAGAGGGGAAGTGACTTGCCCAAGATGACCCAGCAGGTCAGTAGCAGAGCCAGGAATAGAACCTAGATGTCCTGAGTCCCAGTCCAGTGCTCTAATGTCTATAAAAGAAGGAACAGAGGGGGGAAGTGTTGAGCGCATCACTGATGAGTTCTGCAGCAAGGTCGAGCCAAGCACATGAGATGAAATCCTGGCTCTGTTGAAGTCAGTAGGAGCTTTATCGCTGACCTCAATGGGTTCAGGATTTCACTCGTTCTCTGGCAACGTTCTGGAGATGATTGGAAACAGCAGGCTAACAATTAACACACCATGAGAGCAGCAATGTACGGATGAAACTTTTCTTCAAAGCCTCTGTGATATATTAGTAGCTTGTTCCACTCCACTCCCAGAGAATATTAATGAAAATATAAGAGTGGCCAGTTTATACAAAATGAATAAAATGAATGGCTTTTCCAGCTGCATGGATTGCCATGAGAAAGGGGTTTTTATTTAGTAGTAACAACAATACACCCCCTCTTTCTGCAAATGGAAAAATCATGAATGTTGTTCTGTTTTCATTTTATATCGGCCTGCTGGGACTTTTCTGTCTCAATGAAATTAACCAAAAATCTACACTCCTCTATTAAAAAAGAAAACAAAGTACTACAGTATCTCCCAACAATAACCCAAAACATTACAGCTTAGAACAGAGACACTGAAGCTATGATTCTACAATTACAGGAGGTTTCGTTTGTTTGTTTGTTTGTTTTTTGTTTTAAATATAATAAGGGAAGGGCAGCTGAGCTAGCAGACCAGCAAGCTATCATACTGTCTACAGACTGAGGCCAAGATTTTCTAAATTGAGTGCCTCAAGTTAGACTTCTCAAACCATATTTAGTTACCTAAATAGGTAGCTTCGTCTTCAAAAATGCTATCTGCAGCTCTCAATGCTTACATTCTTGTAGCATCTTTTCCTCCTGTACCCATCCTGTCCAGCCCCTTGCCATATAAATTACAACCCTCTGGATTCCCTTGCATCCCCTTACAGTCTTATAACTAAAATACAATATGTATTTTAATACAACCAACTGATACATCATCTCTGTGGTCCCATATAACTGTTTGACAATAACAACCATGAATTTTACAATTCGCCACTCACAGCCCTTTTGCAAATGAGAAAAGCCGAGAACATTCTAGTACCATATATTCCCCAGGACTACCCAAAGGACAGCCAACTATTCAACAGTGCCCGAGAGTAACCTGATATTTTAAAAGCGGGATGGTTTTGGCATTAGTTTCCCAATGACACTTTTTTCTAAAAAACTGGAACTTAAAGCAATAAAAGCAGAAATAAGCAATTCCTTGTTAAGTATCAAAAAGGAAGTGAAAATAATTGTTCATTGCCTACGACTTTGATTCACAGTCGGCCATTTATATTTACCTACCTGTCTTCAATGCCTTCTTATTCAAAACTAGAAAAGCTTTAAAGGAGACAGAACAGCCACGAATAGCAATCTCGTTCAAAATATTTGTTCCTTCCATTGCCAAGACCAAAATAATGTATCTTTAAAATAAGGATACATTTAAAGACACTCTGGGGAACAAATTAGTAATGGAATATGAAGCCTTCTGGTTTGTAGGTCAATAGTTCAAATCCAACCCTGGCCAATAGTGACTGAAAGCTCTCATCTTGTAATAGTTGTTCCCCAACATAATATAATGAGGTGCTTAAATGCCACCATGATGGGTGAAATAGAAGAATCAGAATAGAATAGAATTTTAGTGGTCTCAATATAGTTCTTAAAGGTGTCTACACCACAACTATTGGCCCCTCTGCTAAGAATGACAAGGACTGAATGAGCATGGAGACTAGAATTTCTTGCCTATAGCCATATTGGGTTGAGAGACAATGGCAGAGCAATGGGGAAAGCTTTCACTGCCATAGCCTGTTCTATGGATAGAGATCATCCATAGTTACTAAGGCTCCATTCCTGAGAACACTTATAAACGGGCTTTGCTTTAAGCATCTGAGTAATCCCACTCTATGGGACTTAAAGGTAAGCACTAGCCTATTTTCATCATCAAACCACACAACACACAATGGATTGGATTTTTCAGATTTGTTCAGTTCTAACCACCCCAGGTGTTGTTTGTATCATAAATGAGGAAAGTTGTTTTTTCACAATATCTTTTTTTGCCTACATCCAGACATACCTACAACAGTGCCCTTTCAATATGTACAGAAAAGCAGGTGTAACCCATATCTGTGTTTTCTCTACACTCAAAGCAACCACCATGTGTATATACCCATGACCCACCTAGCCCTAAAACAGCTCTGCCACATAAGAGAGTCAGGAATAACTGCAGAGCTAGCAATAGAAAAGGCAGCTTTTTTGTTGCAAGAAAACTACTAGCTTTAACCCATTCGTTCCTGGGTTTGCAATTTATGAGAAGCAAACATCAAAGGATCCAGAAGTTGCCTTTGCTTGGGGAATCAGGACCTTCGTTCATGGTGTTGGGCCCTTTACAAAACGTTTTAATATTCACACTTCTATATTTAGCCTCGCCCCGTTGCAGTGAATGGCAAAACTCCCATTGACTTCAGTGAGGCCAGGATTTCATTCAACAAGTACTTGAAAAGGAAAACCTCCCAGAAGTTTCTATTTGGTTTTGGTGTGTGTGCCAGGAAAAAATTCTTATGGTATCTGAAGCAGCTTGGGGAGCCTTCGGTGTAATCTTCTGCTGCTAAACATTAGAGAAAAGCACCTTAGGGAGTCTGCATTATGCTACAGAAAGGTAAAGGGTAACTACAGTAGTGGCAAAGTTTCTAGCTGCAATGAATGTGTGAACTCTCCCCTCAGACTAGATCAAAGTGTGCCATTTTGGCCCTGGCCAGCAGTGAGGCATTGCCCCGCCCTCAGGGGAGATAGGAGTGATTGTACTGAGGGACCTCCCCATGCTCCCCACTGTGCAGGAGTTGCTCCACGGTCTGCCTAGGCTGCTGTGAAGTGTGGCCCCACCTCCTCCCTGTCCCTTTTGGGCCCCCAGGGGTACACTGAGGAAGCATCTCTGAGCTCTCCCAAACACAGAAATGGTAGCAGTCCCTGCCCTATGTGAACTGGGCCAAGGGGCTGGGGGAAGGCTCCTGCATCCTCTCAGCCAACACACCCACAGGCGGATCAGTCACTGTCTCTATGGACAGCTGCAGCAGGGGCAAAGAACGTTACAGACGCTGCTGTTCACTGGTTTCTAGGCAGTGGGTTTGTGCACTATCCCTTTTCACCCCTGAAGACCCAAATTCTAATTCCAACTGGAACACAGGTGAAAATGGGCTTGAAGGGTTCGTCCGAGTACTGAGAAGGACATCTGACCACACCACAACGCTATCATGCAATATTCAGCCCAGCTCGCAGACTCCTCTCAGGAAGAGACCACGATGAGACGAGTTGGGTTGAAGGAGGTTAGTGGCAGATGTGTGGGCAGTGCTGCGTAATGGAAGCTTGCACAATGCCTATCTACCCTGTCTAGCTCTAGCCAATACTAAGTGTCAGTTTCATAAGCATCCGGTTCGCAGAAAACTAACCATAGTGATACTTTCCCCAGATGCGGCCCTTGCCAACCTCAGACCTAAATGCACAAGGAGTTTGCAGCGCGTGGCTCTCAGGTGGCTGAACTAAAAACAGGCATTGCTGGCGATGAGCTCCAAAAACATCTAACACCCTAGAAGAGAAATGCTGCTGTAACCCCACACCAGGCAAAACTCAGCTGAGTCACTACACAGGCAAAACTCGACCTTCAGGCAAATAAACCTGCCAGACAAATAAGGGAAAAGACAAATATTTTGTAAGTGTTTAAAATGAATCTAAAAGACCTAATAAAAGCCAAGCCAAACAGCAGGTACCTGCACTGCTCTCAGACAGACAGACATAGGTAGGTGCAAACATGTATTTGTGCAGGCAGAATGGGTACTTTGTCCGTGCAAGGTATGCACCTGTTTTCTGGAAATTTGGCCAGACAAGCCATTTATTTATAGTAGGCGGGATCAGCGGGCGCTGGGAAGCAGAAGTCCCCAGCATTACAGAGCATGAGGAGGAAAGTGTGCTAATTCCCAGCTTACAATAATGAACTGTGTGGTTTTGCTGTAGTGTCTGGAATGGAAAATGGTAACAACTCAAGTCAATGGACGGTAACTCCCGATCTGTCAGAAGATAACATGGGCGACCTCTGTTGGCTCCGTGAGGCATAGACATGGTGAAGCTGTCTTTAAAAAAAACCCTCAACTAGTCACTGCACATTATAGTGGCAAATCCTGTATAGGAGACAAGGGGCTGATTTTCAGAGGTGCCAAGCAGCTACCAAACTACATCTTTAATCTTACACAAAGTTGAATGTACTTTTTGTCACAGCAGTCCCATGAAGCAGGGAAGCACTGTCATTTTACAGAGGCACAGAGGGACTACGTGACTAGGGTCCAGGGTCACACAAAAGTCCATAGCAGAGCAGGGAATTGAACCCAGTCTCTCAAATCCCAGGCTAGTGCCTTAACTGTGGGTCATCTAAAATTGGAACGATACAGAGAAGATTAGCATGGCCCCTGCGCAAGGATGACACACAAATTTGTGAACTCGGATTACAGTCAGACAGCACTTCTGGAAATCAGGCCCTAAGATTTAAAGCCAGACCTTCGCTTTGGCCCACTTCCCTTTATAGTAGAACCTCAGAGTTCCAAACACCAGAGTTATGAACTGACCAGTCAACCACACATCTCATTTGAAACTGGAAGTACACATTCAGTCAGCAGCAGAGACAAAAAAAAAAAAAAAAAAAAAAAAGCACCAGTACAGGACTATGTTAAACATAAACTACTAAAAAAATAAAAGGGAAAGCATCATTTTTCTTCTGCATAGTAAAGTTTCAAAGCTGTATTAAATCAATGTTCAGCTGTAAACTTTTGAAAGAACAACCATAATGTTTTGTTCAGAGTTACAAACAACCTCCATTCCCGAGGTGTTCGTAATGCTGAGGTTCTACTGTACATACAAACATCCATGATCTTATCTGTAAACAAAAGTCAAGCTGCTCTTTTGAAATGGGATGATTGCTTTGTGCCCCCTTTTGGCTCATGCTATTCTCCATGTCCCCTTGACACAATGCTCCCGACTTTCCTTGGATGTGTCTTCCAAAACACTTATTCAAAGATGCCGGCTTATGAAAAAGCAGAACTAACAAACGCTTTGGAAACAAACATTGCAGAATGTGATTCGCCTGCAGTTCATAGATTCATGACAGTGTACAGACTTACCAGTGCTAAGGAAGCCGAAAACGCCGACACGGTAACTTGCAGTTACAATGATGACATCGCTGATGGAAGCTAGGTATGATCCGTCTACGACCGTCCTCCCTTTCTCACCCTCACCACTCACACCATTGTGGAAGAACAGCAGCACAGCCATGTTTCTGCCCTGTAAGGATCACAGACAAGTTAATGCAACAATGAGTCTGTCTGAGAATGATAGCGGCTGATACTCCTATGTAGGGCTATAGTCTCCTTCGGGTCATTGCTGTGAACCTGATTATCCTCTCTTCTGGAACATTCCAAGCAATTCAAAACTGCCTGGCAGTGACACCGATGAGAGGAGAACTGCCTGCCTGGCAGCAGCCCTAGAATTACATTCGGTTTGTTGACTGGTTACCAGTCCCTGGAATGGACTATGTGCCATTTAGCTGAATCCAGCCTCCTAATCGTAGGGTTTGTCTACATGGGGATACTCAGGAATTAACTCAAGATGTGAATTTAAAGTGGATAAGTTAAACTGCATTAAACCCCTGTGTGGATGCTCTTATTCAGAATTAAAGTGGCCTGGATTCAATTCCAAAAAGTGAATTAAACTAAATCAAATTAAGACCACTTTAATTCTTAATGAGAGTGTCCATAGAGGGGTTTAACACAGTTTAAATTCACACCTTAAATTAATCTAGATTAACTTTCCTGAGGGCAGGTCTACGCTTAAAAATTACCTCGGCATAACTCTGTTGTTCAGGGATGTGACAAATTCACACCCCTGAGCAGTGCAGTTAAGCGGACCTAAGTCCCCGTGAAGACAGTGCTAGGTCATTGGAAGAATCCTTCTGTCAACCTAGCTACCGCCTCTCAGGGAGGTTGATTTATCTGTGCCAATGGGAGCATCCCTCCTGCCAGCATAGGTAGTGTCTAAAAAGCAGCATCACTCTCCCTAGGTCCTCTCTGCACTTTTCCATTCTTCAGTTTCATCCCATTATTATATCCCCTGGGACCTTCCTACATCATTCTCCACCATCCTTTGCTCAGTGGACAGTCATAGACTTTAAGGCCAGAAGGGAACATCATACTGGAATAAATTGCCTAGGGAGGTTGTGCAATCTCCATCTCTGGAGATATTTAAGAGTAGGTTAGATAAATGTCTATCAGGGATGGTCTAGACAGTATTTGGTCCTGTCATGCGGGCAGGGGACTGGACTCGATGACCTCTCGAGGTCCCTTCCAGTCCTAGAATCTATGAATCTATGAATCATGACCATCTAGTCTGATCTCCTGCACGCTGCAAGCCACAGCACCTTCCCCACCCTTTCCTGTAATAGACCCATAACCTCTAGCTGAATCATGATGTGAAGACGTCAAGTTACAGAGAATCCACCATTTACACTAGTGCTGCAGAGGAAGGCAACCCCCCACCCCCCCACACAAGAGGGTCTCTGCCAATCTGACCTGGAGGAAAATTCTTTCCTGACCACAGATATGGCGATCACTTAGACCCTGAGCATGTGGGCAAGAACCACCAGCCAGACACCTGGGGAAAAATTCTCTGTAGTAACTCAGAGACCTCTCCAGCTAGTGTCCCATCGCTGGCTGTTGGGGATATTTGCTGCTAGCAGTCGCAGATCAGCTACATGCCATTGTAGGCAGTCTCATCATATCATCCCCTCCATAAATTTAGCAAGCTCAGTCCTGAAGCCAGTTAGGTTTTTTGCCCCCACTGCCCCCCTTGGAAGGCTGTTGGTTAGAAAGTTTCTGATGGTTAGAAACCTTTGTCTAATTGCAAGACTAAACTTCTTGATGGCCAGTTTACATCCATTTGTTCTTGTGTCCCCATTGGTGCTTAACTTAAATTTTAACTCCTCCCCATCCCTGGTATTTATCCCTTTGATGTATTTATAGAGAGGAATCATATCACCCCTCAGCTTTCTTTTGCTTAGGGTAAACAAACCAAGCTCTTTGAGTCTCCTCTCATAAGGTAAGTTTTCCATTCCTCTGATCATCCTAGTAGCCCTTCTCTGCACCTGTTCCAGTTTGAATTTATTTTTCTTAAACATTGGAAACCAGAATTGTACACAATATTCCAGATTAGGTCTCACCAGTGCCTTGAATAATGGTACTAGCAATTCCCTTTCTTTACTGGAAATACTGCGCCTGATGCATCCTAGGACTGCATTAGCCTTTTTCATGGCCACATCACATTGGTGGCTCATAGTTATCCTGTGATCAACCAATACACCCAGGTCTTTCTCCTCCTCTGTTGCTTCCATCTAATGAGTCCCCAGCTTATAGGAAAAATTATTATTGTTAGTTCCTAAGTGCATGACTATTCACTTTGCAGTATTCAATTTCAGCCCATTTCTATTATTCCAGTTTTCAAAGTCACCAAGATCTTCTTGTGTGATATTCCAGTCCTCCTCTGTATTGCCAATACCTCCCTACTTGTGTCATCAACAAATTTTCTTAACAGACTCCCACTTTTTGTGCCAAGGTCATTAATAAAAATGTTAAATAAGATAGGTCCCAAGACCAAACACTGAAGAATTCCACTAGTAACCTCCCTCCAGCCTGACAGCTGT
Source organism: Emys orbicularis (assembly GCF_028017835.1). Lineage (NCBI taxonomy): Eukaryota > Metazoa > Chordata > Testudines > Emydidae > Emys > Emys orbicularis. The sequence continues at coordinate 16,494,933 of NC_088684.1, forward strand.
TGGTATTTTTCAGAGACAGGCTGGTGGTCCGTACACCAGCATCAAACACATCTGGGGTTTGTTTTTGCCTGCAACTAGATAGCATTGGCTGCTGCTGCTGTCATTTTCTGAACGGAATTAACTAAACACGATGATCCCATTTGCACAGGCAAAAGAGATGGCTGCGCATCTGTTTCCAGCAAATGTGTGGCCATCCGTGCAGGAGGAAACCATCACAGGAGTGTCAGTTACCAGCAAAAAAAGAGGCCAGGAGCAAGTAGCAAACTGCCCTCAGCTTTCTGTAATTGTTAAGGGGTGACCCTGATTTTTTAACTGAAAATGTGTTGCACCCTCCTTTGTCTGGTGGAAAATCAGTTCAGATGTTTGTTATTATGAGCAAAGTGGCATTGAGTTCGACTGAGTAATGTGCTGCCTTCATCCAGAAGTGCTGAAAAGTGCTGCTTTCTCTGAATCTTCTGCCTCTGCTTCTCCAGAGAAAGTACCTAATTCAGACTGTCTCATCCCCAATTTCCCATTCAGAGTTGACAATTATGCAGGTCCTGGCCAAGAAATTGGAGGGGAGGAACAAAGGAATGAGAGAGAGCAGGTGTGAGGGTTTGTCTTCACTTAAAAATCTGATCTAACAAACACCACTTTGCAGAGTCATGTTAGCTAACACAATGTTAAACATCACAGGGGCAAATCTTACTTAACATCATGTCAGCTTGTCAAAGTGGTTCCAGTAGAGATTCCCTAGAAACAGTCCCCGTCTAGCTGACTCCTCGGTTGTGTTTAAAGTCATGTTAGATAACATTACCTAATTTCCTAGTGATAACAAGGGGGAAGGAGAAGAGATGATAGGGGAAAGCAGAAGCTGTGGTAGCAGATGTGGAGCATCTTACTGAGAAGATTCAGCCTTCAAGTATTAGGGGTAAACAGAATGCCACCCACTCACCGCATCTCCCCTACAATACACAAGGTTTAGATACAATTGCTTCTTTTCCCCATGGTTATTCTGCACAGAGAAGTGGCAAATTCCCCAGCTGGTTTGTCTTGTACATGAATCCAACCTTTTGAGAAGCACATGGGATAATTTGGGTAGTGATCCCCTGATGAGCACAGATTTCAAGCACAGAGCTACTGGTTCTTAGTGCTATCATCTAAAGCAGATCTTTGTATTGAATTGTAGCAACCACTAATCTCTCCTTCACTTTTTGGAATTAATCATTTCAGCAGGATGCTACCATATTTTTATATTAAAAATGAACTATTCCATACAAAATGTGAGATGCATTGCATTGTCCAGGTTCTTATTTGGTATCCAATTAATTTTATACTATATATTGGTTGATAAATTCCCTTAAAAAAAATTATCACATTCTTTATTCTCTATCCTGAATTACAGTCAATTAACCAACACAGCTAGGACAGGTGGCAGCTACATATTAGGGCAGAGAGAATGTAGGGCCTGGTCCAAAGCCAAGTAAAGCCAACCCTTTCCATTGACTCTAAAGACCTTTGGTTCACACCAAATTTGGACCATAGGTGGAAATCTGGAGTAACTCCACTGAAGTCAATGGCGACACTCCATTGTAAATGAGAGTAGAATCTGGCCTATTGCACGCAACACAGAACAATACTACAGAAAACACTGCAGCTAATTGGAAAAACTGGCCAGCAAGTTCTTCACAGACACACAACGCTAGCACCAGCCACGATTGTCATGTGGCTATTGACCAACATTGTTTGATCAGTTCTGGTTTTGCATTTAGGAATGGACGGTCAAACTGTTAGCAGTAAAACACGCAGAGAGACTTTCAACAGAGACAAGTCTAGTACAGCTCCCAGTGGCTCAGCTAGTGGGAAAGGTACGTTTCGGTTCACCCAGGGGAGCTGCTGCTGCCTAAGGACTCAACGGGCTTGCCCTTGTGCTAATGTGCATGGCACACATGCACAGTCATCAGCTGGGGTCCACACTAATTGGCTATGTGCTCTCTAGCAGCTGGACTGAAGCTGGCAGTCCCAATGGGCCTGATCCTGGGAGCGGAGGGTGCTCAACGTTTCACAGGAGCAGATTTGTGCCTGGCAGGATTGGGCCCAAAATGAAGCCTCACCCTCATCAAAGAAATAAAGAGAATGAGTTAGGACTGGCCAAATTTTTACACCAGTGTGTCCTTTGTGCCCAGTGCCAATCCCAGGGCTATACGCTCGTGAAATCTGGACACGTCTGGATCCAGATCTGAACTCAGGACAGGATAGAATGGACCTGACCCAAAAGCCAGGAGCAGAGCACTCCTGAATTTCAGGGACTAGGATGGGAACACAGATCTGAACTCTGCAGCTAAAGCTCACCTACTACGGTGATGGGCAATAGTATAAAACTGCCCTTGCCTTCTGCAACTAGGCTAGCCATCACGCTAGACCTGAGCCTTGACTCCTTCGGTTTTCGTGAAACACGGAAAATAAAAGGCATTTCTGACAGGCTTTCTGGAGTTCAGAAATGTTTTCAATTATCCTCTCCGCTCCACTGCAAGGCATTTCAGAAGGGGCTTGGCAGGAGCATTTTAACCCTGACAGAACCAGCCAAGTTCCAGGATGTGTAACAGCCTTTAACCAGTGGCGGCTCCAGGCACCAGTGCTCCAAGCGCGTGCCTGGGGCCACAAGCTGCGGGGGGCACCCTGCCGGTCGCCGTGAGGGCGGCAGTTAGGCAGCCTTTGGTGGCTTGCCTGTGGGAGGTCTGCCGGTCCCGTGGATTCGGCGGCAATTCGGCGGCGGGTACGCCGAAGCTGCGGGACCGGCGGACCTCCCGCAGGCAAGCCTCCGAATCCGCGGGACCGGGGACCTCCCGCAGGCAGGCCGCCAAAGGCAGCCTGCCTGCCGTGCTTGAGGCGGCAAAAAAGCTAGAGCCGCCCCTGCCCTTAACAGGATTGCATTAAGAGGTGTCAGGGCCGGCGCAACCCATTAGGCAACCTAGGCGGTCGCCTAGGGCACTACAATTTGGGGGGCGGCGACCACGGCGGCATTTCGGGGCGGGACCTTCCGCCGCCTAGAGTGGCAGAAAAGCTGGCGGCGCTCCTGGGAGGTGTGCACCACACTGACGGCACAGAGAGGATGGGAAGGCGAAGAAGATTCTTCCCTGAAGGGTGCACAGCCGACATTAACCCAACTCTTTATTTAGGCCAGCAACACTACCATCAGCCCTCTGCCTGAGCTGCATCAGGCAACCCGAGACAAAACCCAGCCCTGCTTTGCTAGCGTGACAAGCGAGGATGGCTACTGGTGGGAAAAGGAGCTCAGAAATGCCAGCTGTAAGTGGAAGTTTATGTGATGCCCGGAACTATGTGTTCTGCTTTCTGGGCACTGAAGCTTTAAATGTTAGAGTCCCTTCCCAGCTACAGGAGGAAGCTCCCATTTTGTGTTTCACTTCAGATGTAGAATGTTACTGTGCGAGCCACTGGGCTCGGTCTCTCTCCAGGGGACATCATATTGGTTGTTTTTGTTGTTTTAACTTCATCAAGACTGAAACCATCTGCTATTGCTCTTCGCACGTGGGTAAAAACTTCAGTTTACCACAATAAAGAGCAGGGAAATGCCATTCTGGGGCATATTATCCTGTTCCCGCTTTCTGCTGTAAAAATAAAGGGTCTGATTCTTCTCTCATTTACGCCAGATTTACCCATGCAACACTCCACTGACCTCAATGAAGCTACTTCTGATTTGCACCCATATGAGTGAGAGGAGTATTAGGCCCACAGACTACCCAAATAAATAAATAAATAAATAAAAGAGAGAGCCCATTTGGATAGTTGGGGTTGTTGTAAACACGATGCTTTCAAATAAGCCCCTGCTCTTTGGAAAGCAGTAGCTAAAGGGAGCTGGCAAGCTTCCCGAGACGATGACCTGAAGTTTTTACTAAGCAATGACTTTGCACAGAAAGTCGATAACAATCTGGTGTTGCGGCAAGAAAACAGACTGTTGGCCACTTCTAAAACATACATGAAGTTGCACTCAAGCAGCTCAAATAATACTGAATGCAAAATGCATGCTTGTACATTAGGCACATCCCTATACCAATACCCTAGGCCCCCCAGTCCCTGTTTACTCTCAGGTTAAAAGCTCAGCTAGAATACCCAGGCCAGTAGGAAAGTTTATTTTTTACTTATTATGAAGTTTAACTTAAAATTTTCAGTTGACAGTTTATCTGAGTGCAGGGGCTCCCATTTTTGGAGAGGAACACTTTTGTGATCCGTGGGCTGGGGCATAAATTTAGCACTGCTGACTACACTCAATCCACAGCAGACCTTCCACCGACATCAGTGGGAGGTTTCCACAAAGATCAAGGGTAGATTATGGCCCGTATATAGTAACTAAACTGCTAGTCATCATCACTGTTAGCTGGGTTGCATTCAGTATCACCCCCTGGGAAAACAGTCTCGTTTTTAAGAACACTGCTATTTCTGCCCTTAGTTTCCTTCCTTCCCCATCCTCTTTTCTGCCTCCCTCTCTTTCCCCTGTCTTTGGCCGGCTCTACACTGCAACATGTTGTTGGCATAACTATGTCAGTCAGGGGTGTGACGGACATCGCTGTGCCAGCAAAACCCCAAGTATAGACACAAAGGCAAAGAGTGCATCTGTTGTTGGCATAGCTAATACTGTTCAGGGAGATGGTGCTACTATGCTGGCAGAAAACCACCTTCTGTTGATACACGCTGCAGCTACACTAAAGGGCTATGCCAGGATAGCTATTCTGATATAGCAGTTGTGACAAATACAACAATTTCCTGAAGTATCTTTAGGAGATCTTACTGCATTAAGTTTATGCATCATTGTGGGCCACAGAGTGTATGTAATTCCATAGGGGCAGGTGACTGCAGCCCTCCAGGAATTAAAAACAGTTGGCGGGGGTGATTAGGCAAATTGCCTTAGTCAAACTGTAATGCCGCCAGAGAAGTACCACCACGTGGCAAGGCTCACATGTATTGGTTCAACAGACAAAGACAGGACTTTTGGATAAATAGCCAGAGTTTAAACTGACTCGGAGCCTTCTTTCTGATCCAGCCAATGGACAGGACCTGCTGTCCAACAGGGGCCCCAAATCCTTAGGGAAGGGTTGAAAGGACTGACAGCTGCCAGACCCCAAGGCTGGAGTTGGCGTGACCTTTGGAAAGCAGTTTAGTAGGCGCACTGGTTCTTTTATTGTTTTTAATATGTATTTTGTGCAATGCTTTCACTTTAAGAATAAATGTGCTTGCTTAGAAAGGAGACAGCAAAGTGCAGATGCTGGCCTGTTGAGGAAGACTGGCTTGCCAGGAATATCACAGTGTAGGGAGTGAACTGTGCAGACTGGACAAACCCCAGTAAAGAGGGAGAGATGCGGGTCTCTGCCCAAGAGGTGATGGCTGAAGATCGGGGAATCTAAAGCGGTGGACCACGGTGGAGAAATACAAATGCAATTGCCCTGAACTGTGACAGCTGTCTCAGCAGAGCCTGTGTAGTACAGACTAGCCCTTTGTGTATCTCCTCCTCTCTGCCCACTTGCATTTCCTGCTCTGCAGACATATTGAGACACAGCTTAGCCAAAGCACAAATAACTATACTGCAAGGAAGAGTCCTGCACTGGCAGGAGACTGGACTAGGTGACTTACCATTGCTAAGGCTTCTCCAGCTCTTACTTCTAGGATGCTGTGGATACCACTTTAAACACTTCCGCTTATCGTGGTTAAAACATTTTCAAGTGATTCAACTGTGACGCTAGCAGACCAGGTGCCAAGGCCCCTAGGCCTTACTGAATACTGACAAATGCATAGCTGAGAACCAGTCTGGCTTGCCTTTGGGTTAGTATAGTTATAATAGATATTAATGTTATAACAATATGTTTACTGTTTTGACTTTATGAATTACTTGCAGGATGCTGCATGTATTAATCCTCCTTATAATCTCTGTATCCCGTGCTATAAGACAATACTTAAGTATTTGCTCTATAACTGTAAAAAGTTTGTTCTGAAACCGTAACTCACCAAACAGGAGAAAAAACTTCACCTAATGCAAAACGCTGGATTCCTACGGAAGGTGTAAACAAGAGATCCCCCGGACTAAGCTGGGTTAGCCCTAATGGACATAAAAAGCTGGCATCTTTCAACAGCTCTGTCACCACCTGAAACCTAAGAATGCAACTCATGTGTGTGTGTGTATGTTTATCTGTTTTAACCTTGTAAATAATTCTAATTTATTTTTCCTCATTAATAAACCTTTAGCTAGTTTATTACCGGATTGGCTACAAGCATTGTCTTTGGTGTGAGATCTAAGGTGCAAATTGACCTGGGATAAGTGACTGGTCCTTTGGAACTGGAAGCAACCTGAATATTTTGTGACCTTTGGTGTAAAGTGATCACCTATCACAGAGTCCAGCTTGCTTGTGTGGCAAGATAGATCGGAATGCCCAAGGGGGCTGTCTATGACTCCATGTTAAAGCTGTATAGTGCCTGAGGACATTACATTTGTTACTCGGTTGGTGAAAACTAATTATAGAACTCACAACTAATTTGGGAGTTGTGCCCTGCATTTTAACAGTCTGCCCTGAGGCTGGTATTCTCACTCGTGAGCCACTCCAGACAGCATGACAACAACAGTTTGCTACACCATGTTCTAGTAATTCAATACTTACAATGCTGGCAGGCACAAACACATTCAGGTACAAGCAGTCTTCACTGACAGGAGAAGATTGGTGCAGTCCATCTCCAGGCTGCCAACAACTAGCCCTAAAGATACAGGCTGTGTTAATTTTGGCTGACAAACCAGCATTTTGTACTGTTGCAGCTCATTTTATTTTTAGCTGAAGTTCAATAAAATAATTTTTTTACACTTCAGTAGCACCTTTATATCTGTGGATCTCAAACACATTCCTAGCATTCATCTAACAACCACCCTGGGAGGCAAAGACAGGATATATTTATTTATTTAGATTTAAAATAACAAAAAGGATGCCTATCCAATGTTAGAGGTGCCCTAACAAATCGTTCACAATACAATAAATACAACAAAATCCCAGCAGCATTCAAACAGTTCTTTCAACAGAAACTCAATCAACCAGACACCTGCAGACACTCCTCTCCAGCCCGTCATCATCCCAGAGAGCATCCCACCAGCCCTCTCCAAAAACCCTATCAAACAAACTTCTTTTGCCTGTGTTGAAAGGTCACCACCATTTGGGCTATTTTGGACTAAGAGGAGTCCCACATACCGAAATGCAGCCACATCTGTGCTGTTTTACCCTTTATGGACTTACAAATTTAATAAGGGTGGAACTGATAGGGTTCTATAGAAACTACCCTAAAAACCTATGGAATTCTCTCTAAGACTTTTTAAATTATCGGACAGAAATCAGTATCAGGGATATAATTTGCTATTAAATTCTTCAGGGTGGTTCCAATATATTATAGAAAAATTATCGTCTTTTGTTAAATTCTACAGAGTTTTCCCACAAGGGAGCTGTGTAGCACAACAAGGCTATGCAACAGTTTAAAACACAAAGCACATTGAATTGACACAATGAAGCACATTGAATTGACATTGCAGGGGAAAATCTGGGTGGGCAATATATGCATTCCTCAGGCAGGGCCGGCTCTAGGGTTTTTGTCGCCCCAAGCAGCGAGAGAAGAAAAAAGAAAAAAGAAAAAAGAAAAAAAAGCCGCGATCGCCAGCAGCTCCATCACGCCGCTTTCTTCTTCGGCGGCAGGTCCTTCCCTCCGAGAGGGACCGAGGGACCCGCTGCTGAATTGCTACCGAACAGCCCGACGTGCTGCCCCTTCCCCTTGGCTGCCCCAAGCACCTGTTTGCTGAGCTGGTGCCTGGAGCCGGCCCTGTCCTCAGGTAAGAACATGGGCAGGACACAACCCTAGTGAACTTATTCATGAAAAACATCATGGTTGTTTTTTTTAAAAAAATCACAAGTCATCAGAGCCTCATGTTTACATCTCACCAAAAATATGGCACCTCCAGAATTCCCCTAACAACATACAAGGGAAGCGGTTCAGTACTGACTCAGAGGAAATAGCGCCACCTACTGAATCAACTCCATAGGTGCTGTTTCTTGGAGATCTCTTATCCAAGTATGACCCAGGTCTACCACGACAATAAATATATATGGGAAACTTCTCTCATATCAGTAATGTTGGCCTGCTACTTTGACTTTTTGTTATAAAGAGACAAAAATATTGTGCTATGATGATGTAAGCCCCTAATATTATAATGATCTGCATTCATTACTTATACCAGGAGACCTGGCAGTTTAAGGTCTGTGTGATTCTCCAAGGCAATCCTCCTTGTATCTAAGCTTACAATTACGAACAGTGCTTTTGATCTTAAACAAACAACAAAAGACAAAGGCTGCGATTTTTAAAGTCGCCTAAGGGATCTGGACAGCCAGTTCCCATTAAAATTAATGGGAATGAGGCACCCACAGTCCCTAAACAGCTTTGAAAATCTCAGCCAAATTCTTCACACTGAGGCAAGAGATGATTTTCAGATGGAGGCAGTAGAGGCAGATAGCCCTTACCGAAGATGTACAGCAGATGACTATACACAGCATTTTGGCTGCAGTCACCAAGAATTGATGCTGTATATGTTACTGCAACAGTTTGTGTATGTCAACTGTACATAATCACTGTGCACCTGAATAAACAAGCTGCATCTCATCAGATCCCTTGAGCATCTGTCAAGCTGCATGGCTAATGTGGTTACGCTGCTGACACCCACATGGCTCAGGTGCATGCTGCAGCACACGACGACCAAACGCCAAGCGCTTTCAACCACCCACGAGAGAGTCTCTAGTTGCATTCACTTCTTGAGTGTGTTATTAAAAACCCTTGATAACACAGATCCGAAGTACTGGAGCTATTACCCATTCCCCACAGGGCTGGCACAGGGCTGCTCTTGATTACTAGCCTCAGTCATCATGGGTCTTGGTCAATGGTCTTTAATTCTTGGACTCTCTCCCAGAAAAGGTCAGCTGGGGCCCTTCACTGGCTCTGTCCATGTCCCTTTTACGTAAGTACAGAAGAATGGCCCTACTGGGTCAGACTAATGGCCCATCTAGCCTAGTATCCTGTCTTCTCACAGTGGTCAATGCCAGATGCTTCTGACGGCATGAACAGGGCAATTATTGAGTAATCCACCCGTCATCCAGTCCCAGATTCTGACAGTCAGAGGTTAAGGGACACCACAGTATGGGGCTGTTTTCCTGACCATCTTGGCTAATAGCCATTGATGGACTTATCCTCCATGAACTTATCTAGTTCTTTTTTGAACCCAGTAATATTTTTGGCCTTTACAATATCCCTGTGTTAGGCTTCCTCCTTTGTTTTTCTCCATCTACTAAGACAAAAGTCTGCTATTCTCTGTACCAGCTGGGAATTGATCACTTTTGCTCAAGTGAAAGTTCATGTCTTGTGGCAATCTCATAAGAACGACCATCCTGGGTCAGACCAAAAGTCCATCTAGCCCAGTATCCTGTCTTCCGACAGTGGCCAATGCCAGGTGCCCCAGAGGAAATGAACAGAACAGGTAATCATCAAGTGATCCATCCCTGGTTGCCCATTCCCAGCTTCTGGGAAGCAGAGGCTAGGGACACTATCCCTGCCCTTCCTGGCCAATAGCCATTGATGGACCTATCCTCCATCCTCTCGTTTCCCTTCTGTGTCAGCTTCCTGTGTGTTGGTGCAGCAGGGCTCAGTTTGATTGATACGTGTTTTGTACGGTGCTTTCTATTTCATGGGGCATAGATGCTTTGAGCTAGGAACCCCTTTAATAGTTTAAAAAAATATATATATATATCTACTTTCATGACATTGTTGTTGTTGTTGCATTTTTTAAAACTAATTGCCGGAGTTAAACACTTAAAGATTCCAAATGCACAGGTATTTCGTACAAATGTATTTAGAATCTCCTGTCTTTCATTAATCAATTTATATTTGTGACAAGTATACTTTGGCTCTCCTGGACTAATTAATGCTAACTGGCTTCACACAACAAAGATAAATGAAATCCTGCAAGGTAACATGCCCAATGCCCACCAAGTCTCCTCTCCCTGAACATCAGGCTGTGCAGTACAAGTAATGTTCAGAATTTTACTCACACCATTTCAATCAATATTTGTGTTTTCACAGAATTTTAACGATAGGAGGGACGCTTCTGATTATTTAATCTGACTTCCTGCATAGCAGAGGTCAGAGAATTTCATCCAGTAATTCCTGCATCTAGCCCATGACTTCTATTTGAGCAAGAGCATATCTTTTGGATTCAATGAGTTAAAAACCAACCACCGCAAACAGCATCAACCCCCTCCAGATCTCACCAGGGCTGAAATATGAGAGATGTAGAAAAAAAAGAAAGAAAGAAAGTGAAAGGAGCACTAATTTTGGAATCTCAGTATTATTTATAATACACTATATGGTGTAATGTTAAATACAACTTTTGGGCAGTGTGTATGTAGTGTGAGGTGTTTTTTTCTGTTAGCACCCAAATGTAATAATTTATCAACATATCTAGTCATTTATACCATGCTCATCATTATGGTATCTGAGTGCCTGAATGGGTTTCGATCATCACTGACAAACAAAGACATCAAAGGACTGTTCAACAATGCGCCTGCTCACCGAACCATAGTAGCATTCCAGGATTGCAGCCAGGTAAAGGGCTTTGGAGGATGAAACCGGTTCTCTGCTGTCGGAGGTACTGCATATGGAATGCCAAAAAACTGACTAACATTTCTCCACTCAGAACCAACCCGGATTGCTTGGGACCTGCCGAGCAAAACTCCATGGGATGGAATGTACACGGATGAAGTTAAATCAGGTGCAGAGACGGGTGCGAATGAATCTATTTGGAGAGGGGGGGAAAATAAGAAAAAATTGTTTTCCTTGGAAGCTTAAATCTCATTTTCAAAAGGGATTTAGGCACTCAGGAGCCTAAATCTCTTTTGAAACTGAGATTTAGGCTCCTAAATCAGTTAAGAGTTGCTGAGTTTAGCAACGCCTAAATACCTTTTGAAATCTAGGCCTTATGGACGCTGTCTCTTTAAATGTTAATGGAACTTAGGCTTCTAAGTACTTAGATACTGATGAAAATTTTACTAAATTATTTGAGATTTACCCTCTTTCAAAGTCTTTTTGCAGGCCAAACATATTGCACCCCACTGTTGTGATGCAACATGACAATGATGATGATTTTGGGCTTCACCACAACAGATATTTTGGGAGGTGTTCACGTGCCTTTTTGGATGCAGCAGAACAACCCCACCCAAACTGGGACCATCCCATACAAATCAGATGGGTGGCAACTCTAGTGCTTTGCTTCTACCAGATACTTCACCATTCTCCCATCTATCAGACAAGCTTCTACAATGGAGCCTACTTCAATATGCTACAGCCTTGCTCTTACCTTGCCTCCAATAGATGTAAGTCGCTGGCTCCTTGAGTAAAACTTGACAGCTGTGGCCTTGCAGGCCATGTGTGCATATCTGTGTATCGGGGTAGAAAATGCATTGTATCGCTGATGGCTGGATTTCAAGGGTAATCACTGTGCAGGACTGGTTCTTTGAACAGGCTGTGGAGAGAGATTGCAGGCAGACAGACAGACAGAAAGAAAGAAAGAAAAGCAGATGCGACGTGTTTTCAAAACATCTAAGGTGACCATATTTCCCAAAAGGAAAATGGGACACCATCTGGGGCTAGTCTGAGCCCTCCCACCACAACACTGGGTTGGCCCGAGCCACTCGCCCGAGCCATGCCTGCCTGTCCCCATAAGGCTGGGGAGGCCCGAACCCTGGCATCGCTGCTTGCCCTCCACACGTTCTCCACACCCCATTTTTTTGGCAAAAGAGGGCATTTGACCCATTCGCTCTTGCCAACTGATCCAGTCAGTAAAAGCAAATGGGACAAAGGCTCATTTTTACCAAAAAAGTCAGGATGGTCGGGCTTAAAAAAGGGACTGTCCTGGCCAAAACGGGACATGTGGTCACCCTACAAATATCAAACCTCCCAAACAATTTAAGAGGAGATTTTTCAAAGGCACAGAGGAAAATGAAGCTCCTAACATTCCTGACTTTCAAATGGAGCTGAGCCACTGTCTGCCATCTTTTGCCTTTGGAAATCACCTTTTCCAGTGGTTAAAAGTATTTAATACGAAAATAAAATGGAAAAGCCCAGTGCTGCCCTGCAGCTCGGAGGTATAATTCCCAGCTCCAGTTGACAGAGACGCACTAGTTCTGATCGAGCTAACACAGTAAAATGGCTCAAACTAGCAACCCAAGTATGTACTTAAGAACTCAAATGGGACTGTATGCAGATGGCTAGCCCAAGCCACCGCCCACACTGATGCAGCCACCCTGCTATTTTTAGAACACTATCTCAATCAGAGCTAGCAACTGTACATCTACCCAAGCTGGGAATTACACCTCCAGCTGCACAATAGGAGGGATGATATTGCAGAGAAAGAGCCTTCTGCAGCAAATGGAAGCTTTTACTCAAGCTCAGAGCTTCCTGTTCTCATATTAGCCCCTCTCCCAGGACTTGTTGGGACTAAAGGTTGATTGAGCATAGGAAGTTAAATAGAGAAGACTTTGATATACTGTTTAGTAGGCCTTCCCATTGGGAAGATTTGTCTCTGATATTCAGGCTCAGATTAAACATACCTTTGCTAAATTTCAACCCAATACTCCTAACTATACCTCCCACCGCCCTTGTGCCATCCTAAACAGTTCCTGGAGCCTTCAAATAGTTGTAAGTGGTTGTCACATCTGTCTCTTAAGTCATTTGTTAGCCTAGCTACACACAGTTATCTTTTAATTGTTACTGATAAATTAATCCCCTCAGCTCCTCAAACATTTTTGTTGCTGTTCGTCAAATTGCGTGGTGGCTAGTAGATGCATATGAGGTGTCAAAGTTATCCAAAAGCAGCTGAAAAGTATGCCACTTCACCAAATGACTTTCTGTTAAGTCTTTCATTAGGTAAATTATTTCAGGTCCCTCTTCCCAATTCAAGAAATGCTAGGGTAGAGTTATTTTAAAAATCGGTTGTTCTCAACAACATGCTTCATTGTCATAAGTCAGTACATCATGTTCTACAAAGCCAAAGAAAACAGCCATCTTCAATATAAGAAAATCAGTTCCTCACCTGACAGACAAAAATCTCTAGCAGTGGAGAAGTCATCAGAAATCTCTCTGCTGACTTGTGCAACGTCAAAGTTTAAGATGGATGGATCAGTAAGTACTGAGGAGGCACCCAAGAGCAGCCAGGAGTCCAAAGGCACTATGAGACAAAGCATAGGAAAATAAACAAAATAAGCAGACCAGCAAAAAATTCAGAGGGAATAGCTATTCAAGGAGGAAAAGTGGTATGGGGCATCAGCAGACCTTGATTTACCTTTGGGCTGACTGAGAAGATCTTGGGTAAACTTTTCAAAAGCAAACTTAAGTGACTGGGGAGACCAAGTTCAATTTTCAAACGTAACTGAGGGCCAGATTTATAAAGGTAGTTAGGAACCTAAAGATATAGATAAGTGCCTAGTGGGATTTTCAAAAGCACCTAAGCAGGAGAGGCATCTAACTAGGGTGACCAGATGTCCCGATTTTTTAGGGACAGTCCCAATATTTGGGCCTTTGTCTTATACAGGCTCCTATTACCCCCCCACCCCCATCCCAATTTTTCACACTTGCTGTCTGGTCACCCTACATCTAACTGCCATTGAAAGTGATGGGAGTTAGGCATACAACTAACTTAAGAGCTTTTGTAAACCCCTCTGGGTGTCTAACTGCCTCGTTAGGCACCTTTGTTCCTTCATAACACCTTCACAGCTTCAGTCACTTCTAAATATGGGACTTGCATTCTTAAGTCACTTAGGCGCTTTTGAAAATTTTACCCCTTGACTTATCTTAAGTTTATTTATATATAGCATGGGCTCTAACTCTCATTGAAGTCAATGGGAGTTTTTCATGGATTTATAGATTTTAAGGTCAGAGGAACTGTTTTGATCCTCTAACCTGACCTTCCATGTAACGTAAGCCATAGAATTTCAGGCAGGGATTCCTGCATCAAGCCCACAACTAAATATGGACTTAGGATCTAACTTTTAGACACCTGTTGTGTTTTTTTTAATTTGGCCCTAGTGTTTTTCACAGAAGTTTTCAAAGGAAAACACCCCATACATTCAGAATTTTTTCTCATATGCAAACAGAGAAAAATAACTTATGTGGGTCTTTTAGAATCTGACATGCATAAGTAGAAAAAAAAAATTATGGGCCGGGATGGGCCTTTAATTACTTTGGTTTCTTTCACCAATTCAGCAGGTTATAAAGCAGAGGGGCCTGCAAGCCTGGGACTACCCTCTCCATGTCATTGTAGGGTGGAGGAATGCTGTTCCAGCTGCTGTGTTACGATTGCTGGTGAACAGCAATGCCTGCTGTTTGAGTTCACCTACCATGCAAGATGCAATTTTATAGCGGTGTATGCTTATTAAAGATTGGATTCAGCCTGTTTAAAGACAGCCGGTCTGTAAAGATGGCCAGCTTTCTGCTCCTGATTCCCATCACTGGAAGAGAGCCTTTTCTAAGTTGGTCAGCAGGTTCCTCCATCATCCAAAGCACCTTCTAGCTGAAGGTTTTGGTGGTTCACATAAACAGGGCTGTTACATATTCTCCACCTTAGCAGTGAAACACCTTGCTAGTTCATGAGAAAAAGGAAGTGAAACTGACAGATTGGTCTTGTTCCACTGTTCACAGTGTAATAGAAGAATTTATCTAAGATGGTACGAGTAACACAGGAGAAATATCGCAGCTCAGAGTTTCACCTTGACACTGCCCTTTGAACTACATAAGTAAACCAAGAGGGGAAGGTGCAGTTTGTGAATTCAGAATAATATGTGATTTATTAAACTGGATTATGAAACCAAAATATACCTGGTTAAAAGTCCCTTGTTATTAAGGACAAATCCTGTGCTAAGTTTGAAGCCCACGTGGTCAGGCTGTCCTATGGGGGTTGCGTGGGAAGATCAGACAGAATGAATTGCCCCTCACACATTAAAGAGTTGCTGCAAAGCTGTGCCGTGGCTGTCATTTCAGCCTTGAGGCTACAGACGCTTCGGCAGCTCCTCTGCTTCCACTCTCCAGGGAGCAATGTCAAGTGGATTCATATAGTGATGAATCCACCTACCCTACCATACCCCTCCCACAGCCTGTTTGCGTCTGTGCTGCACATCCCTCGCCAACTGTGAGCAGGGAGTGCAGGAAGAGCTGTGCGCCGTATACACAACCTCCACTAATCTTCCTCCCACACACTTTGGAACCATGCCGTTTCTCTTACACTTCAGGGCACCTGTGCCCATGACGATGGAGGCTGATTGTCCCTAATTAACTAAAAATAATTAGTCAGTTAATTTGGTACTGTAGTGATATTTAAGAAAGAACACAGAGTTATTTCATGTTACAAATTAATGTAGCCATCATTAGAAATACAATCAGTGGGATTGTGAACGTGTCCCTGCATTGCATACCAGGTGCACTATACTTTGGTTTTCAACTTCGCTCGAAGCACTGAGGGTACGTCTACACTTACTTCCTGGTTCGGCGGCAGGCAATCGATCTTCTGGGATCGATTTATCGCGTCTTGTCTAGATGCGATAAATCGATCCCGGATCGATCCCGGAAGTGCTCGCCGTCGACGCCGGTACTCCAGCTCGGCGAGAGGAGTACGCGGCATCGACGGGGGAGCCTGCCTGCCGCGTCTGGACCCGCAGTAAGTTCGGACTAAGGTACTTCGAATTCAGCTACATTATTAACGTAGCTGAATTTGCGTACCTTAGTCCGAAGTGGGGGGTTAGTGTGGACCAGGCCTAAGTATTGGCCAGAACAAGAGGCAAAATGCTCAGGGGCCCAATGATAGGATTCATAAGGCAAATCTTATTTTTTACGATTCATAAGACTTCACCGTTTTAAAGCCAGAAGGGACCATTATGATCATCTAGTCTGATCTCTGTATGACGCAGACCAAAGAATTTCTCCCAGCGGTTCCTACATCTAGGCCAATACTCTGTGGCTGAATTAGAGCATAGCTTTTTGAAAAATATTGAGTCTATTTAAAATCTCCAAGTGATGCAGAATTTACCATTTCCCTTGATAATCTGTTCCAATAGTTATTTGCCTGTACTGTTAGAAATCCATGTCTTATTTGTTTCTAGGTTAAATTTTGGTGACTTTTTTTTCCAATTCCCATGTACATAATTTTTCAAAAAATCTGTTTTTATTAGTATTATTATTGTTTGAACAAAAGAAGCTTTTTAGCAATGTGTCTTAAGCTACAGATTGTTACATAATCATTATGCTTCAACTTTGCAGAGCACAGAGTACCAATAATCCAGTTCTGACAGCATGGAACTGGTGATCTGTCTAGCTTCAGACACAAAGCTTCAAATTACTAATTATGTTCTAAAAAAAAAAAAGAGAGTTTTGTCTGGATTCCATTGTAAGTCAACATGTCTGGTGTGTTGGAAGCTATTTTCGCTAGGATAATTATATTTCCATAACTTCCACTGTGTGACCTCAGGCAAATCATATGTCCTTTTTGTGCCTCAGTTTATCCATTTATAAAATATCCATAATAGTTCTTACTAGGCCAAATTCTGTTCTTACAGGAGTAAATCCAGAGCAATTCTATTAAAGTGAATGGAGTTACTCTGGATTTATACCAGTGTTGAATTTTGCCCAGTATAGCTATCTCAGAGCAGCGGTGCGAGGTTTATTCCTAGGGTATGTCTACACAGCAACAAAAAACCCGCGGCAGGCCAATGCCAGCTGACTCAGGTTCGCAGGGCTGGGGCTGCTTCATTGTTGTGTAGACTTCCAGGCTCGGGCTGGAGCCCAAGCTCCGGGACCCACTCACCTCGCAGGGTCCTAGAGCCAGGGCTGCAGCTCAAGCCCAGACATCGAAACAACAATGAAACAGCCCTGCAGCCCGAGCCCTGTCAGCCCAAGCCAGCTGGCATTGGCCTGCCGTGGGGGTCTAGTTGCTGTGCAGACATATCCCAAGTGAAACAAGGAATACAAATGGCTTATTTATCTTGATTAGAAGTTAATGGGTAATTGATTTTATCCACCTGTATGTGCATGCGTGATCGTGTGTGAAAGAGAGTGATCCAAACATTTCATTTCATTTTAAAATACAGAGAATTCAGCAGCTGCTTTGCAACCCATATTAGGAACAGCGCAAAAGATCACACGAGCACAATGCAAAGATACAAGGAGCACACATGGTGTATGAAGAGTGTCCTTTTCTAGGCACAATCCTTGCTCGTTCTTTGCTTTAATCCTCAAAGAATTGATCCTTGCATCATTCATATATGATCCTTTCCATTTTACCGCTCTGGGAATGTTTTCCATTTCTCAAATAATATCTGTCAAAATTACTTTCAGCTTTGTCTTCTCACTGTCTCCCTGCCGCTGAATTCAAGTACAGATACGTGCAAAATCATGACCATTTGGGTGACAAACATGGTGTGAACTCTGGGACGAACCCATTTCATTGCTGTGCTGTTGATCACATTGCTGTAGACTTGGCTGATTAGTAGTCCCCTTCTTTCCTCCACCTGGTAGGTAACTACCTGTGTCCACGGTTCATTCCCACCCACTCTCCAATATGTCCCAAAGGAAGGCCTTCCCAAGTCTGATCTAAGCTTGTCTCATGCAGAAATTGCTTTTTCAATATCTTACAAGGCACATAGGTCCATAGAAGTGCTGATTTGTTGAATGTACATAGTGCACCTGATGGGAGAAGTTACTGTTTTATATATATAGGCTAGATGCCACTCTTCCTAACCACATTCTAGCAATTGCTTTCAGTGGATAATTATAGTGGTCTGAATCCATCCAGCTCTGTAACTTTTATTGAAAAATTACAGATGTCTCATACAGAATGCTTCTGTCTTCCAGATGTTTTATGGTTAGGGTATGCAAGGTTTAGGGCGGGATTTTCAAAAGCACTCAGTACTGGTCTCTCTCTGCTCCCAGTGAAGTCAATGATGGAGTCCACTGACTTCAGTGGGAGAAGAGATAGGCCAAAGCTTTGGACAATCGCACCCTTGATGTCTGGAAGTAGAGGCACACATACTGTAATGAATAGAGTCCAATTCAGAGAAAAATGCATGATGTGCTTAGAGATGGGCATAAACCAAATCCCCAGATCTGACATGCCTAATTTATGTTAGAAAGTCAAACTCTGACCTGACTCTGAATTTCACAAATGGTCCCTATATTTAAACGGGGCCAAACTGAACACCTGGATGCAAGCAATCCCAAACTTTTGGGGTGTTTTAAATTCACATCTAGAACTGAATTTTGCAAGTGACCTCTATGATTATACAGTAATGGATCAAGCCTAAATCCCAAACCCCCTGAACTTTGAGGTGTTCTGAATCTCTATCTGAATTTTGCAACAGGACCCTGTCTCTTATAGTTGTTCTTTCCTACTAAAAGTTGGCTGGGTCATTTTAAAACATAGTGAAGGGAGATTTCAAAGCTCAATGACTTTAATGTAAACCTCACTTAGGGTACACAAGATTACTGCAAGTCACTCCCTTCTAAGCACAGTCCCAGATCAGACAGACTGGATATTTTCTCTACAACATGATTTTATGATATCTGCGCTTCAAATACTATGATGTCAAATTATGTCACATCCTATTTAAGCACCAACATAACAATTACACAACCATCAATATCTGAGTTACTCAGACTAGACAAATTAATGGAAGATTTGCTATTATCACTATTGATACAGAGCAGCATTAGCTAGGGTTCTTTAAGATGATTATAATGAATGAAAATTTCAGCTGTCTTTACTAGTGATGGACAAATCTCAAAAAATTCAGAGGTTTGATGCCATAACACTTCAAATGCTTTTCCTCCTGACTCTGCAACACGGAGTTGAAAATAAATTGTCTTGAGAGATTTCTGGCTGCGAAGATAATGGGAACAGCTTTTCCCATAGCATTACAAGGTCTTTGCTCCCAGAGGCAGAACCAGGAAGAAGAGCAAAGATGCATGATAATAAAAAAGTCATCCAACCTTTTTAAACTTCAGAGTCAGTTTGGTTTGTGCTTTAGAAGGTGGCTAAGGCTGATTCACCACTAACACCACTCAGAACCAATTTACTCATGACTAGAAAATACAGATTTAAAGGTGCCCAGAATCTACCTCAATGGCAGGAAACACTTTGTGATAATTCAACATAGTTGGTGGATAGCATACAGTATATGCCTTCAGGCCTAATAGTGATGCCTCTCAGCAAATGCATTTATTCTACTGCTCTCCAAAACCAGCTCACTGGATAACATCAATGCGGCATGGATTCACTTCCCTTTTAAAAATAGGTTTTGTTCACATTTTTGCGAACCTACTTGGCTATGAATGAATCGGAATGAACCATTTTCTTAAACCTACCACATAATAACTATAATCACTTTAACCTACACACAAAGATGTTATTTATGGCATTGAGAAGTACAGTAACGATGTTGCGCAGATGTGAAATGGAAGCAAGTGTCCTTTCAGTGGTGCCAGTTATAGTAAGTGGTGTGTAGGACAACATAAGTGCACCAGATGTTTATCCAGTTCTTAAAAAGGGTAAACTCCAACTCTTCAAACTACGACAAGGAAAGTGCCAAATACACTGATGGAGAATGTCGAGAAAAGGAAGGTTCTTATCTTATCTAGACCTCTGATATACCCACAGCATTTGGAGGAAGACATCAGACCAATTCAATTCAATAATTTCCAGGCACGTTCCTGCAACTGTTGCTTGTGTAAATAATCCTTAATCACACAACTAGTCAGTGGGATAACACATGTGAACAAGGATTACTCATATGAGTAAGATTGAAGGATTGGGCCTATATTATATTATATAAGTTGGGGATTGGTCTTGCTTTGATCAGGGGGTTGGACTAGATGACCGCCTGAGGTTCCTTCCAACCCTGACATTCTATGATTCACATGGCAAAGTGGCTCAGTGTCGCCCAATTTAACACCTGCAAGTATAAGACAGCCTTTGACTATAATGGGGGTGAACGATCTTTGTACAGCGTGCCCAGGTTTGCACTACTGCCCATTTCTGACTTGTGGCAGAATGCCACATATTGACAGGCTGTCTCAGCAACCCCTTTCCTTTCTCTGGACCTGGTAGTCAAGTGAGAAGCCCTTTCTTGGCAGTGCAGCCTCAGTTAAATCAATGGGGTGGCTTACAAGGATAAGGACTATAGGGTTTCCCAGGATCAGGCCCTTTAATTTCGGGCTAGTTCACAAAGTAGAAGATTCATCCCACAGCAGTGGGTCAGCACAAAGCCTACGCACCACTTACATCTCTGTGAGCGTCAGCAAGACATAAGGGTGCTTGCTCATGCTGGCCCTCTGCAGAAGAGCAAATGTCACCTGCTGAGAATGAGAGAGAGAGAGAGAGAGAGAGAGAGAGAGAGAGGGGGGAAAGGGGGAGAAAGAAGGAAATTGGTCCCTCCATTCCCATTGGCTTTCTGCTCTCCTGTGACCTCACTCAGGTTGTCTCCAGCATAACATAGTGCTCCCTCTTCTGGTTGGATGCTGTGGTGCATCCACATTTTTTAAACATTTGTACTGAGGTGGGAGGCGTAACACGTTGAAAATACATGCTGATAAATGTATTCGCATGGGGCCAAATCTTACAGCCATTGTTCAGTTATTCCTTGGGGAAAATCTCCCATTATCATAGAGCCATAGAAGATGGAGATGATGGCAAAAGTCCTAAGAAATCATCTAGACCATCCCCCAGCCAGTGTAGGACTGTTCCTTACTGTACATTGAGGTAAGTGGGAGATTTACCTGAGTTTGGACTGAGTAGGTCCTGTTTGATTTGGCCATGAATATCATATTTCTGTATTAAAAAGACTGACACAGTATATAGATGTAGAGGTCACCATTTAAAAAATGAACATCTATTAATGGTCACTATGTCATGGTGTCTGAAATATGTAGTTAACTAATTATGTCCTATTCTAAGTAGAGAAATAAAACCCAGTATCTCAGATACCACGCTGAAAAAATGTTTTCTGCCCAAAGTCTCCAATTTGTCAAGGTTGTTTTCAATTCTAATGTTGTCCTCCAAGCGTTAGCAACCCCACCCAGCTTGGTCATGCAAATTTTTAAATATCATGGGTTGTAGGATCATAGAAATGTAGGGCTGGAAGGGACCTCAAGAAGTCATCAACTCCAGCTCCCTGCACTAAGGCAAGAGAATGAAAAAGGAAGCTGACGAGATTAGTACCACCTTTAACAAGGGGAGGAAGAGAGGGCTTAAAATAGAACTGCCTTTTCTGGATTTCCAGGTGAAAAGATAGTTTGTAAAGGAATGGAATTTTCCAGCTTGACACTGATCCATTAGAAACCCTTGTTAGCTCACTTCAGTATTTCACCAAAGGAGTCATCTCTGTACATGCCCATCTGGACACCTGTTTTTCCTCCCGTTATACAGCCACATCTACACAGACCTTACAACCAAGTTTAAATAATATGGTTAATAATAAAAAAAAAAACTTTAACCTTTGTGACAAAGTTCCTCCTCTACCTTGGTGGGTCCTGTGCTTACTGGCGGATTTTCTTGCCTCAGAGATTCACCATGTGGGTTGGGGAACAGCCCAGAGACCTTCCCCTCTAGGAGAACCCACAGTCCAGGTCAATTGGGAGGTTTGGGGGGAACCCGGGCCAGCCCTCTACTCCGGGTTCCAGCCCAGGGCCCTGTGGACTGCAGCTGTCTATAGTGCCTCCTGTAACAGCTGCATGACAGCTACAACTCCCTGGGCTACTTCCCCATGGCCTCCTCCAAACACCTTCCTTATTCTCACCACAGGACCTTCCTCCTGGTGTCTGATAACGCTTGTGCTCCTCAGTCCTCCAGCAGCACACCCTCTCACTCTCAGCTCCTTGCGCCTCTTGCTCCCAGCTCCTCACACTCCCACCACAAACTGAAGTGAGCTCCTTTTCAAAACCCAGTTGCCCTGATTAGCCTGCCTTAATTGATTCTAGAAGCTTCTTCTTAATTGGCTCCAGGTGTCCTAATTAGCCTGCCTGCCTTAACTGGTTCTAGCAGGTTCCTGATTACTCTAGTGCAGCCCCTGCTCTGGTCACTCAGGGAACAGAAAACTACTCATCCAGTGACCAGTATATTTGCCCTCTACCAGACTCCTGTACCCCAATGGTCTGGGTCTGTCACACCTTACACACTGCTTTAAATATCTACAAAGTGCTTTACACGTTAGCTAATTCTTGTGCGCTAAGTCAGTATTATTATCCCCATTTTCCAGATAGAGCAATGGAAGCAAAGAGCTTAAATGACTTTCCCAAGCCCACACGGCGAGTCAGTGGCAGAGAAGTTTAAATGTAGTTGGTGCCAGATGAGTTTTTATTATGGTATAGTTGATCAGGTTCTTTCCATTTATATACAGCACTGACCAGAAATGCCATATATTATGGAAAGTCATTTCTGCAAAGCCCCATACCTGCTGACAATCTACGTGCATTTCTGGAAAACAGCAACTGTAAAGTCCCAACAAACAGCAGTTAAGTTTCATCCATTAAAGAGATCTCTCCATAGTCAGGAGGGATTGTGTCAAACCACAGGGTGTTCATTGGGATTTCTAATCCATCAATGTAATTTAATATGCAACCAACAGATCAGGCAACATTTGTCACATTATTTCCACCATCACAGGAAATAACAAAAGAAGAAACGGCGAAGGGCCTGATTCACCACCTCCTTTCTTCCCTGATTCAAAGCGAATCTTAAAAAAAGACAACGCTTTATGTGGAATAAAATAGATTTCAACTTGGAGTTGCAATTGTGTATAGTCATTACAGGCTACTGTATTCCTCTGCCTTCCATTACTCTCATCAAATGGACTCTGCTCTATGAGCCCTCTCCCTCTAGTGCCATGTCCTCTGTCACATCACATGCTAACATGCCTTCCTTTATGACATCCCGCCACTTCTTTTTGGGTCGGCCTCTCTGTCTTCCTCCTTCAATATTGACCTGTTAGACTCTCTTATCCACATTGTTGTCAGGACTGTACTTTACATGAATAAACCCTCTGTGTCTGCGCTCCCTCATTTTTGGGTGTTACTCTGAGCACATCTGTAACATACACACGCCTCACATGGTCCTTCTTCCTTACACCACTCATTCATCTCAACACTTGCGTTTCAGTGGAACAGATCATTTGCTCATGTTTCTTCCTTGTTGCCAAACACCCAACACCACACATTAAAACTGGTCAGACCACTGGTTTATAGACTTCCCTTTTCATCTTACTGGTATGTTTCTCTCTCCAGTTGAGTCAGGCATTGTGAAGGGCCATAATCCATTTAATGTGGATGTAAAATTTTAACTGCAGTTTCTGCTAAGACCTTTTTATATAGGCCCAGAGTCCACAGCTTGGCCTGGGCCATGGGGGCTGGCTAACAGAGAACAATACCTAACTAAGAGAAAGCTGGGGTAAACAGATAACCTTGTGTGTTTCAAGTCAGTGAGCAGAGTCAGCATAACTCCGAATGTAATTGGGCGTCCTTATCGCGAGTTATAGACACATGAAGCGCCGAGAAAGGCCTCATGGTTACTCCCTAATGCAGGGAGGAGATAGTGGTACAATACCCCTCAGATCCCAGACAGAGTTCAGGAAGAAGCCCAATATAATTGACATGAGTTATGACACCCTCCCCTCACAAATGTATGACACCCTCCTAGCCCACAGAAATGCAAGGGTAAACTTATAAACAATTGTTATTGTTAAGTACTAATTACTGCTTTTTCGCTTTAAATCTCTAGGAATGTATCTGTTGGTCAACCGAGAGAGCTGCTACGTCATTCCCCTGGACCGCAAAATTAGGATTTAACCTATATACTTTAATAGACATAGTTTGGGGGTAATTACCTGTGTGTCAGCAATATGTTAATTTGGGCCATGGGCGGAGTCATTATGTAATCTTTTAGAGACCATTGGCTTATTGTGCTTATCTTGTCTTGCTGATAGAACCTATCCAGGGGCTTGGGAAAACCCATCCCCGTTGCTTCTCTCCGCCCAATGAGAACCCTATATAATCTATTGTAATTAATTGTTCTGCAGTGTCTCTGAGCCTAATAAGCAAGGTGACACTCCGCCAGCGCTGTGCATAATAAACTCCTGTGCTTGACTCTACACAGTGTGAATTTATGTTTCTTCAATTGAGTATCCTAGCTCTAATTTCATCCTCCATTTTCCCAGATTCTGGAACCCAGATACTTGAAACTTTGTGTTTTCGGAATTGGCTACTGTACATTACAGGCTCCTGTATATCACCTGAAAACTCATTTGGATTCCCTTGATTTGGTAAAGCCTCCCCTGAACAATGTACTAATATAGCAATTGTCAGTGGTCTATCTAGTCCAGTATGCTGTCTCTAACAATGGCCAACACCAGATGTTTCAGGGGAAGGTTCAATAAACCCCACAGTGAACAATAACAACTTACCCAGAGGGGAAGTTTCTTCTTCACCTCATCAGTTAGTGATTGGCTTATGCACTAAAATATGAAGGTATATATCCCTTTATAATCATCTTTAACATTACTGTGGATGTTACTGTGACGTTGCACCTCATAAGGCTTTATGGAAATATGCTTATGAAAGTAAATATGACATAATTATGCTAGATATGCCATGTAACATATCTCTGCAAAGGTTATGATCTACTGAATATATTCCTCCTATTTGTATGCATGTATAATTTTTGTACTCGAAGTTATGAATATTGGCTGTGTACTTGTTTGATTTTAAGTAGCCTTAGTAAAGCATTTGGTCAGCTTCTTGAGAAAGGAATGTGCAAGTTAAGTGATCAGTCAAGAAACACTTAACAGACAATGGATCTTGGAAGACTCCAATCCACATAAGAAGTCTACTTGAGGACGTTCAAGGTAGCATGTGAACCATGGCTGCTACCTGTAAGTTCTGAGTCATGAATGGACATGTGACTTGCCCGTGTGACTCCAAAACTCCATCTTGTAGCTGGGATTCTACATAGGGGGAGGGAGGGGTGTCCACCCACAAGAGAAAGTCTATTTAAACCCCAGGAGACCCCTCCATTTTGTTTTCAACTGGCTCAAGAGATAGCCTCTCCAGCCCCAAAGGATACCTGAAAGAAACTGGAATAAAGGACAGTAACCACGGGGGTGTTAGTGATTGCTGGACCCAGACTAGAAGGAGGCTAGTCTGCAAGAAGCTTATTGGAACATCTCTGAGGGTAAGATTTCATCTGTAATCATTGTGTTACTGTATTAGGTTTAGACTTGCGTGTTTTATTTTATTTTGTTTGGTAACTTACTTTGCTCTGTCTGTTATTACTTGGAACCACTTAAATCCTACTCTTCGTATTTAATAAAATCACTTATTAATTAACCCAGAGTATGCATTAACACCTAGGGGGGCAAACAGCTGTGTATATCTCTCTATCAGTGTTATAGAGGGTGAACAATTTATGCATTTACCCTGTATAAGCTTTATACAGGGTAAAACGGATTTATTTGGAGTTTGGACTCCACTGGGAGCTGGCCATCTGAGTGTTAGAGATAGGAAAACTTCTTAAGCTGTTTTCAGTTAAGCCTGCAGCTTTTAGGAGACGTGGTTCAGACCTGGGTCTGTGTTTGTAGCAGGCTAGCGTGTCTAGCTCAAACCAGGCAGGGCACTGAAGTCCCAAGCTGCCAGGGGAAACAGGCTCAGGGGTAGTCTCAGCACATCAGTTGGCAGTTCCCAAGGGGTTTTCTGTGATCCAACCCATCACAGTTACCATTCCACTTATAAATGATTAATTCCTTCTTGAATCCTACTAAATTCTTGGCCTCAATATCATCTTTGTGGTAATGAGTTCCACAGGCTAATCATGCCAGTCAATAGCTCGTCTATTTTGGTTAAATGA
Source organism: Emys orbicularis (assembly GCF_028017835.1). Lineage (NCBI taxonomy): Eukaryota > Metazoa > Chordata > Testudines > Emydidae > Emys > Emys orbicularis. Next base: position 16,520,923 of record NC_088684.1, read on the forward strand.
TTCATAAGAAAGAAAATACCTGCTATATCTGTACAGAGTAAAAAAAGGAAACATAAATGGATCATTATGAAAGTGGTTGTTATGCAGGGCATGAAAAATAGAGGTTACACATTTCCTCAATTCTTTTCTTTGCCCTAATACACTATGACACTCACCGTTCTCTGGGCTACGAGGAAACAGAACAGGTGGGCACACATTGGGTATAGTATTCGTCATGGTTGCTAAAAAAAAAAAAAGACAGTTTGTTACAACAATGTAAGGTAGATAGTTTTTTAAATCTAACTATATCATCTCTGAACCTGCAACTTCATTTCTGGGATTTGCACATCCACAACACAAACCAAACAGACTTTAATATCTTTGCTTCCCAAACACTGGCTTTAGGCTGTAGCGCTTGTTCATATTTGCTGTTATTTTAGCTCTTTTTTATTTGCATGCCAACATACCATGAAATATATAAAGATTTCAGCAAAATTTCCGCAGCAAAATATTTTATAGTGGGCTAAAGCCAGAGGGCTTTATTTGAGCGAACGTCCATTGGCATGTGTAAGGCCCTCCAGATTTCAGTCACCGACTTTACACTTTCTTTTTCAGCCTCAAAACTTTCATCATAATTGTTCCACTTCTAGTCCCCGAAGCCGGAACACACCTGCACAAGTGATACAAATTTTTGTCTGCAAATATCTTGATTTGCATTAACATCTGTGCAGACTTTTGTCTTGATGCATGGTACAGTGGGAACGCATTAAAACTTCCTCCCCATCAAAAAGAAATGCAGCTAACTCCATTCTCTCTTCGGCGCCCCATTTGGCCTGAGCCATAGGCTCCTCTCTGCAGTGCCTTTGTCCAATAAGAAGTGACATCTTCTGTTGATGGAACTGCCATATAATAATGCCTAAGCCCGGAGTGAATGAAATGAAAAATCCTCTGGACTTTAACAGGGGTGCTTGTTAATGAGAAGAAGGATGGTCAAGTGGTTAAGGCACTAGACTAGGCCTTGAGAAATGCGAGTTCAAGCCCGTTCAGTCAGTGACTTCCTATATGACCTTGGGCAAGTCACTTAGCCTTTCCGTGCATTGATTTCCCCTCTGTAAAATGAGGGTAATAGTACTTCCTTCCCTCACAGTGGTGTTGTGAGGATAAATACATTAAAAGGTGCATATGTATCTAAGATTAATAGTTTTAAATTATCTGCCCTCTTAGAATAACGTACCCTTTAGGAAGAGTGAATCATTTTAACTACAGTTGAATTACGGATTAAGGATGATTACAGCGACAGCAGGGCACCTACAAAATGGGGACAAATCCTTTGGCGTTTTTGCCAGTCAAGCTGCAAACGACTAAGGGGGACATTCCACGTCTGCTCCGTGCAGCTGGAACACAGAAGCAGGTGTGCCTTCAGCCTCCACTGGACTTTATGCTATGGCAAAACTCTAGAATTTAGAGATAAAAGGGACCCATTAGGCCATCTAGACTAACTCCCCACCAGAGCAGAATTGGTCTCTGCAGCACATTTTATAGTTTAAATGTTGTGCCAATGCATGAGAACCAAACCATGAAAATCTACCATCAACCATAACTGACCAGCCTAATTTCAATGCCCAAGATGAGTGAAATGCAGAACATAATGTAAATTCATTGCTCAGTTATGTCAGTTCTAATAACCAAAACTGTCAATAGTCACCCAGAGAAGGATTTTCATATGCTGTTTCAGACAATTAGCTCAACATCCTCCATTGGAAAGAGGAGACAAGAAGCAAAAGCTTTCTATGTATTACAGAGGAGAAAGGAACTAGACTTAAAAATAGCAGTAATGAAGCAACGGGCAGTATGATCCTGCTCTCAATGAAATTCAGTGGCAAAAATCTCCATTGACTTTAACAGGGGTGGAGCAGGATTGAGTCCTTACTCCTGTCATTTGGTACAAATTCAGGCTTTGATCCACCCCAGCAGGCCCTTGCGCCCCTGTGGAGCGCAGTCTTCAGTGGGATTCTGCACAAAAGCAAAGGCCCACCCACACAGATTGGATTGCATATCCAGTAGATCCTGATATAGTAACCCCTCTGCCACATGAGCAATCCTTGCACATACCTCTATTGGGCTCAATACAGGGGTGATATTAAATGGGCTGTGGTCAGACTAGATGATTGAATGGTCCCTTCTGCCTTAACCTCGATAGAACTAGTCCCCCTGTAGTCTGCTTGAGTAACGATAGCAGGATCGGCTTCAGACATGCCTCCATTTTCTCTTAGTGTTTCTGATGCATCAAAGGAAAGCCTGAGAAAGTGGAACCCCACCCACACGCTGTGGTCAGCTAGTCAGACAGCACAGAGCTTGTTGCTCAAAATAATTTAATACTTTCCAAGAAGATGAAGAAAAAATAAACAATTTAGGCTCCAATGTGGTGCATGCAGAACAGCCACCTGCAGGCAGGATTCTAATTAGCTTGGCAAAGCTAAAAAAGAGACTGCAAGTCTAACAGAGTTCAGTGACCCCTCCAGCAGGCAGAAATCTCCCCCCATGTTCTCTAAGGTCTGTGGCGCATATTTTTTAGGCCACACAGAGAGAATTCAGGATGGCTGAGCCTTTTAGTGTAAAACAGGGCTTCCTAAAAACAATACTACCTCTCCTTCCGTTTCCCACCACCACAAAAAAACCAAACTAACAAACAATATTTGTATGCAGAAATGAGCCTAAACCAAGTTCCCAGATGTTTCCTAAAAGATATGCTCTAGCAATTATTTGAGGGAAGTTCTATGGCCTTTCTCTGGCTGTGTTATACAAGAGGTCAGACTAGATGATCACAACGGTCCCTTCTGGCCTTGGAATCTGTGAATGAACCTATAAACATTCCCCGAATCCAGGGAAGTTTGAATCCAGATCTGGAGCTGAACTTTGCAGCTCAGGTCAGACGGTCCACTTCCTAGAAAACCAGTGAACAGCAAGAGAACATTCACTCCGAAATGCACCATTCCAGGGGTGCTGGAACAATTTGTATTGCGGGGTGCTGAGAGCCATTGAACCAAACGGTAAATCATGTATATAATGGAAACAACTTCAAGCCAGGGGGTGCAGCAGCACCCCTAATTCCAGCACCTATGCACCATCCCGTTACTCTACTCCTCCCTCTCCTGCCATTGACTCACCCCAACCAAATTAGAAATTATCCTCCCTGGGACCTACCCTCTGGAATATATAAGTCAAAAAGCCACATGACTATATTTTTCCACCAGATAAATGGACAAGAGGATTTCGCTGTTCCAAATTCTTTTACTTTTTTTTGCAAACTTGGTGTTGAGTGCACCAATATAGTTACTGTAAGCAGAGTAACTGAAAGTCACCAAGAAAGATTTTGCATTATGTGAGTCATTTAGCCGTGGAAATGTTATGTCCATATTTTCTGTGCAGGGCACTTAAATATCTAAACGCAAATGACTAGCAGCCATGTTACTTTTATTCTGTCTTGTGTTTTGTTCTTTCTATCTAAAAGAAATGTGACTGTCACCGAATTGCTCTGTAAGTAGAAAAAAAAAACACCATAAATTATATTTTTGAGCTACTCGGTAGCTTGAAACTCTGATTATTACTATTGCTGACTGAAAGGTTTCCAGCTTTTTTATTTTTGGACAAAAAATGGCTTGTTGTTTAAATGTACATTTTCCCAAGAAAATTTCCATGTTCATTTACATTTTTGATGTTTTTGTTAAAAAAACAAAAGTGCTTGGTTTGCGGTTGTTAAAAATCTAAATGATCATGGGTTTAGTTTTCCAAAACTGAAAATTATGGGGTTGTGAGTTTTCTTTAAAAACAAAAACAAATAACAAATAACCCCTGACCCTAAACTAATTCAGTGAAAATTTTCATCAGAAACAATATTTAGTTTTGTTGAAATTTTTTTATGGAAAATAAAATATATTTGACCAGTTCTAATCAACTTCCCTCTTTGTGCTGTTCTTGTCTTCTGGAAACACTTCCTTCACCTAAATAGGCTAGCTTTTATCAATGGCTGAATTATTTCAATGCACACTAGAAACGCGGTATTTTTGGTATTTAAACTCTGGACATAATCCTGCCTTCACTAAACATAGGAACAAAACTCCCATTGGCTTCAATGGTTCAAAAGTCAAGACCTAGATAAGAGAGTATTGGCCTCCACATATCCCAGTATGGCTTCTAAGATTGGTACGGTTTACTGACTGCTGCACCTTAGTATAATCTGGACGGTGGGAATGAAGTATGGTCTTGTAACTAAACTGAGGGCCTAGATTGGGATATAAGAGATCTTTGTTCAGTTCCTGGCTCTGTCACACACTTTCTGTTTGACCTTGGGAAACTCATTTAACCTCTCTGTGCCTCAGTTTCCCATCTGCAAAATGGGGATAAAAATACATCCTTTGTCTGCCTCCTCTAGCTGTAGCCTCTTAGAGGCAGGGCCTGTCTCTTACTATGTGTTTGTCCATTTCCTAGTACAATGAGTTCCCAGTCTTGGTTGGGGCCTCTAAGCATTACTATAAAGCAAATAAATAACATCACACAGAAGACACTCTAAATGGCAGACCACCTGCATTACTCACCAGGCTTCTGATACCAGCCAAATGGATATATTCTGACATCTGGAGAGCTGCAATCGGAAATCTGCCAAGTGCTTCCCGTTTCCTCAGTGCAGGTCTGGATTCCTAAACTGTTCAGAGTCAAGCAGAGCACCTCACCACCTACCAGGAAAATATCCAGTTACAAAAATCATCGTGGTAACTGTTTTAAATAAGATTTTTAAGAAAATTAATATTTTCTGGTTCCACTAAGTCTTATATGAAAGTTCCTTAGGCTCAGAAATCAGAGAAGCAAAAGACCCATTAGGTCACTTAAGGCCAGATCCTGCTCCCATTGAAGTTAACGATGAAACTGTCTTTGATTTCAATGGGGACACTATCAGGCAATTAGAGCTAGTTCCAAAGCCCATTGATGTCTCTCAACTAACTTTTCAGCACCTCTGAGAAATGGAGGGCCTAGCCCCAAGATTTTCAAAACCAGGCCTGATTGTAAATTGGCATGATTTTCAGATGTGTTGTACACCTAGCAGTTCTAACTGACCTCAGCAGGAGCTGAGGGGTGGTCAACACTTTTGAAAATCAGGCCACTCGCTTAGGCGCCTAAATATGAATTGAGGAGTAAAATTTTCACAAACACCTAAGTAACTTAGGAGCCCACGTCCTTTTGACTTTCAATCAGCTATAAGTCAAATGGGGGCTTTTGTAAATTTTACCCTAAGAACCATTAGGCACCCAAGTCTGAAAATGTTGACTTGGGCATCTCAAGCTAAATACTCCCAAAAATGAGGAAAACCAAAATTGAAGTTGAAAATGTGTGCAAGATCATGGTTGTGAGAACACAGGAAGCCAAAGTTAAAGTTTTTCAAAGCACAGAAGAAAATGAGATGCCCAACTCCCACTGAATTTCGTTAGGGTGTGGGTGTCTAACTCCCTGAGGCACTTTGGACATCAGCCAAAGTCTTTAGAGTGGGGCTAGTAAGAGAGGGATACGGATGATATACCATTTTATCCATTTGTGTGAAATATTGGTAGAGCTACAGCCCTGCTAAGAAACCATTCCCATGAGATGTTACTTATGGGAGCTAAGGCTGGTAAGTACTTTACTGCTCTGGTAGATGGCTGTAAATAGATAGGAAGCAGAGCGGTCTAGAGAACGACAATTCCATTTCAAAATTTGGTTTTGCTCCGCACTGGAAGAAGGACAAGACCCTTTGAATGTTTTTGTGAAAACAGAATTGTGTGGAAATGTCTGTTTTCTGATTGAAATTTGGAAGAGGAGTGTGTGCGCATGTATGAGATGCCTGAAAGTCTAATGTTTAGAGCAGTAGCCTGGGATGTGGGTAGGGTGACCAGATGACCCAGTTTTATAGGGATAGTCCTGATATTTGGGGTTTTGTTTTCTATAGGCTCCCACTCCCCTCCACCCCCATCCCAATTTTTCACACTTGTGATCTGGTCAGCCTAGATGTGGGAGACTCAGGGTCAAGTCCTTGCTGTGCCTAATTCAGAGGAGAATTTTCCATCTCCAACCATTCTGAATCAGGCACAGCAGGGCCCTGCATGCTGGTTTCCCACATCCATGGCAACTGCCCAAGCCACCAGGCCACAGCGTGTGAGAGAGTAGCTTGTCACCAGAAATGTTCCGAAGGGGCGCTGACAAGCTCGGCAAGGGCTTTAGCCTGGCCATCTCAAGCTGAAAGAATAGCAACATTCAATGTAACGGACACAGACTGAAAAATGAACTCTGTAAATCCAGCTTCAGTAAAGAATACCTGTTGACTGTGAGTCATTTAAAAGCCCAAATCCTGTGCAACAGGGGTCAGCATCACATCGGCGCTCACACTCAAAAAACCTAACAGGAAAGAAGAAAATACTCCAGACTTTAGTACAATTGACAGCCTGTTGAAACTATAGCCTTGTTCACAATTCCTGCCTAGGGTTGCCAACATTGTATTTCAAAAATACAGAACTGTTTTCTTAGCACCCCTCAGGGGGAGGAATAGCCTGTGATATTGGGCCAGGGGTGGGGTGCCCTGTACCACAAAGGGTGAGGCGTACTAACCAGCTGAGGAAACCTTCCTCTCCCTGCAACAGGCAGGCACTCTTGGCGGCTCGGACCCAGCTCTGAAAGTGAACAGGGCAGCACTGAAGGGCCAGGGTTGGGACGGGAGTGGAAAGATGCACCAGTGATTACTGGCCCTCTGCGGACTCCAATCCTTGAGCACAGGCCCATCTGCTTTCCCTGCACAGGCTCTATCTGGCAGGGCAAGTGGATGGGGCTGTGTGCCCTGGAGCTGCGCTGAAGGGCCAGGGTCAGGAAGGGGCTCTATCTGGCAGGGGGGTCAGTCCTCCCGGGGTGTAGCCTTCTGTTCCCCGCTCACAGAGTCTCTGCCAATGTCCCCAGCAGACGAGCATAACTGCTGGGTGGTAGCTACTCCAGCTGCAGCAGTGGGGGAACAAGGTGGGCAGGGAGCCTGGTCCTGGAAGCCAAGACCACCTGCACAGAGCCCTGTCTGTTTCCCCTGCCGCAGAGCCCCCTCCTGACCACCCTTTCAGCGTGGCCCCATCAGGTCTTCATGCCCCCCCATAACCTTATTGTGCTCCCCCAGGGGGCCGTGCTCCATAGTTTGAGAACCGCTGCGCTATACATACATTGGTTCAGTAAATCCTGGGACCGATTCTGCATTACTACATTGTCTAATTTTACAAACTTTATCTCACTGGAAGGTAAGGTCACAACAAAACCGGTTTTGCATAATGATAATATTTTAATATGCTGAGGTACAGGATAAAAGGCATCCTGCACTGATTTAGTAGGGGACAGGCAATTTTCTATTTAAATAAGGGACGTCCCTTGTAATATGGGACTGTTGGCAACCCTAGATCTGGAGGTCCCGAGAGTTTAGCCAATATACTGCAGTGAGGAGTTGTGCAGAATCTGCAAACTCACACTGCGCTCTCCAGTTCTTTGTATTGTATGTATAAGAGCTCAGCTGTTGTTATTTAGAACAGTGACTGTACTGAAAACATTAGCATAGATGCATTGTGTGCGTTATTGACAACAGTTCTATCCACCCAATCACTGATTTTGTGGTATCACATTATACAGACTAGATAATACAATGAATATATTATAAATTCACTTAAAATTGTGTGATTAATATTTGTAATATATTGGTTATTCTCCCCAAAAGATATACTGCTCTTTAATATTTTTAATGAATATGCCTGATCCTCTCCATTTACGTGATATGGTTTTGATATTTTGAATGTGGCTACAGCCCCATGCTAACAAAACTGAATTGAGTTGGATCATACCCATCGGAAATGGCTTTCCCGCTCATGTCAATCTTGTTTCTCACTGAGACTCCAGTTACTTTACGGAACGGTAAACGTGTGTAGAAGCTCTTCGCAGTCCCTTCTAGAATGACTGAAAACATCAAAGGGAAAGTTACTTCTTTCTTCAAATGATTTATACTATCAAGCGAACATAAAGAGGAGGGAGAAAGCAACATTTCTATGACACAGTGGTGATTTCTCAGTGTATTGGAAAATAAATTTAGGCGAACATGTTTGACAGCTAGATTTGTTTCTACACAGGATGAATGCCCAACAGGCATTCTAATGGCAGCAAGATGGGCTGATAAGTAAGGGACTCAAGTTCAGGTTCTGAATTCCCAGGCCAGCAGGGACTTGTATTGAAGTGATTCCAGTCCACTGAATTAGGTAGTCCACTTCAGACTGAATGCAGCATCTCTGGATAGACTAGGAGAATGCAGAGTGGGTAGTGTATGCAGCTTCCCCTTCCCTTTGGCTCTTAATAGAGTCAATGTTCAGTACTTCAGGTGTTGTGTTCTTTCATTTATAACAGAGCAATATTATGGGGCTGGAAGCAATAAGGAAGCTAAAAATACTTTAAACACTTTTCTATGAACACAACTACTGTAGTCTCCACAAGGATGTCAATGATTATGAATGGGAAGGGAGACATAGAATCATAGGATATCAGGGTTGGAAGGGACCTCAGGAGGTCATCTAGTCCAACCCCCTGCTCAAAGCAGGACTAATCCCCAGACAGATTTTTGCCCTGATCCCTAAATGGTCCCCTCAAGGACTGAACTCACAACCCTGGGTTTAGGAGGCCAATGCTCAAACCACTGAGCTATCCCTTCCCCCTTCCAACCCAATGACAATCTCCATATTCAAATACTGTTCAGACTAGGGAACGGTCTGAGGACTCCTGGTGCAGCTTCCTTTGGCCCCTCTGATATAGATGCTAACTGGGATGCGTTGTGAATATCCTTCCACTAGGAACTGAAGGGAGATCACCAGCAATTGGCCATCACATAGCCATGATGCCTTTCAGTTACTAATGTTAGTCTTTCATTGCTACTTCATGTTATATCCAGAGCCACCTAGTCTTCCTTATTGCAGTTCATAACATTCCTACATTCCCATTTGACATCCTTCAAAGTAAAAGCTGAGATGCTGATCGATGCCGCCAGGAATACAACATACATCTGTCTGAAATTCCAATTTAACACAGAAATTGAAGCTCACCTATTTTGTGATACACGGTCTGCAGTTGCTGGGGTAATACTGTCTGACAGTTTTCGGGGATGTGGTTGATGTAATTATCACAGATCTGAGCCTCTGGATAGAGTGTGCAGGCAAAATACGTGTTTGTGGTATTCTGAAGAGCTGCCAGCTGACAAAATGCATCTTCTTGTGCGCAACCTAAGAGGCAGAGCAGCTCAGTTTTATAAACTTAGCTATTTGTGTTCCCCTTCTCTCCAGTCTCATCTCTCCCTTGTTTATAATTCTTAAAATTAAACCTTTAGCACAAATATTCTTTACTGAGGTGTGTATTATTGTTATTATTATGCTATTACTGTATAAGAAAAATAAATAGGGACAAATTCTGCTTTTAACTGGTGTAAACTCAGAATAATTTCCTGGCATGAGTGGGGTTACTCCAGCTTTACACAGGAAAAGCTGAGAGTAGGATCTGGTTCACAGTCTTTTTTGTTTTAGGCAATCTTTTTATAAAACAGGGACCAGAACACCCAAGAAACAGATATGAGGATTTCCAAACTAATTCAATATATTAAACCTACAATAACAATTGCATATTTCTTCTGGTTTATAAAATAAAAGAGGCAGTATCAGCAAACATTTTCTAGAACGTCCTATGAAACGTCTGTAAAATTATTTCTGGAGAGTTCCTCTCATACACTAAAAATGCTTCTATGCAGATTGACCATATGAGTTGGTTCCTTTTTGTGGTTTACCTTGAAATTCACACCCTGTCTGGCTGCCTTCCTTCCTTGCTATAATAAAGGAATTTTGCAAAACTCCAAGGCTCTAATGCACTTTAAAAAAATAAAATAACGAACTGATCAGGCCAGTTTGCTAATTATTGTGCTAATTATTGATGCCCTGATGCTGCAAAATTTACACAAGTGTTTTAAGCATGTGAGTAGTCCCACTGACTTCTTAAAGTTAAATATGTCTATAGTGTTGGGCATCTCTCTTAGTAGCTGCTTTTCTGTTAGTCAGAGGGCTTATCTACATGGCCCTGCAATTCAGACTACATGGGCATGAATAGAAGTCTACATCACAGTGCTGCTCTGTAACTCCCCCCTGTGGATGCTGCAGGTGCAAACTAAAAGTTCAAGATAATACAATCCTCTTCAAACAGGACTATGTTAATGTGATCCAGAAATCTTTTAGTTCACACCTGCAGCATCCACATGTGGGAGTTACAGGACAGCATTTAGGTGTGCACTGCTGTTTATATCTCCATAGTCCGAACTATGGAGCAGTGTAAACATAGCCAGAGATTTAGCAACCCATCTTTCCAAAATATGGAAATATGTTATCCCCCAACATTGGTAGACTATGCCAGCGTTGTTTCATAAAATATGTACTATAGACAATAAACTTGATTTGAATGATGTCTTGAATGATTCTCCTCTCTCTTACCCCATTGTTACCCCACAGTGTAACTTCACCGATGTCAGTGGAGTTACTCGGTCGTATGAGAGGAGCATCAGGCCCATATCTGAGCCCCAGTATCATGGAAAACTAGAGATATCATCACCTTTTATAACAAACATTTTTGAGCATTACTCCATGACTTTTGTCCTTTTCTTTACCTAGGGGCTAAGGGACTCACTCAAGTTTTTACCAACAACTGTGCCTATCCTGGGAAAACTTCATGTTCTGGAATTCACCACTGGTGTAGCTCCACAGCTCTAGTGTAAGCAGGACCCAGATGATTTTAACACGATGTCATCTAACTTGGTAGTAAGAACAGTTGGGTACTGTCTACACTACACTACACCTTCCACTGCTGCTACCGCTAGTGGAGATGCGCCAGCAATGACTGAGTTTTTTGCCACAGTCAACAAAGCCACTGAGCGGCAAGGGAGTGGTGCCAGCCTGCCAGCTTCATCGTGGGCTGGGTGGCTTCTCATTGAGACTGGAGAGTACAACCCATGACTCCCATGTCAATTTTTGCGCTTTCCCTGTGAAAAAAAATCCATAAATGCTGCAGTTTCTAATGCCCATGACTAGGGTAGCTATTGAAACTGCTGATTAATTATTGTTTCCCTACTAGCATGTAGAATAAAGGTCTAAGATTTCTTACGTGTGAGACACCAGAGCGTCGCCTGCTCTGCTGAATACTTGTGTTTGAAGAGCCAGTACTGCTGGGATGGGATGGAACGGCTTTGGTCTAGTTGTATCAGGCTGTTGTCCATTAGGGAAAAAAGTTCCATTACAGAATCTGATCCACATGAAAAAAAAAAAAAAGCAAGATTTATTTACAATCTGGGATACATTAGGATGGTTTATACGTAAAACTCTGAATTCCACAGTGTGTCAGCTGTAACCTTTTCCCAGGGTTAATGTATATCCAGGTTGGTTTTAAATAGGACTGTCTCAGGGATAATACCTGTATATTTGAATTGTGTTTGGGTTGGGATTTAATCTTTTTTTTCCAAGAGTCTATTAAGGGGCTGAAATAAAGCACAATATGCTCATATCACAGCATCTCTCTGTTAACTTTATCCAGTCCATCTACCTGCCATTGCAGGATCATTCCTCACAATATCTTTTCTAGCATGTTAATCAAGTTAGTTTTAATGACCTGAAGTGATGCAATTTCCACCAGTTCCCTTGGGAAGTTATCCAACAGCCCACTATCAGCAAGTTTCCCCCCCAATACTTAGCCAAAATGCTCCTTTTATTAATTTAATCCTATATCTCCCAGTAATTACCCCCATATACCATCTTAAGTAATTCTTCTCTATCCCTGGCATGTGCTCCGTTCAAATGTGTGTAGACTGTGGTGCCTTCCCATTGTTGTCCCTGAGCTATTTTTGCCTCTCTTCAATTATTCCCCTTAAATAAGCCCATGCAGCTCTTGGGACATTTTTGTTGTTTTTCCACTGATCTCCTTCCAGTTTGTCAATAAACACTCTCTTATTTCTCAAAAGGGAGGAGCAGACCACACCGCACATTATTTTGGCCCTGTACGACTCCCACGTTATTTAATCCACGAAGCACTAAAATAGTCAGCGAAAAATTGAAACACAAAACCAAAGAAACACTAATACTTGGATCACAAATGCTAAACCTCTCACATATCTCAGGCTAAACATGTACAGGGGGTTTATTGTGTCTATTTTTTTTTTCATATGGAGATATACCTATCTCATAGAACTGGAAGGGACCCTGAAAAGTCATTGAGTCCAGCCCCCTGCCTTCACTAGCAGGACCAAGTACTGATTTTTTGCCTCAGATCCCTAAGTGGCCCTCTCAAGGATTGAATCACAACCCTGGGTTTAACAGGCCAATGCTCAAACCACTGAGCTATCCCTCCCCCCCATATTCATTTTCTCTCATCATAAAATATTCAGAAATGTTGCCATGTGTTCTAAACATCATCGTGCTGTAATAAAAAGTCTCACTCTTGCAGATATTTCCCCAGATTTCTCAGTAACTCTGTATTTTTAACAAGTGACCTGGAAGTCTTTTTACCTGTCAAGACCCAAGCCTTCAGTCTCCTAGGTTTCTCTGGGGCTGTCCATAAATTATGTAACACATTAGCGGGTGAGTGGGTCCTTAAGTGTGTGTGTTTGTTTCAGTGTTACAAAAAGTTACAAGAGGTGGGTGGGTTTTGGGGGGGGGAAAAATCACCAAAAATGTGTTGCGTAATTTATGGACAGCCCCTCTTGAAACAGTAGCTGATATGACTCATCCCTAAAACACAGTGCAGAAAGCTGCATTCCTTACATTGCTTTAGGTTTTAATGATATCATCAGTTCTTGCAGGGAAAATGTCGAACCCCCAGGCCCTGAACTCAAGTCTTGGCAGGTAAATGAAAAGAATTTCAGTCAATCTTTTAAATGTTTTTATTCCTCCTTTTAAAGTCTAGACTTGTGTTCCACTAATCATATGGGAGCTTAGCCAGTTAAACGGGAATTTTAGTTTATCTTTCATGCAAATAATATGAGGTAAATCAATAACAGTTTGCCATGTTTTACCATTTTAGCTGCCTTAAATCACACCTGCATCTCCCATAGACATTCATCAAAGCTTCACAGAAGGATTACAACTTGGTGTAGATGAACCAAAACTCTGCCATCAAGGGGTCACATTTTTTTTCTCAGTTACACTTGTGTAGAAACTCTAGTGACTTCAGTTGAGTTACTTTGGATTTACACGGGCCTAACCAAGAGCAGAATCTGGAACAGCAGGTGTCTATGGACAAAAGGCCTATGATTCTAGTTTCAGACTTCAGGTTTGGTTCCATTAAGCTCCCAAAAGTCTGTGGGCCAGAACCTCAGCTGGTGCAAATCAGCATAGTTATGGACCAATACGTTCTTTCAGAAGCTTATCAGAAGAAGCCAAATCCTCTGAGTCTGTACTATTGTCATTAGAACAGGCTCTCCTCTGATATTCTAGCACTTTCGCTTCTGTCCTGGCCTTGGAAGTGCAGGGTCATGTGAAAATGAAAAAGAAAAAGAAGCCAGGGAGAAAGTTCAGGGGGGTTCTTGTTTTGCCTGAACCAATCTGCCCAAACCTACTCATTTCCCATGAATGTACTTGAACAAAGAGAAAAACAATAGGCTTGACACCGTGTGTTCTGGGCACTCGCAGCTAAATTCCGCATTCTCCTACACTGTCTTAAACACATCCTCCTTGTTTGTCACATGAAATATATCAAATCTGAAGTTTCCCCTTGTTATTTCACACAGTCATAGAGTTTAAGGCCAGATGGGACTATCAGATCATCTAGTCTGACCTCCTGTACATCATAAGCCGCCACCGTCACCACCCAGCATCGACTACAGTACTACCCCAGTACCTGGTAACATTAGCTCGGTCTGGGTTTGTAAAACAGCAGCATCACATGCAGAGGATTTCGTCTGGGTAATCATATCAGAACCTACAACACAATCAGAGCTATTTATTAATCTGTATTATTGGTATTAATATAGTGCCTAGAAGTCTTGGTTATGGACTAGGCCCCAATTGTGCTAGGCCCCATACAGACACAGAACAAAAAGACTGTCCCTTAAGCTCATATTGATTCCAGTTGCAGTTCGTCTGTGAAACACACTATTAGTTCCTAAACAGGTTTCAGAGTGGTAGACGTGTTAGTCTGTATCAGCAAAAACAACGAGGAGTCCTTGTGGCACCTTAGAGACTAACAAATTTATTTGGGCATAAGCTTTTGTGGGCTAGAACCCACTTCATCAGATGCAAGGAGTGGAAAATACAGGAGCAGGTATAAATACATGAAAGGATGGGGATTGCCTTACCAAGTGTGAGGTCAGTCTAATGAGATAAATCAATTAACAGCAGGATACCAGGGGAGGAAAAATAACTTTTGAAGTGGTAATGAGAGTGGCCCATTACAGACAGTTGACAAGAAGATGTGAGTAACAGTAGGGAGAAATTAGTATTGGGGAAATTCGGTTTAGGTTTTGTAATGACCCAGTTTCCTGATACTGAGTTTTACACAACAAGTTAACAAAGAACATCTTACAGGGCAATGTTACTATCTAAGCAAACAGCTTAGTAAGTTTCACCAAAGGATGAAGTAAGTGTCTGCACTTAGCCCCTGTTTTGGGGCCAGTTAGTGTATCAGTCCCCATGCTTCAGGGTACAAGCAGTTCACCAGCTGGAGTTAGGAAGAAATTCCTCTCTGTGATATATACTGCACAAGTGAATTACACTACAGGAGGCTTTACAACTACCGCTAAAGGGCTGAGCACTGGCCACTGGCTGAGACGGGCACCAGATTAGGATGATCACTGGTCTGTTCTGATAGGGCAGTTCTTATATTCGGAGTGTTGGATTTTCAAAAGCTCTGGAACTGCTTTAAGGTGCTTTTGAAAATCCCACCATGCTGAACCAAAATGAATCCACTAAACTCAGTAAATATCCGTATTCAGTAAATATTCAATATCAAGGCTCTAGAAGCATGCAGCCCTATGTACTCTTAGAGTGGGAGCAAAAAAGTGTTTTGGGATATTCATGCAGTAAATCTACTGGGAACAATGGAAGCTTGTGATGAGTCATGATAATTAAACGAATCTATCTAGATATTTGCAAAGTGCCAAATTACCCTGGTATCCAGGGGCTGACAGTGAGATAAATGGCTTGTGTCTCCATAGCTTCTTGCATAGATTTCAGAAACAAGGGGCCCGATTCACCTCTTGCTTACACTGATTCTACACCAGCAGCATGCCATTGTAGGTGAGAAAAGACTCTGGTCTAGGGCCAAGTTTTCTGCTGGTGCAGCTCCATTAAAGTCAAATGACTTTTCCGTTTACACTCGCAGAGAATGTGGCCCCCATTTTTTTGGTCTTTTATCTTTCCAACCTCTTATAAGTGACAGCAGGATAAAACTCACCTCTCCACAGATAGACACGCTGAAAGCTGCTGAAGGCTCCTTCCGTTTCTTCTGAGAGCTCAGAAGCTGACAAAGAAAGAAATGTTCATTAGTGCAATTGCTAAAATTAATTAAATGGTTTATGGTGAGCGGCCGGGAAATTATATCAAACCACATTCCAAAGTTTAATACAACTATGCAATAACATTTCTAGTACAACGACACTAAAGGAAAGATGGTCTAGTAGTTCGGGTGCTAACCTATGTCTGGTGAGCCCTGTGCTGCCACAGATTTCCCGTGTAAACCTAGAGAAGTCACTTGTCTCTCTGTGCCTTAGTTCCCCATCTGTAAAAAGGGGAACATCCCTACCTCACAGGGATGTCGTGAGACTAAATACATTAAAGGGAATGAGGTGCTCAGATACTGCAGTAATGGAGGATATATAAGAACTAAGAACCTCCACCAGACGTGTGTTGAGAAGTCATAAGTACTGTAAGCAGCATTTCTCTATCTGTCCATATAGATTCTGATACTGCACCCATCAACGTAGTACAGGGGTCGGCAACCTTTCAGAAGTGGTGTGCTGAGTCTTCATTTATTCACTCTAATTTAAGGTTTCGCGTGCCAGTAATGCATGTTAACGTTTTTAGAAGGTCTCATTCTAGAAGTCTATAATATATAACTAAACTATTGTTGTATGTAAAGTAAATAAGGTTTTTAAAATGTTTAAGAAGCTTCATTTAAAATTAAATTAAAATGCAGAGCCCCCCAGACCGGTGGCCGGGACCCAGGCAGCGTGAGTGCCACTGAAAATCAGCTCGCGTGCCGCCTTCGGTTGCCTACCCCTGACATAGTAGCTAAGTACTGCAGTAAGAATCTTAAATGCTGTCTAACCAGTCAAAGCATTGGTAACCGACTGTATTATAATCGTTAGCATTTTTTATCTTAAAAATGCTGTAAAAACATCAACTGACCGACACAGCACCCCCGTGGGGGGGGGGGGGCAAGTAAGCATGATTATTCCCTTTTTACACATGGTGAATCTTTGGCAGACAAGTTAAGTCCCAAGGTCCTGATCCTGCAACGGGATCTATGCAAGCAGACCCCATGCCCATGTGGTATCTCACTGAATTCAATGAAGCGCCACAGGACCTGGGTCTCTGCCCAGACAGATCCAGCTGCAGTACTGGGGTCCTTACTTTCAGAAGTGTTCACCAATTTTTGGCCACTCAAGTGGAGATATTCAGGGCTGACTTTTAGAGGTTTTGAGCATTCATAACACCACTCAATTTAAATGGTAATTGTTGGTGTCCACACCTCTGAAAAATTAGGCCCCTGGAAGGCAGCTAAAATTGCAGACATTTGTGATAATGTTGGGTTTAAGTTTTCAGAACCTGGTGCCTGAACTACGTATACATAATACATGGTGATGGGTAAAATCTGGCAACTGAACACCATCAATATACAGTTGAGGGTCCAAAAGCAGTTGCATACACTCATCTGTTTGCGCATGCAGTTATCCTGTTTAAATGTGAACTCCATATTTTGAGACTGATTCATTGCTATATTTCCCCACTTTTACCCAAGTGTCACTTCCGTGGAGTGGAAGACCTTTGTGCACACAAAGGTTCAAGACCTTTGTGCACACAATTGACCTGCTGCATATGCATGCCTGTAATTTTAAATGCGTAATTAATTTACACAAGCAATTGCGGTGCCTTTTTTTTTTTTTTTAATCTAACTCTAAAAGCTGAATAAGAATTTTTAGTTCCTCAAGACAACACACCCCACAAGGTATCTGTCTTACATATTGCTAAGGTTCTTCTGACCTTTCTATTTAAATAAGTAATAAAACCACATAACTGCATAGTCAAAGGATCTCTTGGCTTTGAACCATGGTTTTGAGTTTACAAACCTTGAAAATTAAATTGCCATAAAATTAATTCATGCCAAGAGTTTAGATCATATGAAATCTGGAAGCAGCCATTGGCTACATTAGAAATGAGACAATGAACACCTTTGTTTTTAGATAGACGGTTTACTTGAACAGACCTGAATTAAGTGTTCCACAAAGCCCTTGCAGAACAATGTAAAACAATGTGTTTTGAACTCTGTTCATTTTTATTAACACAGGTAGCCACAATAAAGTACAAGGGCCCATCTTGTAGGTTAAGTCATAAAAATGCACCAGACTAATGGATAATTCATAGAATCATAGAATCGTAGGACTGGAGGGGACCTCGAGAGGTCATCTAGTTCAATCCCCTGCACTCATGCAAGGACTAAGTATTATCTAGACCATCCCTGACAGGTGTTTGTTTAAAATCTCCAACAATGGAGTTTCCACAACCTCCCTAGTCAAATTATTCCAGTGCTTAACCACCCTGACAGTTAGGAAGTTTTTCCTAATGTCCAACCTAAACCGCTCTTGCTGCAATTTAAGCCCATTGCAATTAAATTCATTCCACTTGGCTCATACATAGCCAGATCCTGCAGTCCTTATTCCAGCAAAACTATCACTGAAGTCAGGAAGAGCTTTCACTGAGTGGAACGAAGAAAAAGGGCTGGAGGGTCTATGTGGACAGTGAGTATAGGATAATTTAGCAAACGTAATTTAAGATGGAAGAATTTATTTACTTACTTCCAGCGAACTCTTGGCCTCCCAGATTGAATAAAAACTGCTGCTTTTTTTCATTGTAGTTCACCCCTTTACATATTCCATCTCCTCCAGGCTTTGAGTTTCGACTCCAGTCATTTCTATGGCAGAGCAACACATCTGGGTAGCTCATCAACCCACACAGGATAGTACCTAGAGTCAATTGAAGAGAGAATTGTACGTTTGTAATAATACTTATACTGCACCTTTCATGCAAGGGTGTCAATATCTTTGTAATCATTAAATAAACCTCAACACCACAGTCAGACTGGTAAGTGTTATCCCCTTTTTAAACTGGGATGCTCAGAAAATTGGGCCAATTTTTACAAATTTGAGTGCCTAAAGCGGAGCACCTAAATTCATGCCTAAGACATATAAGCTTGTAACCTGGTTTTCTGAGATGCTAAGCACCCACAAATACCTCCTACTTTACAAATAACATTGAATAATAATTAACAACACCCAGCCGCGTGCGAGGCATTTCATAGCAGACATAGAGAGACACACTCATGGCCTCAGAAGTCTTACAATCTTGGGCCCTGAACCAACACAGCACTTAGTCAAGTGCTTGAATGCTTTATTGGACAGGAGCCTGAATTCAGTCAACTTAGGTGTAAATCTTCCCAAAAGTTATACCATGAGTCAGTGGCATGGCCAGGTGTAGAATCCAGGCATTCTGGCTCCCAATCTACTTCTATAATATCTAGACTCATTGCATTCTTGGTTTGTGGCTGCTGTCATGGCTCAGACATAAAATGTCCTTTAATAATTCATTCTCTAAGTAAAAGTAAGTATTTCTTTTTAATATATGGAGGTATACCTATCTCATAGAACTGGAAGGGACCCTGAAAGGTCATTGAGTCCAGCCCCCTGCCTTCACTAGCAGGACCAAGTACTGATTTTGCCCCAGATCTCTAGGTGGCCCCCTCAAGGATTGAACTCACAACCCTGGGTTTAGCAGGCCAATGCACAAACAACTGAGCTATCCCTCCCCCCTTTTCCTACTAGCAGTGAATGCTATACAATTTTTAACCAAAAATACCAGTCAGATCCATGCATTTTGAGGCATTATTGACCCAAACATGCTATCACAGGTAACCAGACAGCTTCATAATGTGCAAAAACAACAAGGAGTCCTTGTGACACCTTAGAGACTAACACATTTATTTGGGCATAAGCTTTCATGGGATATAACCCATGAAAGCTTATGCCTAAATAAATGTGTTAGTCTCTAAGATGCCACAAGGACTCCTCTTTGTTTGTACTGATACAGACTACCACTCTGAAACCGGTCTTCATAATGTGCAGTCATTTCATAATCTCTTCTACAGATTCAGATAGCAAGACCTTAAACACATAAAAGGGAGGCCAGCTCATTCTGACAATGAATGCATGCGAAGTGTACAAACCTATAATGGGTTGCTTTTTGTTTTGTATTGTCCTTACCAGAAATATGATGGACCTGATTCACTACTGCATTACTCCAGTTTTGTGCTGATGTAAATCCAATGGCTTCACTGGAGTTATATTGGATTACACATTAATTAATCAGGTCTGCTGTGCTGCCACTTTGTTGAATGACTCGTGACTTATACAGTAACATCATTCTGTGGTCTGCACCATTAGCTCTCATTTTAAAATGACATGAGCCAAAACTAAGCAATGAAATATATCATGAAGTTCAACATAGGAAGTAGAAATGAAAAACAAATATCAGGGTATCAATCCCGAAAGAGCAGACATATACTTACTGTACCACATCATAAATAAAATTGCAAGTATATTAAAAATTATTTAGAAACATCAAAGGTTGTTCATCTTGGCATTTTGCACAAAAAATACACCCAAAATCTGCCAACAAAATCAATCTTGGTAAACACACTCTGTTGGATTTTCATTAATAACTTGGACTTTGTGTACAATAAACATAATCTATTTCCAAGAATTAAAGTTCCAGAAAAATGGTAGCTAAAATGCTAGCCAAGATTCCTTTAAAAACTGACTTTCTTTCACATATTTATTGTTTCATGGGACACTAACATTTTTTCCATATTTATGACATGAAGGAAAGTTTATATCCAAAGCCATTGATTTGCAAAGCCCTGAATTGTCACATGGTGTAAATAAATCCTGTGCTCTGAATAATGCAATGTTCTGGGGGGAAAAACAGTATTCGCCCATCTAATCAAAGACCGTATTATAATGCACAAGGGGCAAAGTCACGATTGCATGAATAACCCTAGTTCTGGCATTTTCTAACTTTTAAGTGCTGCAGTCTCAGGCTCTGATCTTGGAAAATCAGGCCCTTACACGTGTATTTAATTTTATACCTATGAACATTCCCATTGAACTCAATGGTACTATCCATGTGCTTAAAGTTAAGTATACATATCATCCTTTGCAGAATTGATACCTTAATAATGTTTTGTTAATGCAGTTTTTTGTATCTATTGCACTACAAAAGTGCATGATTCTTTAGCAATGTTCAAGACATGTTGTCCCTGTCCCAGTGAGCAAACCCCATTCATAGCACTTTCAACCATGAGCAGTCCCATTGTCAAGTATGATCAACTGCTTGGAAATACAAGAAAGAGTTGAACAATTCTTGCAGAACCAATAATGTAAAATCAAATGCCTCAGAGAGGCCCTGATTCAGCACAGCTCTTCAGCACATGCTTAACTTAATTAAGTCAATGGGATTTAAATGTGGGTTTATAGTTAAGCACATGCGTAAGTGCTGGTGCTAAATGGGCCAGATCGAATACCACCATTTACATCAAAAGATATGACCTCTCGGACCATATCCCAGTATCCAAGCCAGAATGCACTATATTAGCGAGCAACAGCTACAGAAATGTACGTTGAATAATGAATATCATCATGACAGGTAAGCATAGCCCTTAGAGATGATACAGCAGAAGATAAAACCATAAATCTGATTGACAGAGAATCAATGATCTTGCCAAGATATTTGGGATCAGTCTTGAAGTCAGTGAGATGCACTGCACAGGATGATACATGTTTGCAGGACTGTGCCCACACTTAGTTTAGTGTGGGGGTGCTGGATTGAGTTAGTGGCCTGTGGCATACAGGAGGTCAAACTAGGTGACCTGATGGTGCCTTTTGGCCTTAAAGTCTGTTATTCTAACTTTTGGAAGGACGTTGAATAATGAATATCATCATGACAGGTAAGCATAGCCCTTAGAGATGATACAGCAGAAGATAAAACCATAAATCTGATTGACAGAGAATCAATGATCTTGCCAAGATATTTGGGATCAGTCTTGAAGTCAGTGAGATGCACTGCACAGGATGATACATGTTTGCAGGACTGTGCCCACACTTAGTTTAGTGTGGGGGTGCTGGATTGAGTTAGTGGCCTGTGGCATACAGGAGGTCAAACTAGGTGACCTGATGGTGCCTTTTGGCCTTAAAGTCTGTTATTCTAACTTTTGGAAGGACTGTAGGGGATATGGATGAGGCAAGGGAGAGAATGCATGAGAGGAGAGAATGGACAAGACTGCCCTGACAAAGGTAATAGCCTTTGCACATGGGTTGGGCTTTGCACTCCATCCACCTCACTGCATTCTAGTTGGATTCCAGTGATTATGAAGTATCTGGGAAACTATAACCTGATATAAAAAGTCTGGTTGAAAAGCTCCTTTTCCTGCTCATAGAACAAGGTAATTGGTTTATATTTTAAACATTTCCTATTATATTTTAATTCCCCCATCAACAAACAAGTACCCACTTCTGGCAAACTTGCTGACAAGCCTCATTATTGCAGTACATGCCATTTAAAAGATGTATACAAATACAGAAAGGGGATTACTACCATAGGCATCCAGTGTTTAGACATTCTGCCTGCCCACATAAAGGAGTGAGAGTCACCCATGGACAAAGATCTATGTGCCACTTAAGTCTCAATTAAGGATTTAAGTTGCACATAGGCAGAGCACTGGCCCTCTGCACAGGCATAAATTGCACCCAGTGTTTTGCTTTTGTTAAGTTTCCCATTGTATGGGATAGCATTTTGCCTTTGCAGTTTGAACATGATTACCTCCATCAAGTACAACCTGGCTGAGGATAAAACCATCACAGCAAGGATCCTGGCTGCAAGCCTGACGGCAGAAGAGATGAACGTCTGTCAAAGATATGCCAGCTGCCGAGAGAACCACTGAGCTGTACACGCCAGAAAGCACATTCTGAAAATCCGTCAGCTCAAAGGTCTTGAGACCAGATATGGTGAATTCTTGTCCTGAACAGAACAGGAAGGAAAAAAAAAGCGTGTTCCAACAAGTGTAGGAGGCAAAGCAATAGCCGCAGAATATCTCCAGACCTGAGCTGGCTGAATGTTTTACAATAAAAGCCCAACATAGCAAAATCTTTCTGGCCTTTAAATTTCATTACAAATCTGAAACTCATGCTAAGTTCAACAACAGGTTTACATATCCAGGCTATTACGATCTTTCTCAAATCTCAGATAGTCTAAAACACCAAGATACAAGGCAGAAGTCTCTGCCCAGGTTCAAGTGGGACTTGACTTAATTTTGAGCAAATCTGAGCTCAGTTTATGGTTTCTGATAGAAATCAAATGAAGCCAGTGAAAGGAGAAGTTTTGGACCCATGCCTAGTAGAACTTTGCCACTTGGGATGGTTTGTTTTGAGCTTTGGAGTTTGTGCAAGGAGCGTGAACCCAAATGAACAAAAAACGCATAGGACAGATGATATTGTGTGGTTGAAGGTACCATATACCATGAGTAAATCCTATTGAAGTAAATGAGATTACCTGGGGAGCAAGGTATTTCTCAGTGTAAGAGTATCACAATTTGTGTCGAAATGAGCCAAGATAGCCAAATAATGCAGTTCTACAACAGACACAATGAAGCAACACATCAAATACAACGTGTTTTTGCCAAGGAATTCCTTTTTGTGAAAAATCTGTATTTCCACTCCAAGCAGATGCTAGAGTTCCTTCTGATGAGACATTAAGGTAGACAGGTTTGAATAGGGGTGCTTAAATTGCATCCACAAGATTGTGTGCGCGCTCTCTGTACACAGAAATGGATATTTTTATGCAAGAGGTGCAGGTGCAAATTTTTGTGGGATTAATTTAGATGTTCATGTCTGACATTAAAGATTGACTCAAATTGTAAAGGAAAAGGCATCAAAGGTGCCCTATAAAATGTGTTTTTGTTGGGTTTGGGATTTGTTTTTGTTTGGTTGGGTTTATTTTGTTAAAATAATTAACTTTGTGCTGTCTTGACCTGAGAATTTAGGAAATACAGACACCCCCCAACTTACGCAATCGTTCCATTCTGGAAAGCCTTGCGTAAGTCGGAAACATATACCTGTACGTTACGCAAAAATTTCCGCAAATTGAAAATCCTATTTCTGGCTTATGGAACTTTTTCCGTAAATGTGACTTTGCGTAAGTCTGGTCTTGCGTCTGTAATATAATTAAAATAATCAACCTAGAAACTTTCAGATATAATCACCTTCAGTCACACTTTCAACAGAACATTCGCTGATCCTGAGATACGAAATGATGCACTACATAACAGTCATTCTGCATGCCCACATGTTGCTATGATTTTCAGCCAACGGAATTGATAATTCTTATAACACTTTGTAGTTGCTTAAAAAGGTGAACAATGTTGAGTTTTAGGCCCCAATATTGTGATATTATAAAAATGGTTTTGCTAAATCTAATCTGAATAGAAATATTTTGGGGATATTATTGACATTTTGATGACTTTTAAAAAAATTGAACATTCCCCTGAATGGTCTGTGTTAATACAGCACCTAGCACAATGGGGTTCTGATCTAGGACGAGGTGCTACATTAATACTCATCAATAATAGTTTAAAAACTGACCAGTCTAATATTACTGCCCAAGCCAAGAGAAATGCCAAATTTACAGAGCATAAATGGTGAAAAGCAAATTCCATTTTAATGATCTAAGGTTTTATCAAGGGGTAAAAATTAGGACAAGATTTTAATTTTGTATATGATTCTTTATAATATTGTGTCGGATTTCTGTAATTAATAAAAGGACAGAAAACCTAGGCTAAATAAAGACTCCCCATCATACAGAAACACAGAAGTAAGAGAATAGGCCAAGAATGATCAATGCCTTTTTACTCTTCTCATCTGTCCCTGCCTGCTCACCCTCCACCCTCAGCCCCACATTACAGTTACAAGGAACTAATGGTGTGGGACATACCCATCTGATCCTAAACTCCTGCTCAGCACCCCAGAGGATGGTTAAAAAGCCACTCATGCTCTCTCTATATAAATCACACTGCAAGAAAATCAATCTTAATAGAATCAAAAATCCTTTAACTGTTAGTTCTAGAAGACTGACAGAGGCTGTCGTGCTGCTATTCAGTGCCTGACCCCGCAGAGACTCATGTCCTCATGGAGTCCATGCCTAACTGTTGGCAGGATCCGTTTTTCACTTTTCTAGACAACTGAACTATCAGTGGAGGTTCAGTACCTACCTTTTTTGAGATACACAGTCACTTCATCCTTCTCTTGGTTCCTCACTTTAAGCAGGCAGCTAAGATTAGCAATGCTAGTGGCAGCAGAATTTCCCATAACACCTTTCATCTGAGACAGACAGAGACACCATAAAGGTGCTTTAATTCATAGCAGGGAAAATACAGTCTATTCACGCTTATGAGGATGATGAATTAGTATATACTGTTCACAGTTGCCACAACTCCCTGGGGCTGTCTAGTTCTGCTGTTTGATCACAATTCCATCAGATCAGGGCATGATTCTTTGATGCTACTCCACTGTATTAACAACGGTGGCGTAGTTTCGTAAACAATGAGTTGCCAAAAGAAAGTGGCAAAATGCCATCTAGCTCAAGACCCTGGAGTGGAGGAATGGACAAAGATCTGACAACTGACACGATTATCTGTTTCACTGTTAGCATAGTCTAGATCAGGAGTAGGCAACCTATGGCACGTGTGCCAAAGGTGGCACACGAGCTGATTTTCAGTGGCACTCACACTGCCTGGGTCCTGGCCACCGGTCCGGGGGGGGGGGGGAAGAGGCTCTGCATTTTAATTTAATTTTAAATGAAGCTTCTTAAACATTTTAAAAAACTTATTTACTTTACATACCACAATAGTTTAGTATCAGAGGGGTAGCCGTGTTAGTCTGGACATGCGTCTGACGAAGTGGGTATTCACCCACGAAAGCTCATGCTCCCATACGTCTGTTAGTCTATAAGGTGCCACAGGGCTCTTTGTCGCTTTTCACAATAGTTTAGTTATATATTATAGACTTATAAAAAGAGACCTTCTAAAAACGTTAAAATGTATTACTGGCACGCGAAACCTTAAATTAGAGTGAATAAATAAAGACTCGGCACACCACTTCTGAAAGGTTGCCGACTCCTGGTCTAGATCTTTGAAGAATGGGAGTTTGTGAATGGTGATTTGGTTGGAGTTGTAGCAGATCAGCACAGGGGAGGCAAACATCTTCTAGGAAAGACCAATATAGGCGGCAGTCCCAGCAAATTTAGGATTAGCTTTCTTATTTCACGTGCAATAAGGGCAGGCAGTGCTGGGGATTTGGAACCTGGACTGCTGTGTTTTATTCCTGACTCTACCACTGACACACTGTGACACTCTGGACATGTTAATTCATCTCACTGTCTGTCTTACTGTTACTCTAATGCAATACGGGGGGGATGCTATTCACGGCAGGGATGCAGGAATTAGAGAGCACTATGCCGTGTCCAAAATGTTCAAAAGTGACTAATGATTTTGGGTACCTTCATTTTAGGGTGCTCAAATCAATACTCCTTAAAGGGGCCTGATTTCTAGTTTCTCCAGCACTTTCTAAAAATCAAGCCTCTTTAAGGTGTCCCAACGAAATACAGAGGCACCCAAAAATCACTTTTGGAAAACCTTCACTCTCATTTCTTTGCTAACCCACCAGCACTTCACCATTACCATACTAGAACACAATGTCTAAACAGTCAGGAAACTCCCTGGCATTCTGACAATGGGTTCTCATACTGGCTCTCAGGTATTATCTGGGCTATGCGTTTTAAAGAAGTGTCATTGTTTACCAGTCCAGAAGTGGTACAGTTGAAGTTGGTTTCAGCAGCACTGTGCAGTTCACACAACACCTCAGAACCCAGAGCAGATACTGTGACAAATCCACATGACTCATCTGTCTCACAGTCTGAAAGCATGAAAGAAATGTAAAGGTTCACCATTTCGTTTACACAACACCACGTTTCCAGCTGGCTGATAGCTGTGTCTTCTGTATACACGTGGACTCCTCCTACTGGATTTGAACCATAGCCCTCAGCCATATTACAAATTGCACCAATTTAACTAAAACAGGTTTTGAAATCAGTTTATACCAATTTAACTAAACTACTGCAAAACCCTGTTTGGACACTCTTAAATCACTTTAAACTTAGCTTATATCAAGTTAGCTTCATTGGGTCAGGAAGCTCCTTGAGCTAAATTGACATAAGCCAGGTACAAATTGATTTAAGTCTCCACACAGGTTTTGCAGCAGTTCAGCTAAATCCGTTTAAAATCACACCTTTAGTTAAACTAGTGCAATTTGTAAAAGAAACAGGAATTTCCAGACTGGATCAGACCCCCATGTCTACCTAGTCCAGTAGTCCATCTCCGACAGTGTCCGGTTCCAGGCGCTGCAGAGGAAGGTGCAAGAAACCCAGCAGTAGGCAGATATGGGATAACCTGCTCCAGCCTCCCAGGGATACAGACCAGGTTTTAGTTACTCATGACTGAGCTGGAGGACAAACTATCTTGATTGAGACTAGGTATGTAATGTAATGAACATGGCTTGTAAGAGTACTGCGGCCTTTGCTCAAGAAACCAAAGCTGGTCAAAGGATTCCTGACCAACTATTTCTCTATTGAATTTAGCCCCTTTTTCTTTCTCCACTTATTGCCTGCCAAGAGACTTGTGCAAGACTGTTACTGGAAGTTGTTCAATGAACATTTTGTGCATAGTGTGTGGCAGCCGTGAATGGTTTGGCACAAACATTTCTTCAGTAGTCAGAATTCCCTATCCGAGCTGTGTGACTAGTCTCACCACACTTTCTGGGGCTGAAACACATGCCAAGTGTCTTCAGACCAGGGTCCTTTTTGCTGCTCAGCCACCGCCCACCTCCCTTTCTTTGCCTCTCCTCCTCACTGCTGCTCCTGCTGATGTTGTATTCACTTTCCTGCGTGATTTTAAAACACTCTCCTATCTCTTTCTGCCTTCTAACTCCCTCACTTCCGAACATAAAAGGGCCTGATCCAAAGGCCATTAAAATCAATGTAAAGATTCCCAGTTGGTTTCAATGGGCTTTGAATTAGCCCCAAAGTCAGTACACATGAGGTGGCCAAAGGACTACTCACAGTGCAAACACAGGTGATCGTGCATGAATATTAAAACTCACAATGTCCCTGTGAGGTAAATAAGGACTGTTTTTCCCTATTTTATAGGTACTTTACACATCCAATGTACAGAGAGGTGAGTGGTCTGATTTTCAGGGGTACTGAAAACCCATAGTGTCCAACCATAGTCAACAGGAATGATGGGTGTTTAGCATTTCTGAAAGTCAGACCATTGATGGCTTGTCCAAGGCCACATGGTAATTGAAAGCACATTCACAGACAGAGACGTCCTCTCTGATATGTGAGGAAGATCACCAAACACTGTAATCCTCTCACAGTGAATTTGCTGCTGAACTGCAAGGCAGACAATGCTAGGCTAAGGCAGAACAGTAAATTCAGTGCTTGAAGGCTGTCTTCTTTGGTGACCTCTACCGTAAATCACACAGATTTGCTGAGAGCTCTCCCTTACCTGAAATGCACTGCAAGAGCGCACTCTGAGGGTCTCTTTGGATGGTTTCCGAGCGAAGGATCCTAGCATCTTCTGCACTGTAGATCAGTTTGGATTCAGGAACTCTTTCAAATTTTCTGAGCACTAAAAGGCAGACAGCATGGTCAAGTCTCCTGCATGTTATTTCAATTGCTCCTCAGTTTCCAGAGAAACTCAACACAGACTTTACTTAAAAAAAAGAAAACTCAAAGTATGTAGGGGGGGAAGGATTCATTAGTTAAATGAACAAACAACATCAGTTTTCTGTGAAACAATCACAAATTTTTTTTTTAAATGTCTGAAACAAACTATTGCAGAACTCTCCTGTGAGGTATTAGATGCTCAGGACCAGGTCTCCATTTGGAGCAGAATGTAGTGTAGTACGAGGCCATAAATGGACAAGAAAGGTGACTTCTTGCTTTTCAATCTTCATGTTTACACAAACTGTGAGCGCTATTTGGGGATAAGCATTCATTATACTGTTGGGCTGAGTAGAGAAAAGGGAGCCAAGGAGTTAAAGGATAAGGTTATTAATCTGAAACATTGTGCGTAGGGAGGATCTGCAGCCACCCAACGTAAACGTGACCACTTTCACTGGTTGAGACAAACCTCAAACGTACAGAGAAGAATGTAGCCCCCTTTGAGTGTAAGCTATTTGGGGTAAGGAGTGTGTCGCACCACACACAGTGTCTAGCACCACGGGGCCTCAATCTCATTTGGAGCCTCTAGGAGTTACTGGAATATAATTAATAATAAGAATTAATTTATATCTTGTTACAACTCTCTTTGTCTCCTTGGCATGTAAGCTTAGTTTCCTTTACAGATCAGTCAGTAAGGTCAAAGGGAGTTTAACTGAGTCCAAGTTAATTTAATGTGAGATTAATTTACAATATTGTGTGTGTCATATCTGAATGTTGTCCTAGCATGCAACGGGGCCCATCAGAGAACCAGGCACCTTCCCTGTTGTTATTCTCTGATGTTAAAGAATACATCGAAAGAGAGCTACTTTCTCTCTGAGTGAAGGTCATAAGAACATAAAAACGGCCATACTGGGTCAGACCAAAGGTCCATCTAGCCCAATATCCTGTCTTCCGACAGTGGCCAATGCCTGGTGCTTCAGGGGGAATGAACAGAACAGGAAACCATCAAGTGATCCATCCCCTGTTGCCCATTCCCAGCTTCTGGCAAACAGAGGCTAGGGACACCATCCCTGTGCATCCTGGCAAATAGCCATTGATGGACCTATCCAGGTGCCTCCAGGAAAGAGATGTGCTTGCACTGTAAATCAGTGATTGCAGTCTAGAGCAGTGCCAGTTAATCACTTTTCATAGCCATAAATTCATTTTTGAATTGTTTTAAAGGGGGAAAAAAGAAAGCCCTGGATAGCATCCCTCCAAAGCTGGTAGTTTTTAGTTCATCAAAGCCAGATTTATTCCCATGTAGATGGAAAAGTGAGAAATAAATGCTTCCTTTCTTTTCCTCCACCTGAACATGACCCTAAAATAAAACCTGATTGTTATATTTGTCCTTGAGAGGAGGAAAGGAAAACAAGACAATTTAATTAGTCATGCTGGACATATAACAACTCCAAATAATACAATCTTGTCATGGAAACAGAGTCCAAATCATTTTGCTGGACAAAGCCATTTTGCTAAAACAAATATCCCAGAAATGGTCTCCAGTACAATAGCAAGTTCTGAAGCAACGGAAAACTGAATGTGGAAATCTGTGTGGAATATCCTGACTTTCTTTGGTCGTTAGCAAAGATTCTATTACAATACAGGAATACTAGCTAAATGGAGAGAGTGATGTTAGAAGAAAAGTCATCAGCAGATTGGTAAAACCCTTGGATGGGGTAGATTGAAAAGTGCTGTTACTGATGTTTTTACTTATTTCTTGTGATGCAATTACATGAAACACAAAGGCAATGGAGCAAATTCTGCTCTCAGACACACCAATATAAATCAGAACTAAGTCCACTCCACTAAGGATTACAGAGTTACTACAGATTTACCTTAGCATCACTAAGAGCAGAAATTGGACCAACACGCAAAGATTTGGAGAGAGCAGAAACTTCTCCTCTTGGTCTCTCCGGGAGTTCAGGGGATGAACTGAGCCAGCAGCATCACCCAGTTGGCCTGACCACCCCCTCTCCTTGGCCGACCACCAACTGAGGGGAGGTTTCAGACTGATTGTCAATAGAGCCTCCCCTGGGTCTAACACAGCCAAAGCGACCAGGCATCCTGGGCTGGACTCAGCCCCTAGAGCTCTGCGCATGGAGTAGCTGCAAACTCAGCTCTCATTCCCTTGCACACCAGAGTGGAATAGCAAAGCAGAGATATTACACCAGGATCCAAGAGCAGAGCTTTTGCCCAGAGACGTCTGGATAAACCACAGAATAAAAGCAGAGGATCAATTTTTAAAACAATCATTTGTCCTCTTAAAGCAAAACAGCCAGCGCTAATTGACAACAAATGTTTGTTGTTGTCAAAGCTGAGTCAACAGGTGCTTTTGATAAAACCGTCATTTTCTGCTTGGAAAGAACAAAGGAGTAAGCCAAAAATGTAACACACAAAAAAATCCTGCACTTTAACTAGGTTGGGAAGAGGGTTGAAAGGCAGGGGATTGGGGTGGGTAAGATGGGGGGAGAAAAGTTTTCCTTCTTAAAGCACAATGCCAAAAACATTCCATGCAGAACAGTTAATTCCTTCTATTCAAATGCACAGGCTGAATGAGTGTTGTCATTATGTCTGGTTTAAAAACAAAACAAAAAAAATCTCAAACAGATTTCAATTTTCAGGAAAAAGTCAAAATAAACTACTTTTTTTAGAATTTTGTTTGAAAATGTTCATTAAGATTTTTCATTTTTGGAAGATAATGTTTGAGGTTTTTTTTAATGACTTTTTCCTTGGGGAGGGAACTTCCCATTTTCTTTAAAAAAAAAAAAAAAAAAAAAAATCCATAGGAAAAGGAAGAGGGTAAAAAAAAAAATTAGGGGGTAGTGGGACAAAAAACCTAGACACAATTTAAAAATATATATATATTTTGTTTCATGAAAAATTTTGAAATAAAAAATGTTGAAAGCTGAAAATTTTATGTTTTTTTTTCAAAAATATATTTTCTGTCAAAAAACCCTGCATAATAAAAAATGTTCAACCAGCCCTAATGTTAATGAATTTGCTATTGGTTGTTCATCACTGGAGGGATGGAAATAGAACTCACAGCTGTGTGTCATAGGCCCTGTTCTGATAACTGTTCATGAAGATTCTTTAGCTCAAATGATAGGGGTCTGTACTCTTGGCGGAGGAAGATGTAGATTCCATCCGGGCTGTTGCTATACAATTCTGAGTGTCCCTGGTTTGCAACATAGTGACAGTGAGGACACCCTGGGTGGGCCCCGATTTTGTTATAATTTATCACTTTCTATTTTAAGAAGGAGATTTTTTTTTCCCCAGAAGAAAGATAGTGTAATCTGTGGTGGCTGATCCTACTTTGAGAGGAGATTGATAGTGGAAGGGGGTGGATAAGATTTTTTCAAATTTCAAAATGACGCTTCAAAACTTTAAAATTTAGGAAAAATGTCATGGAATTTTCACAACATTCCCCTGATTTCTGAGCCACTCTAGAACTTGTTGATTTAAAAAAAAATTAAACAATATTTTGCATTTCAAAAAATTCTGATTTTTTTTTTTAAATCGAAAATGTAGGTGCTTTTACTTTTTCCATCCTGACCAGCTCCATTAACTATATATATCAGAATTTTTTGAAATATATAAATCAGAACGGCTTAAGCAGCAGTGATTTTATCACGGTCTAGGTGTGGGAGGGTATTTCTACACCACAAAGAAAAACCTGCAGCACCAAGTCTGAGCCCCGGTCAGTTGACTCAGGCTTGCGCTGCAGGGCTGAAAATAGCACCACATTTCAGGAAAGATGTGGACAAAATTGGAGAAAGTCCAGAGAAGAGCAACAAAAATGATGAAAGGTCTAGAAAATATGACCTGTGAGGGAAGACTGAAAAAATTGGGTTTGTTTAGTCTGGAGAACAGAAGGCTGAGAGGGGACATGAGAACAGATTTCAAGTACATAAAAGGTTGTTACAAGGAGGAGGGAGAAAAATTGTTCTTTTTAACCTCTGAGGTTAGGACAAGAAGCAATGGGCTTAAATTGCAGCAAGGGAGGTTTAGGTTGGACATTAGGAAAAACTTCCTAACTGTCAGGGTGGTTAAGCACTGGAATAAATTGCCTAGGGAGGTTGTGGAATCTCCATCATTGGAAATTTTTAAGAGCAGGTTGGACAAACACCTGTTAGGGATGGTCTAGATCGGGGGGGCCAACCTGTGGCTCCAGGGCCACATGCGGCTCTTCAGAAGTTAATATGCGGCTCCTTGTATTGGCACAGACGGGCTGGAGCTACAGGCACCAACTTTCCAATGTGCCGGGGGGGTGCTGAATGCTCAACCCCTGGCTCTGCCACAGGCTCTGTCCCCACTCCACCGCTTCCCACCCCTTCCCCTGAGCCTGCCATGCCCTCGCTCCTTCCACTCCCTCCACAGAGCCTCCTGCACACCATGAAACAGCTGATCGGGAGGTGCGGGGAGGAAGGGTGAGGCGCTGATCGGCGGGGCTGCCGGTGAGCGGGAGGCGCTGGGAGCGGGGTGGGGGAGCTGCTGATGTATTACTGTGGCTCTTTGGTAATATACATTGGTAAATTCTGGCTTCTTCTCAGACTCAGGTTGGCCACCCCTGGTCTAGATAATACTTAGTCCTGCCAGGAGTGCAGGGGACTGGACTAGATGACCTCTCGAGGTCCCTTCCAGTGCTATGTTTCTATGATTCTATGAAATTCTTCTGTCAATTCCTTCACTACTGAAAATCTTCATTTCATACATCTTTCATTCAACACACACCAAAAACGTGTTACCAAATTACTGGTAGAAGACAATACCATGCCATCACTTTTTAAGTAGTGATCCTCATTAATTGCACCATTGATGGCATGAGAAAGCCCAGAGTTACAGAATTATAGGCTGAACTGATCACTTTGGTTGAGGGGAAAGTACAAGCTTTCTGGCTGAGGAACATGACTGCAAATGACCACAAACAAGTTTTGGTTGTGTAATGGATTATTTCCTGTAGTTATTAACATCTCTTTATATACAGTATGATTAGCGTGTTGAAATGCTGCTTTTCCCTACCCTGTCTCTGAACATTTAATGGATTGTCTCCTAGCTTTAACTTAGTGACACTCCGTTTTATTTCATTTTATGTTTGAGATTCCTGTTCCACTGCTCTGGATGCTGTATACAATCTAGTCTGTGGCCGTAGCTTAGTATCTTGGCAATAAAGCAACATTTAGAAATAACTTTTTAAAAATATCACTTAAAAATCTAATTATTAATCATTAAGGGACAGATTAAAATAACCTTACTCATGCTGGAGTCCAGGTCCCTGACTTACCTGGGGTCACTCATGGAGTAAGACACTACACAACATGAGCAAGGGTACCAAAATCTAATAATAAACAGCGACAATGTGTTCACTTGTCTAACACTACAGAGCAGGTCTTATGAGAGCAACCATGAGTGCTGTTTACATTAGGAAATCCTTTGCTCTGCCCTGGTCCTGCTACGTTATACTGTAATGACTGCACCAGACAGAGAGCAAGAAATGATCAGACAAACAATTTGTCAATTATCCAAGGGTACCTATGAACATACGTCACCCCCTTCCCTTTCAAAAAGAATGTTTTCTCCAGTCTAGTAAATAAACCCACCAGCAAGGAGAATGGCAGGCATGTGGGATGAGGAAGAGACCAGACTTATAGTTAAGTGAATTCCCATAACCTTTGAGACTCAGCTGTCCTTAGAAACCAGAATTTTGTTAAGGAGAAGTTACTTGCATAGGATCAAAGTGAGCGCAATTATTTTTCTGATACCTACCTAGGCACTGGGAATCTGTCAATGGGTGGTCTGTTTCAGTCCAGTCCAGTGTCATTCCAAGACTATCAGCACAGAAGGATTTCTTGGTGATGGGATCGGCCTGGGAAGGCCTATACTGCCCATCTTCACTGCACTGTAAACCCTGCCTATTTCTCTGACAATCCGTGATACCTGTCACATGAAAGGGAAGAGTTGGATCATTATGTATCTTGCATTCAGTGTATGAGTAGGAAAAAGGTATTCTAGAAGAAATGGATGCGTTACTGCCTGAAGGCGAGGGCTCTCTCATGTCAGTTACAGGGAGCATTTCACAGCTGCCGTTCCATCACTTTAAATTATTTTTATTGTTATTTGCATTGTGGTAGAGCCTAAGAGCTCTAGTCATGGACCATGTACAAACACAGTCCCTGCCACAGAGAGCTTACGGAGGGCCTATGGGTCCCTTAGGAGCCTACAGCACAGGCAAGTTCTTCAGAGAAGGAAGCATGTGCAGTGCCAACTACAATGGGAAGCTGAAATATCCAGAACAATAATAAGGAGTCACAAGATCTCACCAAACCAATTTGCTTCTGTTATTTTTTTTATTCCCCTGTTCTTGGAGAACCAAGTCCTCCCAGATACTCCTAAATTATAAAGAGCTTTGCTTTATATTTGAAGATGCTTTTCCCAGTGCTAACTGGAACTTTTAAGGATTCAGAAGTGATCAAAGGTCTCCTCCACTGCACAAAGGAACAAATCCGTAATGGCAGTCAGGATTCCACTCTTCTCCCCGTACCCAGCCCAGCAAATCCTCAGCACTTTTTTTTAAGAGACAGCACTCTACCAACAGCAAGCTAGAGGAGAAAGGGGAATAAATCCAAAGGCTTAAAATTTATCCCTATACAAAGGGCCAGCACTAGGCCAATGTGCTGCTGAATCCCACCTCCTACTTCAGAAAATGACTTAAGTGGGATTTAAGCAGTGCATACGCTTTGCTCTGGTCCACTGCGCTAGGAGGAAATTCACCTACAGAGGCAGGCCCATATATTTAAGAGTATGGTTTTTTTATTAATTATTATTATTATTTATTATTCTTCAAAAATTGGTATAGCCCAATTAGCTAAGAGTATCAAAGAAATCCAGTAGCTTTTTAAAATGAGAAAGCAGTGTGCATTGATGTCTGAGATTGCAACTCACTTTTTCATTTATCATAAACTGGCTAACGGTTGGATAAAGGGGTCATGCTTTAAGTGACAATAATGCCCAAGGAATGCATTGACTAAACCCCCCAGTTCATACACCCATAGAAAGTAATCTGTATTGAGAGAGAAGTTTGCCCAAAGGGCCAGTCTACATTAACATCAGTCTCCTCACATGTGTTTTGGGGAGTAACGCAGAAGGTGATACTAATGGAAAAAGGTATAAATGAGAAATATGCCCCCTTCCTTATCAATCCCAAAGAGCTACCTATATGAATAAAACCAGGGGAGAAAATTCACCCTGGCATAACTCTTTGACTTCAACGGAGGTTCGAAACCAAACAGATACCAGCCAAAATGCAAGACGGTCACTCCTTCAACAATTCAACCCAAATACCTTCCCCCACGTTATCAACATACTTCTGCTCTCTACTTCCTCTCTTTTCTAAGCAAGGGCTAATACTGAAAACAAACTGAGGGATTTAATCTGTGCATTCCTTTAGGCATCATTGCCTTTATTTTCATAGGTCTGTGGGCCAACAGACGCAATTCAGGTTGATTTTACTAGTATACAAATTTGTAAGTATGTTGATACCTGCCTTATGAGCACAAGTTGTGCTACAGAAGGGCACAGTTATCAAGGCAAGGTTTTAGTTAGGTCCTTAGAAATTTCAGTTAAGTGAGCTGAGGTAGGTGAGGTAATATCTTTTATTAGAGTAACTGCTGCTGGTGAGAGAGAGTAAGCCCAGACCTGAAGAAGAGCTCTGTGAAAGCTCAAAAGCTCTCACCAAGTAGATACTGAATGACATTCTTCCACAATGATAATCAGGCCACTTACAGTGATCAGCAATGAAAGCTCCAACGGAGATTGTAGTTTTCCCCACAGGACACCTGATGCAGGAGGAGCTTCCTGTCTGAAATTGATAGAATCCAGGAGGACACGGAATGCATTCGTCATTCTGAAAGTAGCTGCCTGAAGGACAAACAACTACAGAGGAAAACACATTATTAGTTCTATGGAATTCAACTGAAATGTTACCATTTCAGACATCCATACACATAGGTTCATAAGCAGAACACAGCTGCAGTAGACTTACCATTGACTTCAATAGGTTTTGGAGCAAGACCTTGATGAGCACATGTGCACCTTAGGAGGGTTTACCAACATTGCCCCACTTAAAATGTTCACCTAAAGCCTCCAGTGACTGGAATCCAGGGAATCTAGACCAGGGTCCTAATTCAGATGTGTGATAAATTCAGGACAGACAGCTGCAAGGAGGGGGTAAAAAACAGTCCCAGAAGGTTAAAGGCCCTCCTCCCTATCAACTGAGGAGGGGTGACTACAGGTCAGTCAGGTTCACCTGAGAAGAGGATTACCTGAGGTCAATTAGGACCAGCTGGGAGGGAGTTTCCTGAGGTCAATTAGGATCAGCTGATTCCAACTAAGGGCTGCCTGAGACCCTTTTAAACCCTCCCCTGTTGAGAGAGAGGGAGGGAGAGAAGGAGTCATGCTGCCAGTAGGTGAGGAGCAGCAAGACAGCGAGACTCACCAGGAGGGGAGGCTGCACTCCCTCCCATAAGGGAGAAAAAACAAGCCCAAAAGACTGGCAGAGAGAAGGAATGGACTGCCCCTGTGCAGCCAAGCCCATTTCGCCAAGGCTAAAAACAGCTGAGGCTGGTGAGGCCGAGAAGGTGCCTTGCCACAGATGGGTCTAAAAGAAGACCCTCAAACCAGAGCACATGAAACTCTGATGGACCTGACTCCAAGTGGGAATGTTGAGGATCGGGTCCATCTGTAATAAGATACAACTGTGGGGGCAGATTGCAAAATGCAACAAAGGCTTTAGACAATAATAGGAAAATTCACATTAACAGAGACTCTGAAAAACTCAGGGAAAAGCCACCATATGGTAATGCTTTCATTAAAAAATTCTGGTAATGAAATTGTTGGTAGGTAGTTCCAAGCAGGAAAGGAATTGTTGGATTAAAGACAACTAACTTATTGTATACACGACAACCACAACACAAAGATTTCCTCCCCATAGGTTAACAATACCTTTCTGAGTTCAGCATTTCAGAACAAACCAAGAGCAAGTTTTCCAGCTGACAGTCTGCATGTTAAGCAGATGACTAATTGTCTTCTGGGCAATCATGTAATACCATCTTTCCTTTCAGATCACTCGGAACAGTATCACCACCACAGACACATTTACCAGACAGTATGTTTACTTGCTATTTCACAGCTGCTTTCCAGATGTAGATTTCCTTCAAAAACCATCAAATGCATATTTTGGGACAATGATATGGTGCAAAATTTCACTTCTGTTCTTGCCCAGTGTGTTGACAGCAATTTAAACCTGTACCAAAGAGTAACTCTAGTAGAACATTGGCCATTACCACTATAGTCCACAGGGTGCTGTATTTGCGTTTAATCAGCCAACATGCTGCCTTGTGAATTAACTAATTTACTGACCTCAGTGATAAATCAGAATGACAGATAGCCTAATAACAACCATCTTCCTTCATTCCTCTTCACATTTGTCATGTTCCAGTAGGAGAGTCTGGGATAGTCATGGGACTGGAGGATTCATTTCAATGGGCTCCAAAGCAGGCAAACCAGGCACAACACATATCAAAAATCAATTAAGGAAGTACAAAATCCTGGAAGAGACAGGACACTCATCTCTCACGTATGTTCAGAACACCAGCCTATTTGTTCCATTTGTTAAAGAGGTTTTCCAATGTATGCAGAAGGGATCATACAAATAAAAAAGAACCTCAAGGGAAGAAACTTTTTTTTTTTTTTTTACTTACAGATGAAATAAAGAATCTACAAGCCACTCGGGGGGTGGGAGGGCAGAATGCAGAGGATGATGGAGAGATGAGTTAAAGCATTTACAATTTTAAAAGGAGAAAAACTTTTCAGAACTTTCTCCTCTGTTTCTTGTTGTAGAACCACAGAGTGGAAGTGGCATGTGCCTGATATCATATGTATGTAAACAGGCAGAGTAGATTTATGTCTGGTTTATACTCTTACTTAATAGAAGCAAAAAGTGAACAGCAAGGAAAAAAGATGAAAGGATAAAGCAAAAATAGAGCTGTCAAGCCTGGATGTCTTTCTAAAAGATATGCCCGAGTTCAACCACAAATTATGCTCAATGAAGCGATTACTGGGTGGAGTTCTATGGCCTGTGTTATTCAGGTCAAACTAGATAATCATAATAGTCTCTTTCTAGCTTAAAATCTATACATGTTAACCAGGCTGGAAACGAGAGGAGAGCCTGAACGAAACCCCAGATCTAAACTACAGCTCTGGACTTAATCTTTATACCCCTAAAATGGGAGAAACCAAAACCTTGGATCCAACACTTCCATATATGAGTTTGAAACTTGGTGCTGTTTTATCTAGATTGAGGCTCTCATGAGCAGGGGGCGCTGCATTCTCAACAGCAGGACCCAGACGATAAAGCACCTCACAGGAGAAGAACAAAGTGAGCCCAAGCCTGGCTCTACGTGCAAGAATCACCTCGTTTGTAAGATCTTCCCCCAGGAATAGCATTTATTCTGCCCCAGGACCAGCCCACAGTGGAATGATTGCAGGGGAGTGGAAGGAAGCACCACAAGAGAAGGGCAGAGGGGAAAAATGGGAATAGAAGGTGTAAAAGAGGGAACTTAGTTCCTTTAGGATATGCTAAATGCTTCCTCTAATTGTTTGGTGCTTAGACCTCATGGCGATAGGCACCTCAGAGATACCCCAAAGTCTGGGGATACCAGTGTTTGGGTAGAGCCTATCACAGAGAAAGGTTTGAGCTGCTAATTCAGTTGTGAACCTAGCAGCTTTTTGATTCATACTGATCTCTGTTTGAAACTATTTTAATACAAGTTACAGAGGGGGGAGGGATCGCTCAGTGGTTTGAGCATTGGCCTGCTAAACCCAGGCTTGTGAGTTCAATCCTTGAGGGAGCAATTTAGGGATCTGGGGCAAAATCAGTCCTGCTAGTGAAGGCAGGGGACTGGATTCAATGACCTTTCAGGGTCCCTTCCAGTTCTATGAGATAGGATAAGTATATCTCCATATATAAAATTCTAAATGGAAAAGGGAACTAGTATGAATTCATATCACCACCAAACTACAAGAGTGACTGATGAACAGGTGTCATGAAAGGCCTCAGATTGTCCTCCTGAAGTGAAAAGCTTTTCCAAGCTCACAAAGCCACTAGCTGGCTGTACATATTTAAAATTATTTTTCCACTAACACCTTAGGCAATCATGAGATTTCTGTTGCCACATTCATCAAGGTTCAATTATGAACAACCAATCACCTCAAACTGACATATCCACAAAATACTCTATAGATTAGGATTAGTCAATGTAATGATAATGCAGATAAGAGTAAACTAAGACATGGCAAACATGAACAAAGAAACATCCATCTTCCAGCCAGGAAAACATGCTCCTATATGCCTCCAATACAAGCAAACCTGAAGCAACAAATTCATGGAATCCAAGGTCAGAAGGGACCATTGTGATTACCCAGTCTGACCTTCTGAATAACTCGCCATCGAATTTCCCCAAATTAATCCCTAGACATGCCTTTTAGAAAAAGATCCAATCTTGATTTTAAAATGGTCACAATGGAGAATCCACCATGACGCTTGTTCCAATGGTTATTTACTCACACCATGAAAAATTTACTTATTTCCAGTCTGAATTTGTCCAGCTTCAACCTCTAGCCATTGTATCATTTATACCTTTCTCTGCTAGACTGAAGATCCCATTATCAAATATCTGTTCCCCATCTAGATACTTATAGACTGTAATCAGGTCACCTCTTAAACTTTTCTTTGTTAAGCTAAATAGATTGAACTCTTTGAGTCTACCATTATAAGGCATGTTTTCTAATTCTTTAATCAATCATTCTTGTGGCTCATTTCCTGAACTCTCTCCAATTTAACAACATCCTTCTTGAATTGTGGGCACCAGAACTGGACACAGTATTCCAGCAGTGGTCACACTAGTGCCAAATATAGAGCCAAAATAATCTCCCTACTCCCACTTGAGATTCCTGTGTTTATGCATTCCTGGCACGCAATAGCTCTTTTGGCTACAGCGTCACACTTGGACCTCATGTTCAGCTGTTCACCATCACCCCCAAATCTTCAGAGTCTGCTTCCCAGGATACAGTCCCCTATCCTGTAAGTATGGCCTACATTCTTTGTCTAGAAGACAGGAAGGAAAATGTAATGGAGATGAAAAGGAAGATTAATGCACAGTGCATGTCTCAGAAGGAATACACTGAGCACAACAAATTCCTGAGACCACCAGAATGGCTCACTGCCATCAAGAGCTATCCAAACTGCCCTGTAGAAAGGGGAAAATGTCATGAACAAGAGAAATAAAACAACTAATTAAATAAATAAGCTCAGGATCTGAGAAAATATTTTGTAGCTCAACAACCAACTGGACTAGGAAAGAGAGAAAAGAGAAAGGAAAATGGCTTTCACTGCTAATTATATTTAGCATGTAAAGGTAAATCTATTGAGGTTCTGATTGAAGAATCGGTCTCAGATGGAGTTTTTTCCATCTTCACTGCACTTTACAAAGACTCCTAAGTAATAAGTTACTAATATTATTATCATCCCCATTTACGTATGGGGAAACTAAGCCAGAGAGGATAAATGACTTGCCATAGGGCACGCATGTGATGCTTAATAGTTAGTAACCATAAACAACATATAATAGCAGAACCAGGTTAAGAACTCAGGAGTTCCTACCTGCTAAATTCTGTGTTTAGAGACTCCTAGGCCATGACCTACTGGCCTCACCAAGTAATGCACAGCTGCATTTCTAGACTAAGAACTAGAAAATGAAATCCCTATAAAAGCTGGACTATGAAGCATTTTGCTCCACTCAACAGTTCTTTCAAAAGCCCATTAAAACATTCTTTTACAAAGGCAGTTGATAGAATCAGCACAATACAAAACAGGAGCCATCAAAATTAATTGTACTCTTAATGCTACAGCTAACGCATATTCCTGATCTTCACTTTCTGTAGTATTTATACATGATAGGTATAAAAAGGTCCACTCCATTTAAAAGTCCTCCTGCTCTGTGCACTGCATTCCATTAAATTCAATGGTAAAAAATTACCTTAACGCTAAGTTAAGGTTGCTTGGTGTTCTGTCGGTCCCTTGCAGGATGTTGAGCTGAGCAAAACTCAGACTTCTGAAACCCAGGAAATGCACAGTCCAGGCTGTCCAAATATTATGATTACGTTCCCCCAGAATAAAATGGACGCCCATGACTAAAAAATTGTAGCAACTTCCAGTCCAGGTTGGGCTTGTGATTAACTTTTCTTTAGTTATGTTAACTGAAGGGTGAGTTTACAGCCATCAACTTCAATGAAGTCTGTGATTCATCCAGGCATGAGTGCCTCTCAGCTTAACAGCGCATTGCAGAAGAAGGAAACCATTTTGTGGGGGCCTATAACTCAAGAACCTCATTTGACTCAAGTCAAATGAGCCCAAATATGGATCACTAATGCTAGCCCATGCCTCAATGAGGCACACCAAATTTCAAAGGAACCTGAGTTACCCTTCAGCTTCTAGAGCATTTACAAAAGTCAAACATTAAGGCAAGAATGGATACTCTTCCCATTTTTCTCTATCGGCACATGTGAACTGTAAAAAAATTACATTTTCTTCAATATAGTTCTCAAATTTCAGTCCTCCAATGTTTTAGAGGGTGTCATGGCACTACCTTGGGTAAAACTCAACAGATTGAGAGCATTTTGACCCACATCACATTAATAGTTTGATCTGGTTCTGTGTGAAAAAACAAAACAAAGGGGAAATGTGGGGGCTTGTGAGGAGAATCCCAAACAAACAGACAGATTAAGAAGGCACTAGGTCTAAACACTGTCCCACCTTAGAGCTTTTTTCTTAAATTGAAAATAACAGTGAGCTTTTGGACAATATCATTTCACATGGTATATCTGCATATCTGAGTGTGTATGAATGGCATGGGATTTCCCTCCAGAAACTGGTGTAGCATAGGCTGTCTCCACTGCATTTTTTACCTTGAGTTAATTGATTGGCAATTAATTTGAGGAAGTTAACATGTTGAGCCTAGCGTAAACTATAGACATTTGTAGCCTAGAACAAATGATTGGGAAGTGTCCACGCTAGCCTTGAAGGCCTTGTCTTCACTAAGAAAAAAAGGTATGTTTTTTCACATGTGGTAAGTATCATAAGGTACAATTCTAGTGAAGACAAGGCCGTTTGCAGTTTTAACATAATTTAACAGGTTGAGGTGAACCCTAGGCTTCCCCATAGACTTTGGGTGACCATATGTTAGCTGACATGAGTTAGGAACACATGTTTTCTCCTAGTGAAGACATACTGGTACAAAAACTGTGGGTTTAACTACTTTAGTTAGGGGTGTGATTTTTTTTAAATCAAAATAGTCATACTGGTATAACCCCTAAGGTAGATGCAGTAACATCAGGATAGCTTATTCCTCTTCCCATACACGAATAGGTACAACAGCACCTTTATACCAGTATAACTACAGCCACCAGAAGAGGGGTTGTATTGCTTTAATATCCTGCGGTAGTGAAAGCATTACAACTTTATAGTGTAGGCCAGACACCAGTGCTTTCAACCCAGAACCTTTCACCAGCACTAAGATTCATATAACTTTTAAAACAACAAAGAAAAAGAAATGTTTTGCCAGTATTCCCACTGACAGCAAGGTAGGAGCTTCACTCCTTATCATCTGGCAACGCCCTGTTACTTATTTTTATTGTTTGGTTTTTTTTCCTCCTCTTTAAGATATAAAAAGCATCAAAGGGCTGCAGCATGTTCAGAACTTTAAACATAAAAACTCCAGCTCGTGTTTCCAGGCCAGCTACTTAGTTGGCATCGTAAGGCATTCGATTTTGTTTTTTTAATAAAGAACATTAAACAGAACAATATGGGACTGAAACTAACTAAAGATGTTGTCAGGATTATCTGGTGTGGGAAAGCCAGGGCATCACTGTTTTTATTCTCGGCTCTCGGACAGAACAGTGACCTCCCATCAGGCTGCAGGGAAAGCAAACAAAGGGTGTCTGGGGTTTGACAAAGGATTGTGGCAGAAGGGCAGATGTGCTCCTTCTGGGTGAAATTCAACTCTTTGCACCACCCACAGCCCCCAAAACAGAGTTTGGGTGGGAGTTAAGCAGTGCATAGGCCTGGGCTGGTTCTCTGGACTGGGGTGTATTTCACCCTGTTTATACCAGTCAAATTGTTTGACCAGAGTGACATCAAGCAGCTTTCAGTGTTTTTGTTGCCCCTGTAATATGCCGACCGTAGGGGAATTATCCCAATGAAAACAGGGCCCTGTGTGCTTATTCTGGCAGATTGTCTCCATACGAATTTATTCATTGTCAGGGGCTTTAAATGGATACGGTTTTCAAAAAATAGCAAGATAATGCT
This sequence comes from Emys orbicularis, assembly GCF_028017835.1. NCBI lineage: Eukaryota > Metazoa > Chordata > Testudines > Emydidae > Emys > Emys orbicularis. The sequence goes on from NC_088684.1 coordinate 16,564,507, forward strand.
GAAGTTTGCCACACCAAGAGTATTTGCGTCAGGAGATTGGCCAACCCCCTCTCCTGCTCCTGCACCAGAGGAATTCCTGCTCTTACCCTGTAGTTCTGAGGAATTCCTGTCCAGCTGGGAGTTGTGGGGCCTGGGGAAGTTGGGGCTCAATGGGCCATAGGTTGGAGTTTCGGGAGGGCTGGAGCATGCAGGAATATTGGGGGAAATTGACAGAAGGAGCAAAGTCACTAAGGGAAGGGGATCTAGGGGGAACGTGAGTCAGTGTCCAGTGAAGAAGGAGATACAGAAACCTAACAGCAGGGGAATAAGGGGGCAGAGCTGCAATCAGGTTGTGTGTTGGCTGGAGCTGAGAGAACTTCCATCTGCGTCTTGTACTGGCTCGTCCAGCTCCTGGGACTTTGCCCAGGGATACACGATCCCAGGACTGCTGGCACCTCTGCAGCTGCTCAGTGAGCTGGATTCTATTCTGGTTCGTGCATCACCACCAGACGTTTTAGCAGAGTCTTTATTACTAGTGGTGGTGCACAAGCCACAAAGAGCCTCCCCTGACTTTCAGATACCAGGCTGAACTTCCAAAACCATGATCTTCTTCTTTATAAACGGAGCACATTTCAGATGAAGTCTGAGGGTCAGACACAGAATCTAATGCTGCCCTTTGCATAGATTCACTTTTCAGAGTGTAACTGAACTTCAAGGATAGCAAGAGTAGCACAGGAGTGGCTCCTTCCTCAGCGAGGGCCTTGCACTCATGTTGGTGCTTCACACATAGGTAGAGACTGACACCTGAGAAGTGTGCCAATGAAAGTTTCTTGTTAATGTTCCAACTGTAACTTTGCACTGACTCACAGTAACCACAGCAACAAAGGAGGGAAAGTCAAAAGGAAACATACCACATCCTTGGGAATTTGGGATCGCTCTCCCAAGAGATGAACTTCTTCGAAATCCGCTCCTGCATCCGAGCTGAACACTGGGAGATAGGTCAAAATCTTCATCTCGGGGGAAACGAATGGACGTATCTGCTGGGAACTGTTTGGAGTCCAAGTGTAACACAAAGCCACCACTTTCAATCAGTGCTACAAAGCGTCCAATGAGATTCTCCCCAACAATTGCTTTTTCTAAAGGAAAAAGAAATAGAGCAGCACACTTATGATACTGGATCTAGCTGGAAAAAAATAATATCAGGCCGATAAGCTTTAAACAAAAGGTACAGATAGATTCGGATTCTCCAGATGCCTAAGGGGACAGCTGACGTCTGTATAATGCTTCCACAATGGGACCCCAGCCTGTTTGAGAGCATTTGGTGCTATTTAATACAAACAATAACCAGTCATTAATAACACCCCTGGGTAATTGGCATTTCAGATAAACAAAATTCAATTTTTAGTCTTGTATCAGATTTGGGACACAGAACCCAGTTCAGGATAACATGAATTTCAGAGAGTTGAGGTTTCGATAATCAGATTTAACCTGTACACATTGTTTCAGTGGACACTGCTTTCTCTCTCTTAGAATCATAGAGTCATAGGGTTTGATGCCAGAAGGGACCACCAGATCATCTAGACTGACCTCCTGTATATCACAGGCCACCTCCACCACCCAGCACTTGCACACTAAACCCAACAACCAAACTTAGATCAAAGTATTACAGCCCACAGGAGACTAAGCTATTATGTGCCAGAGGCAGAGAACAGGAGGGACCAAGATGTATCAATGCTCAAGGCTCCTGCAGTGTCAGGGAACTGATTAAGAGAGACATATCCAGATAACCCCGGCAAGTGATCCACACCCACATGCTGCAGAGGAAGATGAAAACCCCCAAGGTCCCTGCCAGTCTGGCTTGGGGGAACATTCCTTCCCAATCCCACATATGGTGACCAATTAGAACCTGAGCACGTGAACAAGAACCAGCCAGCCAAGAACCTGAGACAGAGAATGCGGCACCAGCATTGGATACTCACCTGTGCAGAGATGACCAAGCCCCTCTTCCCTGTAGCTCAGGATAAAGAGGAATTGGAGACTTGCCTTCCAGGGGAATGCGAGTATCTTTCCCTTTCCTTTATTCTGTGACCAAACAACCTGGCTATCCTATTGCTTCTGTAAGGACAGACTCCTACACTAAGTATGTGTGGATTCCTTGGTTTGGATGGGCCAGGAGAGAGACAGAGACAGCAGGGCTCTTGGAGGAGATTTTGTTTGCTAACCCTTGCTCAGAAGCTTTATGGCTTCATTTGAAATGTTCATGGATTTTGTTGCTATGAATTTGCAAGTTGAGAGCTTCCAAATGCCCTCCGAATAGCCATAACTGATGCCCAGCGTGATAATACATCAGACAGGAAGCATCCTAGGTGTACATTTTGTACTGTCCTTGGGTTCTCCTGAATGGAATGACAGCTTCCAGACTGTGAATGCTGGGTTTTCAAAGAGAGCATGTTATGTGCGTAAACAGAGAGCTAGGTATGCGAAAGTGTGCATCCTACGGTAAAATTATTTTCAGCAGAGCAGCCGACTCAAATCAATCATTGTACCTCTGGACTCTTCTGGGTCTAGTTTCCTGACTATGTGCTGTAACCTAGGAGTATCTGTCCGGCTGAACTAAGTGGGGAAATTTCACAACTAGGTGCAGGCAGCTAATGACGCAACTCTGTACAGCTGGCTGCACTGAATCGACTGTAGTGTTATTATGCTTATTCTGCAAGAACACTCTTAACCTGCAGCACACAAACTAAATCAAGCAAAAACAAGAACACAGATACAGCGACTCCAGGAGGAATATGCCATAAAGAAAGAAGAGGCCAAAAAGAGTGTTTGGAAAGACAAACAAGACTTTATATACAAAATGGCAAAAGATGCACACATCACCGTAGCACAAAATGACATGAAGACACTCTGCAACATCACTAGACAGTTGTCAAGAAGAAAAACAATACCAACCAACCAATTCAAGGCAATAAGGGCAACTTAAAAACAAAGTCATCAGAACAATTAAATACATGGAGACAGTACTTTAGTCAACTACTGAATGGCAAGTCAGTGACCAATCCCCCAGGTACAAAGGAAGGAGAAGATCTGGATGTCAAATTAAGACCTAGCCCCAGAGCAGAAATAGAGAGGACAGTCAATCGGTTAGAAAGTGGAAAGGCACCAATTCCGGACAACATTCCATTGGAAGCTCTTAAGGAAGACTTGAACATAGTAAATATTTTGAAAGGCCTCTTTCAAAAGATATGGGAAGAAGAAAAAATACCAAACAAATGGGAAAATGGTCATATAATGAAGCTACCAAAGAAAAGAAACCTCAGTCTGTGTAAAATCTGGAGGGGAATTCAATTGCTGTTTATCCCAAGTAAGGTATTTACACATATTATTCTAGACAGAATAAAGAAAGCAGTAGATTCAAAGTTAAGACAAGAACAGGCAAGGTTCTGACAGGGGACATCATGTACAGATCAAATAGTAACCCTACATGTCATCGTAGAACTGTCAGTCAAATGGCATTCACCACTTTATATGAATTGTATAGATTTCCAAAAAGTCTTTGATACAGTGGATAGAACAGTTTTATGGAACTGTTGCTATGCCACTGTGGAATCCCTAGATTCTCTGATCAGTGAATCATCTAAGAACTTTTGGGTCCTTGGATTCCAGTGGGATAGGTAAGCCATCCTCAAGACAAAAAGAAGGGAAGAGGAAGAAAAATCATTGTAAATGTTTTGTAATACTACTAAATATGTCATGATAGGAACACCTCCTTGTGAAGCTATTTTGTGCTTCACGGATGCAGGTGAAAATTCTTCCTGTCTTCACAAACTGTACATATAGTACAGCCAAGGTGCAGACAGGGGAACCAAGATATTTCTCTGAGAGTGTGCAGGGAACAGTTACAATAGTAAGAAACTGAAGCTGGTACAACTTTAATTGACTTTTCTGCTCCCCTCGCAATCATTCAGGTGTATAGAATAGCTCCAGAATGAGAAAAATGGGACATTTTACATCAATTGAGACTTTCATACTTTCATCTGTATTGTTGTAGTGTTCAATCATTCCCTGAAAAGCATTTCAGGACTGGGGGGAAACGGTAGCGTGAACAGGGACAAAATGTATTCCCAATACTCTAGAAGACTGTTCAAAATAAACTTGAATATAAAACTGAATATAATTGTACGCAGATCCACCATACGCAAACAATGTAATATTCATGTTTCCCCAAATGGATGTAAACACAAACAGACCGTGTAATTGTACGCTAACCACACAACCACTCCACTCAGAGCCAAGTTCTAAAGACTTTTGAACTCAGTTCCGATCAAGCAACAGCACTGGAGGGCACATGGAGTCTTGAAATCCCCAAATTAGAAGAGGGAACTTGTGGAGGTAGGGTTGGGTTTTTTTTAAATGCTGGGAATGGCATTCCAAAGCCACAGTACTGCAGACATGCCAGCATGAGGGGCACCTGAGCTGGGGATAAATGCTCCGTCTCTTCTTTCTATGTTGGCAGAGGCCAGCAGTGTTCACAGCTTCTAGTCAAGAAAGGAGTGCCTTGCCCTGATTCTGTGGCTGACTCGGCAACCACACTGATGGACTGTGTGTGTACTTGACACAGGATTTAGGATTTAAAGAGTTAGGCACCCAGATACTATGGTGATGAGGGCAGTATAAGAACCTATATAGAATACAATAGTATAGGGGAGGAAGTTTGACAACAGGTGCAAACTATGGCTTCCACCAAGTCCAACTCAAGTCGTATGTAATACAACTGTTCCCGCTGTTGGGGACATGACCAGTGGAGTGCAACAGCTGAGATGAGCCTGCCCATGTCAGAAACACAACGATTCTCAACACCAGCTGAGGGAGACCCAGATGGAGAGCCCTGTTTGATAACTATATTCAAACACGATTCCTTTTCATAGTGTAGTCACAGCCTGAAAATAGGCAAGTATTGATCCTTCTCAGAGCCAAATTTTGAAGGCCTTAAACTTCAGCTCCAATTCAGAGTGGGGAAAACACATTCCAGGACTGCCCCCCAATGCCACTTGGCATTCCTGACAGTTTTTAAGCTCATTATCTTCTCCCAGGAGTAGGCAGAGGAGTATAATTAACAGCCAAATAGGCTCCATAAATAGAAACATCAACAGAGGGGGAAAAAAGACATACCAATATCATGTAAATCAGGGAGAGAAGCTGCTGGGATGCCTTCAAGCTGAGCTTTCCATGTGATGTTCACCCCCAGTCGGTCCACACTCAAACATTCCACCAGCACAGCAGAATCATCGCAAACAGAAACGGAACCCGTGTTTCCAAACGTATTTACCTTAATAATAATTTTTAAAAGAGACAGATTTTAAGGTTTGTGGCCTTTTCGCTCTCACTGCTGCCTCTGTATCAGAATATTTACACGGGCCTATGCTCAAAACAAGCATTTGACAAGAGGGGATGTTTTCAAAAGCATCTAAGTCCCATTTTTTAAAATGACCCATGCACTGAGAAGTCTAAGTACTACTGACTTTCAGTGAGAGTTAGGCTCCTAAGTGCCTAAGTCCCTTTTGAAAATGGGCCTTGGGCTTCTAAATCACTTGGATGCTTTTGAAATTTTTATCCAAGGTCTTTTTTATACACAAACCAGATATTGACCCTAAGATGTATTGCATTTACTATACATATTGTATTTACTGTTACTTGTACTAGAAGAAGCCTGCTTAAATGATTTTCCTTTGTCACAATACCTGTGGCATAGACAATGCAACACACAGGAGATTTCACTCCCTATCTAAGGTTTTTGAACTGGCCCTTATCACCCTCATGTCTGAGTAATTTCCAGTTTATCTGACTGGCATGGCAAGGTTCCTAGTAGGCTCCATGGAATTGTCTTACCTTTTCTCTTTTCGGATAATACACATCTCTGCCTTAGGTAGGTGGGGGCTAAAACCTGGGTCCACTGGTTGCTGAGAAACTACCACATCAGTGCCACCACCCAAGAGCTCTGGCAGAATAGTGATTGACGGGCTATGAGCCTCATGGGTCAAGCACCACAGGATATGCCACCCATAGAGAACCTGCCTGGCAGTGCTGACTTTGGCTCTGATTTCTGGCTTCCAACTCCAGCTCTGATCCTTGGCTGCAGCTCTACCCACTAGGCCAGAACACTCACACCCCAGCTGTGACAGAATTCACTGGTGTTGTGGGAGTGGACTGGAGGGGGCAGGGTAATTGTTGTAAATGCCCATGCTGGTTATAGTAGAAAAGGTCTATCAAGCAGGAAGCATCTGCAGCTTGACCTGAACCTGCCCACCACAGTTCAGCAACTATTTTAAGCAGCATTAATGGAATAGTGTAAGTATCAAACTAGTTCATATTCAGTATTTAATACTGATTGAATTGTATATTGTAGGAAACCTTAGCATGTAAGAGACAATAGAAAAACTGGAATTTTGCATACAAAATGGAATAATTGTTATGCATGGTGGAGTGAAATTCACCCCTCTGCAAAGGGCTGTCACAGTGTCTATGTACCACTTAAACAATGCATAGGCCTTGTGCTGATCTTCCACACAGGGTTGAAGTTGACACAGTAGAAAGGGTTAACATAAGAAGAGAAGCATATCATAGTTTGGTGAAAGCTACTGCACATTTAGGCAAGACCACCTATGAGAAAACATACTAGTAATGAAATGAAATTCAAGAATGGTCAATTTGACCCTGATTATCAAAACAAACATCCTAACACAGAGATTTATTATAATGTGTTGTTAGCTGATGCTCCATGAGTCAGAATATAATCCAGCTCACTCCTCTCCATAGCTGAAAGTCTGTATAAAGTCCTGGAAGTCTGTGGAAAAATTCACTCCAAATGATCCAAATGAAATTTTTGGTCTGTGATCAGCTGTGAATGGGTTATCTATAAGACCCCATATTTTTTGTCTCTGCCTTTTCATGTCCAGAACATAAAATGCTGCACACTTTTTTCACCCATCCAGAAAAAGAGACGTAGAATACCTGAATGTGACAGAAACCAAGGGCCTTCAATTCATCGAATATAAAGATCTGGAATGCCTGCAGTAAACCAGCATAGTCAGAGCTGCAGGTCTTCTCAGAAGGCAGCAACAGCTCAAAGTGTGTTTGAGCTTGGACATTCTGAAATAACTGGAGCTCTGAAAAAGAAAAAAAGGGTGTTTAGTGCTCTTAATATTTATGATGCAACATTTACCAAAGCTGCCTTTCAAAATTACCTAGGGGAGGGGGTATAGAAAAGCCATTGACACTGCAAGCCAAGTTTTGATCTTGCATCAACACCTGTTCTGCAAATACTAAAGTCATTCAGAATTTTTTTTTGTTTTTTTTTTTTTTAAAAGAGAGAACTAGTTAGGCTTAGGGTGAAAGATGGATAAAATTTTAGATCGAGACCAGAATCCAGATCCAAATGTGTTTAACTTTTTATTTTATTTTTTGGGTGGTGGGCTGTGTGTGTGTGTGTGCTGGGGGGGGGGTGCTTTGTTGTGGGTAGGAATGTTTGAAACCAGCATTTCAATTTGGCCTATTGTAGAGACAAGGGTCAGCTGCAAAGTTGAGTTCCAGATCTGATCCATACTACCTCAAACATCAGTAGTGTTCAAGTCTGACATTTTGATCAGAACCCATTCCTGTCCAAATCATTGACAAGGCCAGTGGTAAGAAAGAACTGGCCACATGAGTTCAGAACAGACACATGCAGCTTCCAAGATTTGAGGTGATTTTTATTCTTGAACAAAACAAAAACACCAAGCGGCAGCCAATGAAGATGTCAATAACCTGAGGGAACAGATTGCTACAGAAAGACACAGAAGTAACAAAATTACTTGATTATGTGAATAAACATTTGAGTTCTGCCAAATTCAGACATCTGGCACTCATCTGTTCTTTCAGAAGTAAGCGATTCCATCAGAGCCATTTCATGACACCAGCGACTTTTCACTTACAGAGAAAAATCTGCATTTAGGTTAAATGTCCATCTATTTATAGCTCTATAATTACAGAATAAGGGGAGTGTTCCAGGTCTGGAAGCAGCTGAAAGGCAAAGATGTGGATAAAGGCATAGAGCAAGATTGACCTACTGCACATGCTTATTTAGAAGCCACGGATCTCATTACTACCTCCTGTTATTGGAATTTAAAGGTGGCTTCAAAATGAGGGCAGCTTCTGTTAAATCTATTTACTTTCCCCCGCATCCTCCCAGGTGAAGGTGCAGGTAATAAACATGGGTGGCTTTTAAACATTGATCTGCGGTTAAATATGAGAACACGCCTCTGTAACAGCTGTACTTACTCTGACAGCTTTGAGAGATGGGGGGTTCTGAGATCCAACGGCGACTCTCTCTATCACACAGGAATGTCACATTGGAAAAGGCGCTATGGAAGCCTTGACGACAAATCAGCTGGCACTTCTGAAAATTCTGATTTTGTTCAGAGATGTTTGCACAGAAAAGTGCTCCATTGACCACGTAAGACACATTGAAAGGCAGGAGGCATTGGGGACCTGGGAAGATATGAAGAAAAGGAACATGTGAAAGATAAAACTATGAAACATTCAGGATAAACTCTCCAAGTAACCCTCATCACCTCCCAGGTGTGCTAGACCTAGGCATATAGTTCCCACTGATGTCAATGGTCTTGATCACAATGCCCTTTGAAGCCAATGAAAGGACTTACATTGACTTCAGTGGGCATTGGACTGGGCTCACAGACTGCTGCATGCATGGCTTGAAAATATTATTTGGCCATTAGAGTGGAAAGGCCTTCATATCAATTTCATCCATCTCATCAGAAAGCTCATTTGCTTGCCAAATATAGCTTGTTTCCCCAAACACTGACTGTGTCATAGCACCTCCTCTTCATGTCACTCTTCAGTGCCGAACATTATGATGTGGAGCTAAGAGAAGAATATCAGTTGCTCATTGTCTTAATTTCCAACTCTTATGCTATTTTACAAGTTTCCCTTATAGCACCTTTTTTAAAAATGAAGTGTATTATATCTCATTAAAAAGGTCATTGCAAGATTTCCTATCCTCTTAGTGATTCCAGATCAGCTCATAAGCCCAAAGCCAGAGGCCAGGAAGGGAGGTGGTCGCTTGCTTTACAAACTCCCAAAGCAATTCCTGAGACTTCTGGAGACAAATACAATTATCAGCACAACAGCATCAGTTCTAACATATAACACAGGTAATTTCTATTATCACCAGTTTATCTGTTGTCATCGTAGGCGTTTAGGGCAACCTCTATTAATAGCTCTTCACATGGGTCAATGTAAAACCAACCTGTTGTCTTCTGTATTGCTCTAATATTTTTCACAACCAACAGGCCACATTGTGCTCTCATCTATACTGGCCCAGTATGGTTAATTCTAATGGGGTGTGCTGGTGTATCAAGAGCAGAATTTTCCCCAAAGAATGTAACATTTAGAGTTGCTGGCTGTACTCCTTTGTTTTTCCTGTATCATACATAGGTTTCAGCTTGGGTCCCTCATTACTGAACCCAATCAGTAACTTCCTTGTTTGATCCAGACTCCAGTTCCTTCCTCATTCTTGTTAGGCTGACAAGCAGCTCACAAGAGAAAGGCTGTGTTGTCATTTTTACACTTTTGAAGCCCATTTGCTGTTGTTGTAGGAATGAACAGTGCCTTTCACCATCCACTGGCAATTCATCCCTGTGGCTTAACGGTCACTAAGTAGAATGTTGACTCCTCTCTCCCCAGCACTTTTAACAATCTACCTAGGAAAGTCATCACATCCAGGGACTTGCGTCTGAATTTACTCAGAGCATCCCGTCTCTCTTTCTCCCCCCCACTCCATTTATGAGTAGTGGAAAGATGGAATGTGGGTGGTGCGGAATATGAAGATACTTAGAATTAACAAGCCGTACACATCAACAAGAAAATGTTGGCTTCTATCAAACTCTATTATATGGAGACAGAAAATGAGCTATGGGGAACCCAGCTATTATGGAACTGATTGCTCTAATGAAAACCATATTGTATTCAATGTGCACTTGAAAGTTACTACCTACAGTTACTGCTGTCTTTTCTGATATAGACAAATGGATTTATAGTACTCTCCCACTATGTCAGATTCATCTGCTGACAGGCAATCTTGCCATCTTGGAAATATGTCCAGGGTAGTGATAAAGACTTGGGTTACTTCCCAGGCTTATTCCAGAGCTCTTAACAATAGTGATTAGTAACCAGCAGTTACAGGCTGGATGGACAAGCCAGTTGGAGGAAAATAAGAACCCTCTGAACCTTCATCCTAAACTCTAACCAAGCTATTTAAGTTCAAAAACATTCCATTAACTTTTTTTTATCCATTATTTTTCATATTTTTTTCTGTGTTTCCAGAAGTAGATGTGACAAAATTCCAGGAGAAAGGTTGTTCTCGGGGTATCTTCACAGCCTGACCGTACACAGCAGGTAACTGAAATCTGGCAAGAAAACCTGTTCTTGTGAGATTTTTCCGATACGTCTTTCTAACAATTTGGGGCTGGAGAAGTATCTAAACCATGAATTGTTACTGATCACTCTTGTGCCTGCATCCATTAGAGATGGGGAAAAAAAACCTACTGGGCATTGGAGGCTCCAAAACAATACCTGGCACCCATGCAAAACCTGCCAACATCTTGGAGGGTAGCTTCCATTTTCAGCCCATACTCAGGGAAAACTGCTATTGACCTTCAATGGGAGTAAGGACAGAGAAAGGACTTCCGAATTTAGGACGAGTGGAGAAGATCCAAACTAGGTCCTTTCTGCCAACTCATGCTCTTCCTGGAGCCTATCAAAAGCTCTTCCACCTTTCTCTGCTGCTCTTCTGATGCCCTGAGAGCATCCTGGTTTCCTAGGCTCCCTAAACATTATTATTTTGTCACAAGAACTCTCCTACAGAATGCTCTATTGCTGCAATGTAATGTAGTACATTAGCTTCCAAATTCCTAAAGGATTCATCCATGTGACTAGCATACATTGCTGCAGCCCTGTGTTGAAACAGTTAGATCCATGTGTAGAACTCGGCAAATCCCAGAATCACATAGGGAATCCTACATACTTTCTTGTAGTTCGGTCTTTTTTCAAATCTACCAACAACATTCATTTCAAAAATAGAACAAAGTGCACAAGAATGTCCAGCAGGGGATAATTCTGGCCTTGAAGAAGTTTTTCTAGATCTAATTTCTGTGAATTTATCATTGCAATTTGGACCATATTATTGAAAAATGTTTAATTTGTTCTGCTTCAGTTCAGTGATGGGGAATCTATAACCGTTATGGCCCATCTACTTTATCATCCTGGTCAAAGGCCAAAAGTAGGAATTGCAGAAATATACTCTTTTTTTTCCAGCCAGTTAATTTTTTTCCAATCCAAGGGCAGGCTGAGACTGGGCTCAGTTCAAGTCTTGAGCAAAGTGTTCAGGGTGGTTCTTAGATTAGCATGACTGGCTCATCTGTCTTGACTCTTCATTACCACTAAGATTGGCCACTGAATCCAAAAGCCCGCTCCCCTGCCCAACCAAACACAACCCCTCTGAACTTTAAGGAAGTTTGGAAAATGTGCCCAGCCTGGCTGGAGCCTCTAAATACATAGATAAATAAAAATAAATCTCTATAACAGATTGAACAGGAACCTTAAATCTCAACACAGCTAAATGTTGGGAAAGTTTAGATCAGGGGGTCCTGTTCTAGATCTGAACCTTGTGTAAATGTTATTTTGACTGTTGTCACAACTCACTTTCACATGCTGGCCTTTCTCCTCTTACTCGTGTTCCAGGCACCTCCTCTCCATTCTCAAAGATGCACCAACAGCTTTCCTGATCCTGGTCACACTGGAGTGGTGAGAAGTTCCCATTGTCCCCTTCACACTGAGGGATGTACCCTTTGCCAATTTCTCGTAAGCTAACTTTGGACTTCAGCATACTACAGAAACCAGGACCTTTAAAGACAAGGAGATTGATTACAAGGGAAAGAAGAGCAGAAAGGGAGAAACTCTGAGCACCTACAGAAATGAACTTCAGTATTGTACAGTAATTGTCCAAAACACTACATCTTACCATAATGGTACTTTAAATTTGGGGCTATTACTGAAGGAAACAGAGAGATTATAATGGACAAATTGTCGTGAGACCATAGTTAAGTTTGTATCAGTATAGTTATACATGGGACTTTACTATCTCTACAAAATGCTGCCGTTTTGAACCATTAATATGCAAGCTATCTGAATCTTCATAAAGGTGATCTTGTATAAATACAATACTGATTATACTGATATGTTTTCATATTTAAAACAATTTTGCTTCAACTGTGCTTGAGCACTTTCTGTGTTCACTTTCCATGAGTATTCCAGTGAATAAGCTTTACTAGTAAAATTGGAGGGGGGACAGACAGTTTTCCCATGCCATGAAAATTTTCAAGATTAAAAAAAATATTCCCATCCTGAACTGGTACAAAAAATTGAAATCTCAAAATGTTTTGCAAAACAATCATCAAACTTTTTTGGGTCATGTCAGTAAAAATGTTTCATTTATAAAATTTCAAAGTGTTACATTTTGATTTTGACCTTTTTATATATTTAACTTATTCCTTTTTTTTTTTTTTTATCCTTATTTTAGTATGAAGAGGCTTGGAAGGATTAGTCTGTTTATTAGTAAATATCAGTAAACATCAATTTCACCTTACACACACAAATCATCATCATCATCATCAAAATTTACAGATAGGCAAAGTGAAAAAAATGCTGCTTGAGAACCTATTAGAGTTTGATTTAAGGATATTTACTTTGTACATTTTGACATAGGATGCTGACAATTTATGTTTTTATGGAGCTTTAACTTTTTGAATCTCAAAATCTACTGTTATTAAATAATTATTGTCTGCCCTCTCTTGCCTCACTCTCTCTCTCTCTCACACACACACCATAATTTCAAGCAACTATGAAAATTTTGATTGATTAAAAATTTGGTCAAAGATAGACATTGATATTATCTATCAAAATTATACAAAAAATAAAAATCAAATTCTGTCAAGCCTAACTGTAAATTAATTAAAATGTTCAAACAAAAAGTCATTTTGAACCAAAAAAATAAATTTCTCATTTTGAAAATGTTGAAACAGAATGTTTCATCAATTTCAAATGTTTGTTCCCCAGATGTATTTGTTTATTTATTTTGAACCTGGAGATCCATCAAAACCGACTCTTTCCTGTGAACTGTTTTCATTTTGATAAATTGGCATTTTCTAACAAAAATCTTTCATTAGAAGATTCCCAACTAGCTCTATTTATTAACACTAATACACACAAAAAATCTAATTTTAAGCGCCCAACCCTGCCAACACTTATGAACACGTAACTATACGCTCATGAATAGTTCCAATGAACTCAATCCCAGCTTGGGGCAAAGTGTTCAGCCTGGTTCTTACTCAATGGGACTGAGCTTGTATGTAAAATTACATAGATGTAAGATCTTGCAGAACTGGGAACTAAGCTTGTACTCTTGCATATGTAAATTGTATATATTCACAATCCACTGATAATGAACAGTCTGAAAGCAGAAATTGTTCGCCAACAATTTCAGTGAAAAGACTAAATTCAAGGGTTTTGCAATCTTTTTTGTGGACAATTTGCAAACATAAAAAAAGCAAAATTTGTTAAATAAATTATTTGTAATGATTTATTCAGCCAGTAGTAAGACGTATTGAAGGCATCTTGCAATTTTTTAAATAAACAAACTAAATGTATTTTAATGTGCTGAAAGCCCTAAATGGCACAGGCAAAAGGGACTGATTCACACCTATCTTTTAAAAAGATAAAAGGTTCCCAGATGTCCAGACAGGCCTGTTCCTATTCCACTGAGCTGCTAGGTACAATTCTGGGTTGTCATAGCAACTGTGGAATCTCACTGGAGCCGGGCCACAGACTGCCATGTAAATAGATGATATTTTATACCTGCTGTGATTTTGTATATATGCTATTTTATAGCCTTTGGAGGAGGATATTTTAAAGTTCAATGGTACTCAGAGACTTCCTCATAATTTATACCTCAGCATGAACCATGGGACTGTAAAATCCAGGAACCAGACCTCCAGCTGATGGAAATCAGTGAAGCTCAACTGAAGCCAACTTACAACCATTGAGTACATAAGATTAAGGAGGCTGACTTGATCAAGGGGACACTGCAAGTCAGTGGCAGGCCCAGGAACAGAACCAAGCCTCTCGACTCCCAATTGTGTAATAGAGAACCTGTCAGACTGAGGCAATAAATGGTTGAGTTTCAAAATGGTTTAGCCAGCAAGTTGGTGAATACCAGTACTTACAGAGGGGGCTGCCATCTGAATCCTTGCTGCTGTGTTGAACTACGGTTCCTGACGTGGGATCCACACACCAAGCACCTGTATCTGATTTCTGTAGCACAGTATATTCTCCAGTCTAAGATGGACCAATTAAAAGTCACTGTAGGGTGATGTACTTTACACAGGGCTGTTGCTAATGCGCAATGTGCACTAGAACCCACATTTCAAAAGCCTTCGTCATAGAATCATAGAAATGTAGGGCTGGAAGGGACCTCAAGAGGTCATCAAGTCCAGCCCTCTGCACCGAGGCAGGACCAAGTAAACCTAGACCATCCCTGACAGGTGATTGTGCAACCTGTTCTTAAAAACCTCCAATGATGGGGATTCCACAATCTCCCTTGGAAGCCTGTTCTATACCCTTAGGGCACGTCTTCGCTACCCGCCGGATCGGCAGGTAGAGATCGATCTATCGGGGATCGATTTATCGCGTCTAGTGTAGATGCGATAAAATTGATCCCCGATCGCTCTGCCGTTGACTCCGGAACTCCACCACAGCGAGAGGTGGAAGCGGAGTCAACGGGGGAGTGGCAGCGGTCGACTCGCCGCCGTCCTCACAGCCAGATAAGTCAACCTAAAATACGCAACTTCAGCTACGCTATTCGCGTAGCTGAAGTTGCGTATCTTAGGTCGACCCCCCCCCCCCCGTAGTGTAGACCTGGCCCTAGAGTTAGAAAGTTTTTCTTAATATCTAACCTATCTTCATTGCTGCAGATTAAACTAATTATTTCTTGACCTACCATCAGTGGACATGGAAAACAATTGATCATCAACTTCTTTATAAAAGCCCTTAACATATTTGAAGACTTTTATCAGGTCTTTACTCAACACAAACCATGGCCAGCTTTCCTCATAAGTCAGGTTTTCTAAACCTTGTATCATTTTTGATGCTCTCCTCTGGACTCTCTCCAAGTTGTCACATCTTTCTTAAAGTGTGGCACCCATAATTGGACACAATACTTCAGGTGAAGCCTCACCAGCATCAAGTAGAATGCTACAATTACCTCTTGAGTCTTATGTCTTAGTCCCTTGGGGAGCAATGGGGTGGGGTGTAAATTTCCCAGGTTACTGGGTGAGATCTCGAGCCAGTTCTGTGTTGTATCAATGGAAAGGAACCCTTAGATATTGAAGGGTTACACTTGCTAGGGGTAACTCAGTATGTGCCTTTCTGATTGTGTTCCTATATGCTTGGGCTATCCTTTTGTAATCTTCGTTAGCAATTCATCCATGTTTCCACTTTAAAAGCTTCTGATGGAGCCGTATTGGCCTCCTATTATTCTTAATGTTTTTCCTTTGCATCAGGATAGATTGCAGTTGTGGCTTTAATATTGTCTCCCTGAGAAACTGCCCGCTTTCCTGAAATCCTTTATGCCTTACATTTTCTTCCAATGGGACCTTACAATTAAAAACATCTTCCAGTTTCATGTAAGAAAGCAGTGACAAGATGAACCACAAAAATCAAATAAAAGCTGCTCTTAAGTCCACAACCTTGATCCAGCAGAGAGAACTGGGCCCTGCGAGAAACAACACTTACCTTTACAAAGAATTCATATGGAAATCCTATAAAAACCTGGGTTTAAAATTACATTTTATCCTTTGTCCCCTTCTTCAAAGCCCCATGTGGATCATTGTCATATAACTAGAAAGCACTGTGGAGCCTGTCCTGGGGCCGGGCGGAACTGATTTCTGTCTCTGAGGCCCAAATCTTCCCCTCCATTGGAAGAAATCATTGGAAAGTTCCTCTTAAAATTCAGTTAACTGAATAGTGTCATTTAGGCACATTTCTTCATTGGGGCCAGAGCAGAGCCACATTGTCCAGGGAAAGCTTCATCAGGAATGGCACCTCAGGAGAGACCGTCACCTCCCCAGCTCCCTGTGTGGAGGGTGAGCACATTAAACCATCCTTTAAGCAGGGTGATGTCTACTCTCCTTTGGGCACAGACCCTGCTCAGCATCCTACCTCTATGCCTCCACCTGAAGGGTGACGTGAACCCCCAGGGGTGCATGGTGGAAGCTCCTCAGCACAGGAACTGCAATTGCCTGTGACCTTGCCAAGGCATTAAACATGGTGGGGAAGGCTCAGTTTGCTCCTTCCCTGCCCATCCCCCAGTTATACTCATTTACCTCAAGACAGGAGGGGATGAACAGGTCTGCAGCAGTAGCGCTGAGCTTTGATCCACTCTGTTTCCAGCTGGAAATTAACGCATTGGCTCGAGATCGCTGACATGATGTCTGGCCTTTGAGAGAGAAAACGTATGGCTGAATGAAGGAAATAAATCTGATCTCCTCATGCCTTGCTGAATAAGACAACATCTGACTAGAGTGACCATATGTCCTATTTTGGCCGGGACAGTCCCTTTTTAAAGTTCTGCCCTTCCCGACTGTTTTGTCAAAAGTGGGCATTTGTCCCATTTGTTCTTGCCAAGAGCAAATAGGACAAATGCCACTTTTGTCAAAAAGTGAGGTGTGGAGGAACATGTGGTGGGTGAGCAGCAATGCCAGCCCCATGCGAGGGGGAGGGGGAGGCAGGGCCCGGGCGAGCAGCGACCCCAGCCTCGCGCAGACACACAAAAGAACATAAACTGTTGAGCAATAGTCAACATGGTTTCTGTAAAGGGAAATCATGTTTTACTAATCTATTAGAGTTCTTCGAAGGGGTCAACAAACATGTGGACAAAGCATACTTAGATTTCCAGAAAGCCTTTGACAAGGTCCCTCACCAAAGGCTCTTACGTAAATTATGTTGTAATGGGATAAGAGGGAAGATTCTTTCATGGATTGAGAACTGGTTAAAAGAAAGGGAATAAATGGTAAAATTTCAGAATGGAGAGGGGTAACTAGTGGTGTTCCCCAAGGGTCAGTCCTAGGACCAATCCTATTCAACTTATTCATAAATTATCTGGAGAAAGGGGTAAACAGTGAGGTGGCAAAGTTTGCAGATGATACTAAACTACTCAAGATAGTTAAGACCAAAGCAGACTGTGAAGAACTTCAAAAAGATCTCACAAAACTAAGTGATTGGGCAACAAAATGGCAAATGAAATTTAATGTGGATAAATGTAAAGTAATGCACATTGGAAAAAATAACCCTAACTATACATACAATATGATGGGGGCTAATTTAGCTACAACTAATCAGGAAAGAGATCTTGGAGTCATGGTGGATAGTCTGCTGAAGACATCCATGCAGTGTACAGTGGCAGTCAAAAAAGCAAACAGGATGTTAGGAATCATTAAAAAAGGGATCGAGAATAAGTCGGAGAATATCTTATTGCCCTTATATAAATCCATGGTACGCCCACATCTTGAATATTGCATACAGATGTAGTCGCTTCATCTCAAAAAATATATACTGGCATTAGAAAAGGTTCAGAGAAGGGCAACTAAAATGATTAGGGATTTGGAACGGGTCCCATATGAGGAGGGATTAAAGAGGCTAGGACTTTTCAGCTGGGAAAAGAGGAGACTAAGGGGGGGGATATGACAGAGGTATATAAAATCATGAGTGGTGTGGAGAAAGTGAATAAGGGAAAGTTATTTACTTGTTCCCATAATATAAGAACTAGGGACCACCAAATGAAATCAATGGGCAGCAGGTTTAAAACAAATAAAAGGAAGTTCTTCTTCAAACAGCGCACAGTCAACTTGTGGAACTCCTTGCCTGAGGAGGTTGTGAAGGCTAGAACTATAACAGGGTTTAAAAGAGAACTAGATAAATTCATGGAGGTTAAGTCCATTAATGGCTATTAGCCAGGATGGGTAAGGAATGGTGTCCCTAGCCTCTGTTTGTCAGAGGGTGGAGATGGAGGGCAGGAGAGAGATCACTTGATCATTACCTGTTAGGTTCACTCCCTCTGTGCTTGCGAGTGGGGAATATTGCCTCTCAGAGGCACCCAGGGGTGGGGTGTAAATTTCCCAAACTGGGTGAGGGCTCGAGCCAGTTCTGTGTTGTATCAATGGAAAGGAACCCTTAGATATTGAAGGGTTACACTTGCTAGGGGTAACTCAGTATGTGCCTTTCTGATTTTGTTCCTATATGCTTGGGCTATCCTTTTGTAATCTTCGTTAGCAATTCATCCATGTTTCCACTTTAAAAGCTTCTGATGGAGCCGTATTGGCCTCCTATTATTCTTCCTGTTTTTCCTCTGCATCAGGGTAGTTTGCAGTTGTGGCTTTAATATTGTCTCCCTGAGAAACTGCCCGCTTTCCTGAAATCCTTTATCCCTTATATTTTCTTCCAATGGGACCTTACAATTAAAAACATCTTCCAGTTTCATGTAAGAAAGCAGTGACAAGATGAACCACAAAAATCAAATAAAAGCTGCTCTTAAGCCCACAAGCTTGATCCAGCAGAAAGAACTGGGCCCTGCGAGAAACAACACTTACCTTTACAAAGAATTCATATGGAAATCCTATAAAAACCTGGGTTTAAAATTACATTTTATCCTTTGTCCTCACTCCCCTGCTGCTGGAGCTCCGGCGGTGCTTTAAAGGGCCCGGGGTTCCCCGCAGTGGCCGGAGTCCCGGGCCCTTTAAATCACCGCCAGAGCCCTGCTGCCGCTACCCCCCAGTGGCAGACTCAAGACCGGCTGCCAGAGCCCTGGGGCTCCAGCAGCCAGGCTCTGGCGGTGATTTAAAGGGCCCGGAGCTCCGCAGCAGCCAGAACCCCAGGCCCTTTAATTTGCCCCTGAGCCCCGGGGCGCCCAGCCGCCTCTGCAGCTGGTGGCTCTGGGGTGATTTAAAGGCTCTGGGGCTCCCAGCCACAGCCAGAGTCCCAGGGCCTTTAAATCTTAAAAGGCCCTGCCTCTTCCGGTTGAGGCCACACCTCTTCAGGTTTAGGCCACGCCCCCACTCAGGACTCCAGCATATGGGTAAATCCTTTAAGTTACTTTCACCCCTGCGTATACTCAAAAAACTTATGCCTCATCCATTTGAGTTACAACCCCCATTCAGCGAAGCACTTAAGCACATGATTACCTTTAAATATGTGACAAGTCCCACTGAAGTCAGGGACCTATTCACATGCTTAAAATTAAACACATGCTTAAATGCTTTGCTACATCAGGGCCAAGAATTGCTATTTGATGTTAGCAGTAGAGGGCCTCTGAAGCTCAGCAGAGCATTCCAACTCGATGCAATAGAGGGCAGAAGTGCACATACATTCTAGCCCAGTTAATCACACTGTAGATTCAATGTTGGGGGAATGAAGCAGAAGACTTCCTCGAAAAAACCACGTCCATTCCTAAATTCTATCAAGCAAAAGGGTAAATGTAGAAGTCAAATATTGCAGATTTTTAAAAAGGGCTTCAGAAGAGATCCTGGCAATTACAGGCTGGTGAGCCTAACTTCAGTACTGGGCAAATGTGTAGAAACTATAGCAAACAACAGAATTATCAGACACAGATAACCATGATTTGTTGGGGAAGAGTCAATTCGACTTTTGTTAAGGGAAGTCATGCCTCATCAATCTATTAGAATTCTTTGAGGGAGTCAACAAACATATGGATGAAGGGTGATCCAGTCAATACGTGGTCTTGGATTTTCAGAAAGTCTTTGACAAGATCCCTCACCAAAGGCTCTTAAGGAAACTACGTAGCTAAGGGGTAAGAAGGAAGTTCATCTCAAGTATCACTGATGGCTGAAAGATAGGAAACAAAAGGTAGGAATAAATGGCCAGTTTCACAATGGAGAGAGGTGAATAGTGGGATTCCCCAAGAATCTGTACTAGGACTTGTGCTGTTCAGCATACTAATTAATGATCTGGAAAAGGGGGTGAACAGAGAAGCAGCAAAGTTTGCAGGTGATCCAAAATTATTCAGGACAGTTAAGTCCAAAGGAGACTGCGAGGAGTTACAGAAGGAACTCACAAAACTGGCTGACTGGGCAACAAAATGGCAGATGAAATTCAACAGTGATAAGTTTAAAGTAATGCACATTGGAAAAAATAATCCCAACTATACATATACATAGATGGGTTCTAAATCAGCTGTTACCACCCAAGCAAGCGATCTTGGAGTCACCGAGGATAGTTCTCTGAAACCATCTACTCAGCGCAGCAGTGGTCAAAAAGGCTAACAGGATTTTAGGAACCATTAGGAAAGGGATAGAAAATAAAACAGAAAATATCATAATGCTACTATGTAGATCCATGGGGCGCACAATACTTGGAATACTGTGTCCAGTTCTGGTCACCCATCTCAAACAGGAAATAGTGGAACTGAAAAAGGTTCAGAGAAGAGCAACAAGGATGATCGAGGGTATGGAACAGCTTCCATATGAAGAGACACTAAAAAGAGTAGGGCTGTTCAGCTTAGAAAGAGGGGATATGATGGAGGTCTATAAAATCATGAACCGTGTGGAAAACAAGTGGATAGAGAAGTGTTATTGATCCTTTCTCACAATACAAAAACCAGCGGTCACCCAATGACATGAATAGGCAGCAGGTTTAATACAAACAAGAGGAAGTACTTTTTCACACAACTACCCTGTGGAACTCATTGTTATGAACTAGGAACCCAATATGGCTGTTCTTATATTCTAAATAGCCTGCCAAATAGTTGAGACAGACACACAGAGTTCATCTAGCTACAAAACAAAACTTCTTTCTTCCCTTTGCTTTCTTTTGTGAAGGTTTTAAGAAAAACAACCTTCTGTTATGCTATCTGCGATTTACTAAAAATCTCAATCAAAACTAAAATATATACCTGTATCAGCTAAGAATAGGGAAAATTGTAGGACGAAAAGGTTAACTTACATTTTGGGAACTGTGCTGAGCGTATGATCAGAGAATCTGTAATGTAGCCTCCCCTTTCATCCACACACCAGCAGTGACCTAGGCAAGAAATAATAGCAGCCCTACATTAGAAAAATGTATGTCCCTTTCCTATGTTGTTATTATCACATGCTGATCTGAACAGCAGGAGGATTGTTGTTGTTGTTGTTGGCTGGGATACTGAACACAGTCCATATGGCAGCATAATCGTGAAAACAATATAATGGCTCGTTCCACAATCCAGATCAGTGAAGAGGAAGCTGGGTGAATTTTTTGGATGAATAGTTTATTCACCCAAAAAAAAAAAAAATACAATTTTGGGTCCACCAAAATTATTTGTGAATTTGGGACAAATTCAGTTAACAGTTTCGTTCAAAAACAGAGAAATATTTGTTATAAAAAAGTTGAAACATTTGGCTTTTTTAAATGAAATGTTTTGATTTTTTGCTTAGAAACATTGTGTTTCTAAATTTAGCTAGATTATTTTTAAAAGGATAAAAAAGAAACAGAATTAAACAAAACCAAACCTAAAAAAAATAATTTGGGGTTGAACAAAATGTTTCTTTGCACCGAATTTTTTTTTTCTTTCAGTTTTTCATTTTGGCAAGAAAAACCAAAAATTTTCCAATTTCTGCATCAGGGTTCTGGTTTGTACTTTAGCTGACGATACAGGGTATTTCTTATTTTATACGATCTGGCACATTTTGTGAAGAGTAAACTCACATGATCAGTGCATGAACACATTGGGCTCAGTTTACCTAGACTGATAACCCACAAGACTTTACTGGAATCGCTTGAAATATTATAGGGTAATAAGTCTGATTAAAATTTGGCTGATGGTCTGTAATGTTTACAAGAACATTAATTTTAAAAATAACAAGTTCAGAATATTATTTCGGTTGTTGCTGTATGAACATGTAACACTAGGTCTGGCCAAGCTGCAGTCAACAATGGGCCCAATGTCAGGGGGAAAGGGGACTTTAAGCCCAACTAGAGCTGAGCGGCATCTGAGCCATTCCCTGCCATAATTTAGATTAGCCTAGAGACTGCTCTAAATTACTTCAGGTAAAACAGACCTCAAAGGGCTACTTCATTGCCTTCCCACATCTGGCCCCCGGGAATGCTCCCTACACCTGGAAGAGTGTGGGTGACAAAGCCCGGTATGCCAGCTTTATGTTACCCAGGGATTCCTCACAACGGAAAGCCAGAGGGGCAGAATTTGGCCAAGTATCTTCATGGTGCAGCCATAGTCTTTCTCCTAGCAATACAGATATATATTTAAAATAACGTTTGGCGAATATATTTTTGGTTAAGAAATAACTTGTGATGTTATTTCTTCTAATTTTGTTACATTATATGTCAGTCTGACCTGCCTTTACTCATCTCAACTCAACAAGAAGCAGCGAGTATTTTACAAGTGATGCCTCACCAGTACTCTCATAGCATTGGACTGGTTCCCAGTTCCCCAGGCCATCACACTGGGGAATGTAAGGATGAAATCCCAGGAGCGTAGCTTGTCCAGCAGAACCTTTTGAAGTAAAGTGACTCCGCCAGTAGAAATGCAAGGCTATAAAAAAAATAAACAAACCAGGATATTCTTTAAAAATGCACATATACAACATCCTACTCTATTCCCTTTATTTAGAAGGGGAAATACTACAAATACACTGGGAAATTTAATGAATGGGAAATGTTCAGGTTCTAATGTCGCCCACTGTGCTACATAAGAAAAAGGGTCAAACTCAGCCCTGATGTAAGCAGTTGAAACTTCATTAACTCTGATGGATTTACATCCACTTTCAGTAAGGCTGACTTTGGCCTATAGAGCTCTGGTATATACAGATAATGTTTTGGGCTAGTTTATGCATTACTCCCCTTTAAGCAAAGGCCCTGTTCTCCAAAGGTTTAATTTCAATCAATTTTACCAACTTCTACTCCTCCCAACCTACTTGATTGTGCTGCCAGTCGGACTGCATAGTCACTTCCTGCCAATAGCTTTTCAGAGAATGCGATCCCTGATTGAAAGGTCTCAGCAAAATGAAGAAGATCGTTGTCCGTTAGTCGAAGTCCTTTTGCCATTAAAAAGCTCTGTCCCAAAGGAATATGGGAGCCATTCGAAGCTAGGATGAGTTGTTCTGCTTCATCAATGAACTGCATAGCTTCCTTCTTTACACTTCCACATGCACCAGGGCCTGTATGTACAGCAAAGGGTTGTTTTAATAACTTTTATTTAATTAATAAAGATTCACACATTTATATTCAAGAGTCTCTTATTTAACATTAAACATTTAACATTAACGACTTAGATATTGGCATAGAAAGTACGCATATTAAGTTTGCGGATGATACCAAACTGGGAGGGATTGCAACTGCTTTGGAGGACAGGGTCATAATTCAAAATGATCTGGACAAATTGGAGAAATGGTCTGAGTTAAACAGGATGAAGTTTAACAAAGACAAATGCAAAGTGCTCCACTTAGGAAGAAAAAATCAGTTTCACACATACAGAATGGGAAGAGACTGTCTAGGAAGGAGTACGGCAGAAAGGGATCTAGGGGTTATAGTGGACCACAAGCTAAATATGAGTCAACAGTGTGATGCTGTTGCAAAAAAAGCAAACATGATTCTGGGATGTATTAACAGGTGTGTTGTGAGCAAGACACGAGAAGTCATTCTTCCGCTCTACTCTGCTCTGGTTAGGCCTCAGCTGGAGTATTGTGTCCAGTTCTGGGCACCGCATTTCAAGAAAGATGTGGAGAAATTGGAAAGGGTCCAGAGAAGAGCAACAAGAATGATTAAAGGTCTTGAGAACATGACCTATGAAGGAAGGCTGAAAGAATTGGGTTTGTTTAGTTTGGAAAAGAGAAGACTGAGAGGGGACATGATAGCAGTTTTCAGGTATCTAAAAGAGTGTCATAAGGAGGAGGGAGAAAACTTGTTCACCTTAGCCTCTGAGGATAGAACAAGAAGCAATGGGCTTAAACTGCAGCAAGGGAGGTCTAGGTTGGACATTAGGAAAAAGTTCCTAACTGTCAGGGTGGTTAAACACTGGAATAAATTGCCTAGGGAGGTTGTGGAATCTCCATCTCTGGAGATATTTAAGAGTAGGTTAGATAAATGTCTATCAGGGATGGTCTAGACAGTATTTGGTCCTGCCATGCGGGCAGGGGACTGGACTCGATGACCTCTCGAGGTCCCTTCCAGTCCTAGAATCTATGAAAAAACATTTCTTGGTTCTTTCTATATTTATTTTGGTTTGCATCAGTTAAAAGAAAAACCCTCTCTGTACGTACACACACACACACACACACACACACACACACACACACACAAATAAGTGATCAGTAAGAGTTGTTATTATTCTTTATTTGTATTACAGCATGACCCAGAATGTGCCTGGCTCCATGTAAACAGGCAGAAAGGCTCAGTCCCTGCCTTGAGTCAGTTAAGACAAAGGTTGGGAGAAAGGATGCAACATACAAGCAAAGTGTCCAGGGTGATGATTGGCATATGGCCTGTCATTTGCATTTTTTATGCTTTGTCTTTTACTCATTTCTTGTAGCCAGGCATACTGTGAACAGGCTCCATGCAAGCTTCTCTGCAAATATATATCTGTGTTAATCTAATATCTCCCTTCTTCCAGTCCTGCCCCCCGAACCGATAGTTAAGCTTTCGTGTGCTCTTTCCCCCACTGGAAGTTTTCCACCCTTTGTCCTTTCTGCCACCCACTTGAGGAACTAAGATGGCGATTCTAGTTCCCAGGGCCATCTCACAGCTCATCTATCCATGTGGTGCAGTGCAGAACCCCACTGCTTTGGTAGCAACATGATATACAGGTGAGCATAGTCCCTACCTGCAGCCTCATTGATAAGCTCCTTCTCCTCACCCACAGTGCTTCCCACCCGCTGGTGGGCCCTGATACCAGTCAGCTCTGGGTTCTTGGGGAACCAGGGTACAGTATCCAGCCTGACTCATGAAAGACAGCCCCCGCCCCCCCAGCCTCTGCTTAAACCAAAACCCATCAGAGGAAAAAACTTGCAGAGAGCAGTGAAGGGCGTTGGGAGACACACCTAGACCCCTCCTGACAAGGGTGACAAGATTAAGACATCTCCATTAGCATACAGAATGGAGAGCAGAGACAACTCCCCTAGCCTCATCTGCATGAAAGATGGGACAGGAAGACATCTCAATTTACATACAGAATGGAGAACAGAGAACCACACTGAACTCTGGGACCAGAAAAAGCAGGGAAGCACTGCATCATGGGAATCTCTGCTCCAGATGCTAATGAACCTATGTCTGCACACACCCAGCTCAGCAATTATCAGACCAATTCTAGTAATGAATCCTTAATTGATATCCAAATACTGAAGCAGCCTAGTTGCATTGTGAGCTCCCTGGAAGAAAACACCACCCATGGCCAAGAGTGATCAGCTCGTATTGTCTAGCCTAAAGAAAACCCTTGAGTCATCAGCTTACCTATAAACAAATCTATTGTTCTCCCTTGAACAATTGTATTTTCTCTACAAAAATCCCTACTCACCCTCTAGTCAGGGTGCTGATGCTTAGATCCAAACTATGCATCAGTTCCACTGGGACTCCATATTCTCCTGACTGATCGTGCTGGGGACTCTGCCTGTCTCCTGCCCTCAGGACCCTCAGCTACCACTAGGGTGACCAGATGTCCTGATTTTATAGGGACAGTCCTGATATTTGGGGCTTTTTCTTATATAGGCTCCTATTACCCCCCACCCCCGTCCCGATTTTTCACACTCGCTGTCTGGTCACCCTAGCTACCACCATCATCACCTGGGAACCCTGACCAGTTCAAGCTTCAGGGAGCGGTGAGACCCCCTTCTCTCTCTCTCTCTCTCTCTCTCTCTCTCTCTCTCTTCGTTTTCCTGTCTACCTTAGGTGTTAACCTTTAATCATGTATGTTATGTTGGTTTAGCCCTCTTTGTGTAGTTATCACTATTATTCAATACATAACTTTTATGGTTAAGTTGGTTGCTTCTCTCTCTCTTGCTTTTGTGTTTTTAGCTTCCCCCATTCACTCTACAGCAATGCTTCTTTTACCTAAGCTAAAGATCCCTGCAGCTCCCAAAATACTGTGGGGTTTGCTCATCAAGTAGGTTACTGCCAGTACAATTGTGATGTGAGAGTGGGGATAGGGACGTGCTGAATCTGGGATGCATAAGGGTAACAGCTTGAAAGTGCTGCTTGACCCTGTCCATGGAGCCCAGGGGCATATAAGGAGAGGCAGCTTGAAAGTGCTGCTTCATCCAGCCCAGTGAGTCCAGAGACATATAAGGGGTCACCTTGACAGTGCTGATTGACCCGGTCCACTCAGACTTGCTCTGTGTGTGTGTGTGTGTGTGTCTGTGTCTGTGTGTCTGTCTGTGTGTGTGTGTCTGTGTCTGTCTGTCTCCCACCTGGATGCAGAGAGACTGGGATGTGCTGGGCTGAGGGAGGCCAGGCCTGAGGTCAGAGAGTTTCCTGTGCTGTGTTCAACTCTCAATAAACCCTTCTGTTTCATGCTGGCTGAGAGTCACTCCGGTCTAGAGAACAGTTGCATCAACCCCTTCGGGGGTGGAGGCCCCGGGGGTCCAGAGCGAGTGGACTCCCCGAGGGGGCCCACGGCGAGAGACAGACGTGCTAAGGCTCCGAGAGGTGCGGCTCCAGGAGGTGGAGGGGCCTGACCCCAAGAGAGAGTGGACCCCCGAGAAGGGCTGTCTCACTAAAAGGGGCACCCCCCACGGACCGCACGGGGCCAAGAGTGGGCACGATCTGTGAGTCCGTGACAACGTGGTGTCAGAAGTGGGATCCAGTTCTGGGGCTGGAGTAACCCAGCCCTAGGGAACCTAGGTCCCGCAGGATAGCTCCATCGGGAGGGGACTTGCAGAAGGGAGAAGTAGAGCTCCATATGAACACACAAGTGACACAAGCAGTACATTGATAGAATTACAGAACTCCCCCTCCCCCCCAGAAGAGTAACCTGAATAAATGAGCATACCCCAAAGTAATGGTCAAATCTGGTAACAGCCCCGCTGATCAGTTCTTCCCCCTCCCTCCCAGCACCTCACGCCCACCACGATAAGCTGTTGAGCGGTGTGCAGGGGGGAAGGGGGCGGAGCGAGGGCAGGGGGTGCTCGGAGGAGGGGGCAGAATGGGGCAGGAAAAAACGGGGCGGGGGCAGGGCAGGGGCAGGAAGAGGTGGGGTAGGGCCCGGGCGGGAAAAGGCAGGGCGGGGCCTTGGGGGAAGGGGTATTGTGGGGGCAGGGCCTGGTGCGGAGCAGGGATCAAGCACCCCACTGGGAAATGATGAAGTCAGCACCTGTGAGGTGGGATTTTCAAAAGCATTCAGCGCTGACCTTACTCTTCTCCAACTGACTTCCAGGGGAGTTTTGCCACTGAGTTGATGGGAGCAGGGTTAGGCTACCGCTGTGTGCTTTTGAAAATCCAATCCATCTATCTAGGTACTTACATGGTCCTCGTCGCTGCAGCATCTGACTATACCATGCTAACTACAGCCCTAAATCAGGAATGCATTTAAGCATGTGTTTGACTTTAATCACATGCTTAAGTCCCATTGACCTCAAAAGGACTTAAACATTGGTTAAGTGCTTTCCTAAAGAGGTTTGCTTTTCTGAATCAGGCTGATGGCAAGAAAACACTGAGTAATAAGAATAGCAAGGAAAATTCCTCTTACCTTACTTTATAGTGCTTCTATTTTATCCTTAACATAATGCTTGTATGATAAGTTCATGTAACAAATTACTTTCATAACTTGTATTTATTACCTCCATAAGTCCCAAACCCATCTCTACTTGCTCAATCCCTTCTCATTATCTGTGTTTTGATTGTGTTCAAATTCCAAAAATGGTATCCATACATTACAAAATCTACTTGACCCTGGTATAAGGCTGTCTGTCATTTTTTCCACAGAAAGGATTTTCTCTATTTTATTTCTCCATGTTATGTTCACGGCATACACACAGAGTTAGAAACAAAACATAAATACTCTTCCGGAAAGGCTGCAATTTAACACTACTTCATTTCTTAGAATCCAGAAATCTAACACACAACAATCAATGGGGGGGGGAGAGAGAGAGAGAGAGAGAGAAAGAGAGAGAGAGAGAGAGAGAGTGGCTGCTATCTAAGGCAGAATGGCACAACTCAATCCATCTTGGACCCAACTGCGTCTTTTGCAGACTGACTGCAGAAAACCCAGATCTCATCCTTGCCTACAGAGTTCCCTAGCCTGCAAGCAGAAGCAGGAAACCCCTTGAAACTTAAAGTGATAGCTTGTCATTTGAACAGTTTTCAATACACCACACACCATGCTACTAAAGTTGGGGCAATCTATTCTTTTCCAAAAGACAGCTGTTTGCTAGCAGTAACTGTGGAATCAATGGGTCCTTCCCTGAGTCAATAACTTTCTACTTCATAGTTCTCTAAATGAATTTTTCTTACTGGAGTAAATAAAGAACCAGAAACTCTGTCATGTTACTTACATGCTGGGATCTTGTTCGCCTCGGCCTTAGTTCCTTGCAGTTCTTCTCCCTTGCTGTCAACACACCAACAACTGCGCAGTTCAAAGTGGCCTAAAAGGGCACTGAAATCAGCGTAGGACCCTGGGTAATGGGTGAGCTGACCATGCAGAAGCTGCCAGAATGTATATGGATCCAATAAAACGTTCTCTGACACAACTGTCACGTTGCCCTCCAGCACTCCAGGGGGAAGAGCATCAAAAGAAGAATACTTGGCCAATGCTGGGAAGATATTCTGGTGGCCAGCCACATACAAGCCTTTAATAAAGGCTGCAAAGCCTTGGGAAGATGATTCTTTATATTCAAGTAGTATTTTCAACAAGTCAACAACAGGCAGAGTATTGCCTTCATTATTCTGGGTGATCCACCTTTGGTACCATTCAAAAGCTTGCTCAGGGGGGCCATCGCACTGCACCTGTCTCCAGTTACCGTCGGTGCTGCACTGTGGAATGTAAACACTGGACAGCTGAGACAGCGCACGTGGGTCTGACAACAGTAGCTGCACCGTCTTCAGAAAAACCTGAGCAGCAGTTACTTGGCAAGCACTTGGACCTAGGGAAAGGAAAATATGCATTCAATAATCTCAGGAATGCACCGTAGGTATGTGATGCAAGCTGACCTGAACTTGGTTACTTTGCAAAAACATTTAGAGAAATTGCTTATTGTTACTATTGATTGTATGCCTATTTTGGGGGCAATTATTATTATTTGTCCCATTATTAAAAGAGGACCAAATCCTGAGGTTTTTACCCAGGGCCAAATTTTCAAAGGCATTTAGGCACCTAAAGATACAGGTGGGCACCAAATGGAATTTTCAAAATCACCTAAGCAGGTGAGGTGCCTACCTGCATCTTTAGGTACCTAAATACCTTTGAAAATCTGCCCTCCATCCTTATTCAGATAAACTCCCACTGGAGTAAAAACCAAGCCCCATAGATACCATTGGGAATACTTGTGTAGCAAAGTACTACGGAACGTGTTCACCCCAATCTAAAAGGAAATTTCAACTCCAGGCCTCACTTCTCCCACCTAACTACATTTTACAGCCATTTATAGGACATACCTTCAGCCCTCAAACAAAGCACAGATGTCAGTTTGTCTCCTTTGGAGGCCACAACTGCCAACGTCAGGGCTAAATCTCATTTTGTTAACACTTGCTAGTGGCTCGATAAAAAGAGCAAAACGTAGTAGCACGTCTCTTTGAGTCCAGCAGACCATTATGAACCTAAAACACCAGTGTTTTGTGCTCTCCCCTGGCTATGGTACCTGTTTGCTTCAGACTGTGGGCCAAACAGGTTATAGACTGCAATCAATGAATCCCTAAATGCTGCAGGACATAGCTATTGAGATCTCTCTCTCTCCATTTGGACCATCATGGCAGTGACAATTTGCTGGCTGCTTTGCTATTGTTTTCTGGTGCTGAACTCTCCAAAAAGTGCAGCAGGTTATTCTCAATGGGGGCCTGGGCCTCTGGGACCAGCTTCCTCTGCCTGTCTGTCATTGTTCGAGCCCACTGAGCTTGAGGTGTCAATATAAGATCTCTTTTTTTAGCCAAGGCACTTCACTCTGCCATTATATCATATTAATAGAAGAGTGGAGGGGGGCTGTTATTACATTTTACAGGCTTATGCCCAGTGTCATACTTAGGCACTAGAACATCTAATCATCAGCTTAATTTACGATGAAAATCACTATATAAGAGACAGTAGCATTTATAACATTTGACACTCAATTTTCTGAACTGACTGTGGGACCCACATTAGGTGTTTTGGCCTTTGTCCCCTTTAGCGGCTGGTGCACACACGAAGTTAATGCGTTTCCTACAGCTAGCAGTTGAGGGACACAGTCCTGTAGCTCAAGTAATAGACGCTCATAGGTTTAGCTCAGAATGTCCTGGGTTCAGCCCAAGGAGGGTCAATGGCAGTTGCATGGATTATTTTGTCCCATAAGAAAAGCAGCTTTCCACTCTATCGAAAGACAGGCTATTCTAGAGGCAGTGAGCAGAGCATGATGTGCCAATTGCATGCACTCACTGGCTTTCATGGTCACTAGCTATACCATTCACAGTAGCCACAAGGACATCAGCAGGAACAGAACTCAGAGACATGCTCATTAACAAGGATAGAGCTCACATCCTTCTGCTCTGATGTGCAGGCCCTACACCCACTTGTGCTAAGGGGGACTCTTCCTTATCTCTAGGACTATTTGAGGGTATATTCTCTGTGATCCCCCAACCATTAGAGGGCTACATGAACAAATGCTGGACCACTTCTGATTCTTTCCAGCAGAGGGCAGTGGTGCTCTCACATACTAGCCCATATATTTCCAATATCGAATAAGAGGAGAAGTAGCATGAACAGCAGCACAATCCCTACTAAAAAAATAAACACTAATCCCTAGACTTACACTGCATGGCCTCCCCAGCTTTTCTTGTTGTTCCTGGAATAGCTCTGCCTTCCAAATCAACGCAGATGCAATTAGTTCCATGGCACTGGACCGGTAGGAAACCACCTTCCGTTGTACAAGAGGGAACAAACAGATCAGACCCTGCAGGTTGGCTTTGTTTCAAGCTTTGCAGACTTTCCCTTTGCTTCTCACATGCAGTGGGACACCTTGGACGTTTGCCTAGCGCTCTTGAGCCTGGGACTTCCTTACCTCGCGAGTCCACACACCAGCACGTGGCTTCATAGCACTGAACTTCCTCATACCTCCCCTCCTTGGTGCACGTCGGAACAAACAAATCCGTGGGCTGCTGAGTGCAATCTTTGGACTTTAAAGCTATTTTCACCACCTCACCTAAATCTTCAGCGATGTTTTCAGGGACAGAAATAACATGTTGTAAAAAGACAAAAAACTCTGGAAGTTCCAGAAGAGAAGCAAGAAATTCCACCCCATTCTGATTGTCCTGTAAACTAACTGTGCGGCCAAAGCTGTCCACAAGAGGTTGACTCACATTGAAGCTCTCCTTTGATGTTTCCAGTGACAACCCCTCGGGTCGTTCTGCAAAGCCTCCTCCGTTGTCCATTCCTGTCACGCCTCCCTGCTGGAAAAACTGGCCAATGCTGAATTTCCCTCTAGTGCCGAGCGCTCCCGTAAAGTTCAACTGGATCAGGTTCTTCAAGAACTTTCCTCCAAACAGGTTTTCTTGGAAGCGCTTTGGGTTGGTGGTGAACCGAAGGGCGACTCGAGCTAATTGTCTTGATGGAAACATCCCTCTGACAGCGTCACTGAGGATGGATTCTAGTGCGAACAGCTGGCTGGCATCCTGCTTTGCTGTGATAGGAGATAGCAATCCAGAGTCCACAAACAACTCCTTGAAGGAAGGAGGGCAAGAGCTCGAAAACCTGGCTATAGTCTCTGACGTCACATCTGGGATGTCGAACAAACTGTGCTGACTGAAGTGCCCAACAGGTCCATATAAAAGCCTCGATAGAGCCTGGTGTCTCTCTGAGGCACATGCTCGTTCTTCACCTGGACACAGGAAAACAAGGAGACAAATATTTTGGAATTGGTGACATAGTATGTGCTGTCACATGGGGGGAGGGGGAATAACCCCCTAGCAGATGATTCCATTAACCAAGCTTCTCAGAGGCTGGTGGGAATGGGAGGGGTTTGGGGTGGGTCTATATAAACCATACCCAGCTCATCCCGGGTGGGGGAGGGGGGAAGAGGAGGAGAGGCAGCATCCAAGAACACAGAGAGGTGAAGGAGGGCTAAAGGAAAAACAGCCCCAGAAAGGGGCATGAAGAGAGGCCTTTTCTTAAGGGAAAAGGGAATGAGTTTGGGGAGAGTTGGGCACCGGCTGGGAACAGCCTCCCTAGGAAACTGTGGACTTGCCTGAGAGGCTAAGTGAAATAATGGGGAAATGTGACTAAAGACTTTGGGTGTAGATGATTATAAACTAAATACTGACACACCTGTTTTATAAGTAATCCTTCTCCCCCCAATCCCAACCCCTTTCTGTGGTGGTCAGGTCACCAGGAATGGCTTGGTGACATCCAGAGCTGTAGGATTTGGGGCTTAGCTGGAGGGCCAAGTCACAGTAGTGATTGTTTACTGAACTCCTTGGGGCTGGTGAGAACCCACCGTCTCACAAAAATCCTAGAACCCACAGTCATCATTGTTCGTGTTCGTGGCAGCCTCTGCTGAGGCCACACAGAGACTAAACTACCCTTTCATCTCTAGTGCCCAACGCAGGTTTGATGCACACGGGTGAGGTAGCTTGCACGGATCCTATTGTACCTGCTTTGTGGATAAACATTTCAGTCTTTTAGGCTATCAATCCAGCAACTTGTCCGAGTTTCTCTGGTCTATGTCCCCATGCAAGACCCTCATTTTGAACTTTGAACCCTTACTCCTGTTCTTGTTTTTTCATTTGTTGTCCCCCAGGTCATGTGACCCTCGCCTCACCTGAGGGGGTGGGCCTTTAGCTCTGGTGGGATCCACCCACCACCTCCTAGGATTCCAGTAAGCCAGCCCCTTGATGGAGGAGCTATACTTGCTGTCCCCTTCTGGTTCCTTCGTTTGCACCCTCTAGCCTGCACTCCCGTTCCTGCTTTTGGATTCTCTCCCTTAATTAGTTGATCCATGTCCTTTTGTAGCTCTCCCCTTCCTTATTTTTAGTGGAGGGGTGGCTATTTGTGTTTCTTTTGGGTGAGATTCTTCGAGGGATCAAATAGGCCAGCACTTTTGACCCACACAAATTCACATCCCCAAAAATGTCAATAAGAAACAAATACATGCTTCTAAAATGTTCTCCCCTCCCCTCCTTCAAGCAAATCACACCAGTGTGTAAAGAGAAGACAGTTTGCTTGACAAAGCACTCCTGTAATATCTGAACGAGGTAGATTAAAAAAATGTGATGACTGTATTGCATGTAGCTGCTAGACCAGTCTCCCTAAGAATATATCCTTGTGAAAATTCCTTTTCAGTGGTTCATCGGCAGAACCTCCAAATTCTCTGCTTAGATTTCCTGAATTTGCCAAAAAAAAATCTGCATCCCTGAGTTTCAAGCAGCCTCAAGTTATGTCACAAAAACCCATCAGAAGGTCTCAGAGGAGCAGTCAGAGAGAAAATAACCAGCCCTGCCAGATGCAGAGGCCTCCCAGAGGCTCTTCTGCAATATCCTTGCTCATCAGCCTTGAAGGCGTGCAAAGAGTTTCATTTTACAGTAAGCTCATCTTTACCTAAAGCTTATAGTGACTCTGGATCATGAGTGACACCCAGAATTGATTGTTTCTTTGTCTACATGGCATAACTATGTCTAGTAGACAGAAAAACTAATTTTGCCGAAGGCTGCCTGCGTTAAGCCTTTGTAGCCCCAACCCTCCAGCACGAACCTGAATATTTAGGCATTACTCTCCAGAATGAAGGGTTTTAAACAAATCCTTCCCTGCCCCCATCTGACCCCTTTGACATTTTCTGCTGTCATCTTCCATTTTGGGCTCCAGCTTGATGCATTTTTTCCTTAATGAAATCTCCCTCGTTTCATGAAATGGCAGCTCACATACCTTTTCTTCGTTTGCTTCTATGGGATTTGGCAACCTTCATGGTCAAGTAACACAGGGACAGAGATGGGGAACAAGGTGGCTGGAAAGAGACCTCAGAAGCATGCACCCCCACACCAGAGGCATCACAGCAGAAAAAGAGGGTTAAACCACAAGTGCAGTGTCACCAACACTCGCAATTTTGTCACAAGCCTTGTGATATTGGGTGTTTTTCTTAAAGTCCCAGCTCTTGGAGTCAGGTGAATCTCAGCTTCTATTTTAAAACAAATGTGACTTTCTAGCTGTCATAATTAGAGGGAAATGCTTGAAAATGTGAACCGAAAAGGAGCCAAAATCAGGAGGGCAAATAAAAGGAACCCACCATTTATTGTTTTTAAAATCTAATGAATTTTCAGTGCCGGATTCATAATTTCTGAATGCTTGGGCTTGACAATATTGACAAGAGAACTGGTGCTGCACCTTTCACTCAGGGAACACTCCCATTTCAGGATAAAGGCTAGGAGAGAGGGGGGCTCATGTGAGGTCCTGGATAGGGGGCCATCACTAGGTTGGATGGGCAGGAAGTGAAGTCTATTTGGTGGTACTGCTGTTCTCTCACAGGACTGTGTATTGTGCAGCTGTGGGGCCAGAGAAGAAAAAGGGGTGGAGAGAAAATAGAAGCCTGCAGGAAATTTTGACAATAACTGTGGTATTTTGTTCCAAAATCTAACAAAACTTTCAGGAGGATTGGGGAGGATACATAATGTGCGTTTGTGCATCTTATGTGAAAATTAGTGCCAGGAATTTATTACTATATCACTCCAATACCTACCACATGTCAGGAGCTGCCCTTGCCTCCTCGTTCCCTGGATCTCCCGCCCCTCAGGGTCCACACACCAGCAAGACCCTTCCTGCTCGCACTGCACTGGGGCATAGTCCCCATTATCCTCACAAGACGGACTATAAGTATGTCTGAAGCGAATGGCTGCAAACCTCTCAACCTCACATTTAGAGGGGCCTGGAAGAGAAATGCTGCTGGTTATGGAGGAAAAGTGTTAAGTGTTGGAGCAAATCTGCATTCAGTCCTGGTTCTGTCATGTCTGAATAACTCCTTGACGTTTGTTCAGGGAAGGCCCCGATGCTCAGGTTTTTTTAATTGTTAGAATTCCTTCCTCAAAGTAAACAATAGAGACTAAAACTTCAACACACTTTTCAGCCATTTTAATAGCTATTGCATAACTGTAAATGTAATTTCTCATTCAATGGAGCAGGGCTACATACACATTTGCTTTTAAAGTGGATTTAATGGTACCAAGTGGACAGACAGTATAAAATCTCTCTTTATCATGCAATGGGTCCAGCGTAGGCAATGGCAATATGAGCCAGCCCCACATTTTCTTACCGTGGGCCTGGTAGGATGGTATTTGCATTTCCCGGACAGGACAATCCCTGGCCTCTCTGCTGCGAATATTAAGAAGCTGGCTGTGCTGTGGACGTCTGTACACTAGGAATGGTCCCGAGGCCACCGACTCATTTTACATCTGCCAGAGCGTATATAATGGTCTATACCTGTAGCAGCTTTAGAGGATGATGTAAAACTCCCATCATGCAACTACCCATTTGTAATACAGTGTCTTAGCACATGTGATCAAGCCTCTCTCTAGCGGCTGTTACGGTGCTAGAGGGGCTGAGAGTCTGTGCTTTGTTCTCCGTTGACAACTGTCATGTCTGAATAGATGCAGCCAGGGTCTATTTCACAATGCTATCCACATGAGAGGGAAAAATTCCTTCCTGACCCCAAGAGTGATCAGCTAACACCAAAAATATGAAAGGCAAATGATTTCCGCATAGCTGAAAGAATACCTGCTTCAGTACTGAGGCATTACATTCTCATGGTGAGTGCGTGTTACAAGTCCCCCACTGTGCCCGGTCTGCAGAGCCCCAGCTAATGAAGGTTAGCTCTTCAATTCAAGTAGTAGCAGCTCATGCTTTTAGCTCGGGAGGTTCCTGGTTCAGTCCGCAGTGTGCCAGCCAAGAGCATGGTGATCACACTTGTATTCCAGAAGTCTTGTGTCACCCCTGGGACTCCAGTCTGGTGCTACTGTACTTACATCTGAACCTGCCAGAGGTCGCTAGCTGCACCCCCAGAAACCGTCTCTGCAGAATCCGATAGATGCTGGTCTCAGTAAAGGTGTGGGCAGGTTGCAATGCGGTGAAAACTGTATCATAAACTTCCTCAAGCAGCAATTCCAAGCCTGTGAGAGAAGAGAGCCTTTCAGCACAGGGGGGGCATTTTAAAAAGAGAGGCTTCATCTGCCATTCGTACACAACTGAGAGGTGACAGAAATGGATGCCTCCTACCAGACAAACATCGACTCCTCCATCATTCGAACTATGAGGCTAGATGATGGGCATTTGGTCACACAAGTAGCTCCACTGAAATAAAGGAGACTATTTGTGTGATTAAGTGCCTACCTAAATGAGTAAGGGCTGCATGATCTACCTTCTAAGAAACTATCTGTTTCAGGGGCTGGGTTGAGCTGCTTTGTGGTAGCTAAGCAAGCTGTAACTGTGCATGGGTGACTGAACATACAGTGTCAGAATCACAGAAATGTAGGGCTGGAAGGGACCTCAAGAGGTCGTCTAGCCCCTATCCCAGCCTGAGATAGGACCAAGTAAACCTAGACCATCCTTGACAGGTGTTTGTCTAACCTATTCTTCAATGATGGGGATTCCACAACCTCCTTTGGAAGCCTATTCCAGTGATTAACTACACTTATAGGATGAAAGTTTTTCCTAATGTCTAATATTTTTACCTAAATCTCCCTTGCTGAAGACTAAGCTGATTACTTCTTGTCCTACTTTCACTGGAAACAGAGAACAGTTGGGCACCGTCCTCTTTATAACAGACTTGCTGGGGCCCAGGGCAGAAAGCCAAAGCCCCATCACTTGGGGCTGAAGCCGAAGCCTGAGCATCTTAGCTTTGTGGGACCCCCTGTGTCGCGGGGCCCCGAGCAATTACCCTTCTTGCTACCTCCTAACGCTAGCAGAAAAACAGTTGTTGTGGCACAAGTAGGCTGTGGAGTTTTTATAGCATGTTTAGGGAGCGAGGGGGAGTGGGGGGCTCAGAAAGAAAAAGGTTGAGAACTCCTGCTCTACAGGGAAGGGAGTTGTTCAGTCTCCAGGTCCATTCAGTTCTGCACCTCTCTGCTGAGATTGCTAATGAGGCGGCCGGTTGTGTTGGTGGCTTTCTGATATGCAACCAGCCCAGTAGGAACTGGACTATTGACAGAAGGGACTCAACAACAATGGGAAAATAACTTTTGATCACGGCTAAACTGGGCTGGCCAATGCAACGATGATGCTTTGGTCAGACACTCTTAATGAGAAAATGTAGCGAGTAATCACCATCCTTAAGTGATCTTGCCACAGATATGTATCTGGTACAATCAGCTGCTATGCCTGCTCACAGATGACTCCAGCTTAGCCCTTAGCTTTCTCACTGAAATGAAGCTGTGCTCCTGGTGTTTGTTCATCATCTACCCTTCTCTGAGGAATTCTGAGTCTTGTTGCTAAGACATACCAGATTTTGGAAGGCACTTACCAGTCTCTGCTAATTCCCGCCCCAGACTGTCAGCGCAGTAACAGTACCCAGAGACCTCTGGGAACATGCTTCTGAAGGAGCTAAATGTTTGGAATGCATCTGGAAACCTAAAAGGAAAAGCAACAAGTTATGAAGTGGAAAGTTTGTGGTGACCCTTTGACAATAACAAAGAAATCATATTCTTTTCCAAACTCCCACTGCAGGGCTCACAGAACAAAGGCATTATGGCACTTCTGGGGCTAGTTATGTCAACCCTACTCCACTGTGATCCAAATTTTAGTGTTTCCTTTTATTAACAAGGCCTTAGACTATGGAGCAATGTGTCCTGGCTCCCCACAGATCAGGATTAGTCCAAGATTTGCCTTGCTCACTATATACTACAAGAGTTTATACATGTGTTTCCTCAACAAATGAGCCTAAGCACCGTCGTCCTGGATAACAGAACCCAATGAGCAAAGGGCAATGAGGTCATTTCTTGGTTCGATTTCAGGCCATTTTTAGTCTTGTTATTAGCACCTAATGTTCTAAAATGATGAAGGCGGCAGAAATGTTGACAGATAATTTTGGATCCTGGTCCAACCTTTGAAAGCGCAGCAAAAATTGTAAAATGTGTGTCAGTGAGGCTAATGTAATTACGAATATCCTCTCATTAGCAGCTTTCCACAAAGTCACACAAGATGGCAGAAAGCCTAAACAAAGAGGTTGTTTTTTCCCCCCCACATCTGCTTTCTACACTGAATTAAGCATGGAACAGCAGATAAAACCTAACACTAATCTGTTACATTATGAAAACATGAGTCAATGGATTAAAAGGAAAGGTTTTTTAAACATATTACAAGTGAGACTGACGCTTACTTCTGGAGATCAAAGGAGCTCTGGATTCTTTTAACATATTCTAGTAGTGACAATAGCCAGATTCCAGCAAAGGAATGATTTAAGAAGGAAACTTAATATGGTCAGAGTTGAAAAAAAAAACCCATAATCTGTGTGATCTTAGTTGACAGATATACCAGGGCTTCTTTAAGCAATTAGAAGATACAATATTCTAGGTTCAGGCAGTATGGCAAATGAAACAGTTTCCCCATGTTTTAATACAATCAGATTAGCATTATACATCCATGCTCATATTCCTAAATGTGATTTAGGCACACACCTCCCAGCTGTGTGCAGTTGTGTGGTGAAATCCAGCAAAGGGCTGTGAAATTCACTACCAAAGAAGTAAACAGAATCAAAGAATCTAGTCAGGCTTTTCAACAATGATGGATGCTTTAATAAGCAGAAATAATGTATTACACCCTTAGATACCATGGTGATTCGTGCTGTATAAAAACCTGAGACTGGGTGGGTAGAGGGGTAGATACATACTGGACTGGACCCTGGGATACTGGTCAGGGATGTTGCACAAAGGAGTTTGAAGCTCCTCTTTGCTCTCCCTGGTCCTACTGCAGCTGTATACAGGGCTGGTCCCCTATGCAGTAGCTTGTGGATACTACAGTAGCCTTGGGGCTGCTCTGACTAACACCAGGCTGAAACATTCCCAAGAGACCAAAAATGCAGCCAAGTATCACTCTGGCATAGGGCTGTCTTGGCCACGCTTCCAGAAGTGAAATGGGAGGAGGGATGTAAGCGCCCCTACGTCAGCTTCATACCACAGATGATCACTCATACTCTGGAACAATCCTCCATGGGCTGGTTAAATCATCTTTGGGGCCCCTTTACACTGGTGCTGCTGCCACACCCCAAAAGAGAATCTGCCCACTAACAATAAAGTTGACATGATAAAAGAAGAGCAATCAAATGTCATGCTCCAGGACATAGATGGATTGTTATTGGGGTAAGGAAGAAATTCAGTAACAAATTATTAAGGCCAGAAGGGACCTGTACACTCATCTTGTCTGGCCTCCTGCACGGCACAGGCCAGAGAATCCTGTCCCCCATATACAGAGTGGCACAAGTGACTTGGTGCATTGCTGGTGCTTTCAGGCTCTTCTTAAGCATCAAGCATTGGTCATTTTCAGAAGAAAGGTCACCACACTTGTTAAACTAATGGTGTGCTCTTGTTTGGCACATCCTTTGTTCTTATGAGAGTAGTGTGACTAAATGCAATGGGAGTCTTCTAGTCAATTCAGGTTCTTATACCGTGCCTATCACCATGGCATCTGAACATGTACGGCTTTCAGACAGGCTGTTGGGTAAATACATTTCTGCACATGGGTTTTTTTAATAATTCAATTTAAAAATATACTACACACCAAATTATGCCATGTGTAACGTGTGGATAGACACATGGTCATATCCTGGTATTGGTCATTTCTGTCCTGAGTTCAGAATATGACTAAATAAAATGAAAAAAGTACAAATCAGGCCCACATAAGAATGTAACTTGTACTGCATGTGCCTAGCTTTGAAAATCCACCCCTTACATTCTCTGTTCCTTTTTTAACTATTGTCCCTACTATTTGCTTGTCCTTGTCCAGCAGTGGATAATGACAAAATGGCCAAGATCTTAACTCTCATACCCAGTCATAAAAATGGCTGAAGCAGATGTGTGAACTGCGGCCATGTTCGTGTTTCTGTCCTATGTGTTCTGAGATGGGAGCAGGTGTAAAGAAAAGGGAAAAGGAAAGGAGAGAAACATGGATTTGTTGGCATCATCAGGCTTACATTGTTATTCATTTTTCAGTGATTCTAAGGAAGCCCCCTTTTATCATCAGACTGTGCAGCTCCAATTGTATCCACTGTTTACGGACCACACCCAGTGTCAAGAAAGGTGGCTGAGTTGTGTTCTGTACATCAACAACCAAATAACACAGAGAGGCAGAATATTCATGGAGCTATGACAATTAACAGCAGCTGAGAGATCTGCCCCCAGAATCTTTACTGCGGAGGAAATGATGCGGAAAGCAGAAAGAAAATAGTGTGGCTTCTCAGCTCCCAAACTCCTACCTTTCTATCTCCGGATTTTGTTCTGCTGCTTTTTGTGTGACCTTGGGCAAGTCATTTAGCCTCTCTCTGCCTTAGTTCCCCATCTGCACAATGGAGATAATAGCCCTGCCCTACCTCACCGGGGTGCTGTGAGGATAAATACATTAAAGATTGTGAGTTGCTCAGATGCTGCGGTAACGGGGTCTACGTAAGTTCCTTAGAGAGAAAGGTAGAAAGCTGGAAGTAAAAACAATCTTGCTTAGATTTATACGGTGATATGGAAGCTACTCAAACCCAGTCCTGAAGCCACTTTCTAGGCAAAACTCCCAATGGGAACAGCAAAATGTCATTTTAAAGCATCACTTCCTTCACTCTAGTTGCCTTTTTGGTTGTCCATACCCACCAGCCAACTAGTGAAACAGACGCATTATCTTTCACTTGCCAAAATAGCCTCCTCTGACACATTGACAAATTTGCACCAGGCACTTGGCTTCAGGGCCGCCCAGAGGGGGGGGGGGGGCAAGTGGGGCAATTTGCCCCAGGCTTTGGGCCCCACAGGGGCCCCCACGAGAATATAGTATTCTATAGTATTGCAACTTTTTTTTATGGAAGGGGCCCCCAAAATTGCTTTGCCCCGGGCCCCCTAAATCCTCTGGGCTGCCCTGCTTGGCCTGCCTTTGTAGTACTTTTATTTTTGCTTAAATTAAAGACCAAAACTCAGAACAACAAGATTCACATTTAAATTAGACTCTCTCACCACAGGAATAGGCTTCAGCCAGAAGACAGGCATTATGTTTACTTTTCTGCCCTCTAGGGGACAGAGGCAAGCAATGAGTCTGAAGCCATGACCATTTAGCCACATTAGAGAGAGGCAGGCAAAACTGTTTCACAGAAAAATTGGACTCAGCCTCAACAGCAGCTGTGCCAAAGGAGAGCTGTCGCTAATCAGGTCCCCTTTTCCAATCCCCATCCCTCCATGGCAAACCTTACTACTTCCCTCCCTCTTCCTGCACCTCAACAGGACTAGTGTTTCCTGTCCCATCTGTGTGTTTTAATGTTTTAAAATCCCCCAATGGCCTGCTCCAGCCATGAAAGAGCCCTGGTCTCTCTCTATACTCCTCTTTTCACCCTCTGTTCATCTCCCACTGGCTGACTTGCTGCAATGTCCTTTCACGCACCCTCACCACTGTGGGTGCAAGAGCCCCTGCTCTGCCACCCCTGAGAGATGAAACAGCCTCCTTGTATGTTTCCACCTCCCTGACTCTGCATCTGTGTCCAGGTCTCCAGTGGGAACATCTTTCATCTCTTACCTGTCTCTCTCCCGCTGCTCTTAGCTAGCTCATTCATTGTGTTAATTCATTCTGTATGGTGAGGGCTGCCTTGGATGACAGACACTGTACAAAAGACAATCATACTGAGATAGCTGAGAATGCGTAAGGATACGCTGGTTCCGTTGCCTGTGGGGTTGATGAGCTGGCTCTGGTTTTTAAATCACAAACTGCTACTGAGTAAACTAACATAATTCTATTCGCTTTTGGGAAATAGACGACACACCGAGCTCTTTATCTGGTCCAACCGGCAGAGGGAGACAAAGACTCACTGGGGTTAGTGTGGGCTACAGCCGGAATGTGCAAGGATGTAATGACTCACAGAGGTCTGCAGAATTGCCACTCAATTGCAGAAATGTCTGCTCCTACCTGTTATAACTGTGAACAAGATCAAAGACCATCATGTCCGTCATGTTGACAAATTTGCACTGGACAGGCAAAAATTCTCCATCTGCTGAGCACTGTGGTGGGCTCCTTTCCCCAACTCCATGCAGAATGCGACGGTCTCGGATCTCACAGCTCCCCGGACCTGATGGAAAACAAGTATCCACTGTCATGAATTCACCCTCCCACAAGTGCTTGACAGCAAGCCACACAGATTCATAGATTCCAAGGCCAGAGCCATGATCAGGCAGTCTGCCCTCCTCTACAACACAGGCCATAGAAGTCCCCAAAATAATTCCTAAAGCAGATCTTTCAGAAAAACATCCAATCTTGATATAAAAATGGTTCGTGATGGAGATTACACCATGACTCTGGTAAATTGCTCCAATGGTTAATTACTCTCACTATTAAAAATTGAAGCCTTATTTCCAACCTGAACTTGTCTAGCTTCAACTTTCAGACACTGGATGATGTTATACCTTTCTCTGCTAGGTTAAAGAGCCCATTATTAAATATTTGTTTCCCAGGCAGGTACCTACAAACTGTAAATCAAGTCCCCCCTTCACCTTCTCTTTGTTAAGCAAAATAGATTGGGCTCCTTCAGTCTGCCATTATAAGGCAGGTTTTCTAATCCTTTCTAATCGTGAATTGTGGACACCTGAACTGGACTCAGCATTCCAGCAGTGGTTGCACCAGTGCCCAATACAGAGGTAAAATAACCTCCGACTTGAGATTCCCCTGTTTATGCCGCCAAGTATCACATTAGCACTTTTGGCCATGGTGTAGCACCTGGGAACTCATGTTCAGCTAATTAGCTCCCCCATCCCATCCCATCCTCTTTTTCAGAGTCATTGCTTCCCAAGATAGACTTCCCCATCCTGCAAATATGGCCTATGTTCTTTGTTCCCAGATGCATACATTCACATTGAGAAATATTAAAAGGCATATTGTTTGCTTCAGCCTGTAGTAGGAACAGAGCCTGAGACATAAGCCCTTGTATCAGAGGCCTGGTGTGAGGCCTGAGGCCTGGGCTAAAGTAGTGGACAAGCTTTGCTGATATAAAGCAAAGTTAAGTTGTGAGCAAGAGGCAGGCCCTGCTCACAGAATCTGGCAAGAACAGGGCTGCTATTGCAGAAATATACATTCCTAAGTAGTGCTAGGCACTCACGTAAACACATTCCAGAAGGGTGGTACCTCAATACCAAACACATTCACCAACGATAACAGGAACACGCTGACCCATCCTAAAGATAAAGTCAAGATGACAGCATGATGGATAGAGATGTTTTGATTGAGCCAATAAGTATAAGGCAATAGGTGGCACCCAGATGCATCAGAGGGTGGCACCCAGATATGTCAGAGGGGCAATATGTAACTTGTTCATATCGGTGTATAAAGAGGTATCTCAGAGGGAGTGTTTTTGGCCAGTCTAGCGGGGGAATGAAAATCCCACCATTCACTGAGCTGTGTCCATTGTCATGGGCATACTTGTGCTATTGTAACTGTAGACATTGATCCAGGGAGCTAGGACCATGCTTTGTCGACAATAAACCTGGCTGGGTGCCTTCAGACCTTAACAGATCTTCTGGTCATTGGGCGGTTCACTCGAGGTCTGCCATGCCAGCTGTCTGCGCAGGGCTGGGGGCAGCACACAGAGAGAACGCACACACATGCAGCCAAACACCCGACAACATAGCCCAGTTTGCCGAGCGAACCACATCACTCTGTATCAGTAACCTGATATAAAATTTGGAAGTGTGGTAAATAATGTGTCATCTGCAAACTTTATCAGAGATGATTTTTTGTTTTCTTGCAGGTCACCGATGAAAATGTTAAATAGTGGAGGCCCAAAAACAGATTTCTGTGGGACCCCACTAAAAACACACCTGAGCAATGATGATTCTCCATTTACAATTACATTTTCAGACTTATCAGTCAGCCAGATTTTAATCCATTTAATGTGTGCCATGTTAATTTTATTTGTTCTAGTTTTTTAATCAAAATATCATGTGGTATGAAGTCAAATGTC
This sequence comes from Emys orbicularis, assembly GCF_028017835.1. NCBI lineage: Eukaryota > Metazoa > Chordata > Testudines > Emydidae > Emys > Emys orbicularis. Next base: position 16,608,933 of record NC_088684.1, read on the forward strand.
TTACAGAAGTCTAAGTATATTACATCAACACTAGTACCTTTATCAACCAAACTTGTAATCTCATAAAAAAGATACCAAGTTAATTTGACATGATCTATTTCCCATAAATCCTGTTAATTTGCATTAATTATATTACCCTCGTTTAATTCTTTATTAATCAAGTCCTGTATCAGCTGCTCCATTATCTTGCCTGGGACCAATGTCAGGCTGACAGGCCTATAATTACCCACATCATTCCATTTACCCCTTTGAAATATTGGCATAACGTTAGCTTTCTTTCAGTCTTCGGGAACCTCCCCAGTGCTCCCAGGCTTATTGAAAATCAACATTAAAATCGAGCAAGCTCCTTATCCAGCTCTTTTAAAACTCTTGGATGCAAGTTATCTGGACATGCTACCATCATTCCATGATTTGGGAAAGACAACTCTGAAATTTCCTGGCAGCCAAGCTCATCACACGCAAGCTTTTTATTTCCCTTCCTCCAAACATGAAATCAAATCTACATTTTGTTGAACTTTACTTACATCGCGTTGGCTTCCCAGTCTGCCTTGTGCCATAAATCTCCATCCCTTCAGAGTCCACACACCAACACTGGCCCGGCCCCACATCACACTGCACTGGGTCAAACTCCCCCGAATTCAAGCACTGTGGAACGTAGGAGATGGCGCTGCTGTTGACGTAATGACTTACCAAGATCTGCTGTTTTTGGAGCTGGCAAAAGGATAAACCTACAATACCAAAGAGGCATCATTAGTGGAAGGTGATTGCTGGGCACAAAACCATTTATTTTTCTAGAGGACATCTGAGTTTTCTCTGGGCCACATCGAGACCATGAATTTGTTCAGTCGCTCAGTCAGGTTTGCCAAGGAGAGTGATCAAATATTGCAAGAGAGCCTGGTATAAATTTCAGATTAAACTCACCATTTTGGGGGACCAGGGAAGGATTTATGGTTTTAGTTACCCAAGAGAAACCCAGCAATTCTACCTGACATCAGCTGAAATCAGGCAAAACCTGCCGGCTTCAGGTGAGTTCTACTTCATGTTTTCAAGGCCAGATTATCAGACTGAGTTGAGGTCAGACTAGATGATCACAGTGATCTCTTCTGGCCTTTGAATCTATCATTCACCAGCCAACTTAAATGAGAATCGACCTGTTCATCATATCAGTGACCTTACTTCACGTTACACCAGCTGATAGTCTGAGCCTCAAAATCCAAACTTAGGGGATTTTGAAATTTAGGTGAAGTGAAATTGTACCAGAAGGTTGGGAGTGACTAAAGCCAGAACAATGCTCTATCATGTCAATTTCCTGCTCTTTCCCATAAGATCCTGGGGAGGGGCACATTTTCCTCCCAGCTGCCATTAAAGCCATAGTCACTCAGTTCCTATTAAAGACAATAAGTGTTTTGTAGTAAATTCCTCCCAGGTCCTTGCACCCAACCTGACTACTTGGGTGTGGCACTGGAAGGCAGATTTAGCCCTTAGAAAGTAAATGAGTAATTGTTCCTATTAAAACAAGTAATTGATCATGGAAGTGCAAAGGAAACAGTGGGAAATCCCACATGGAGTTTGAATTTGCATATGCTATTGCCACAGGCTACTTGTATTTTTTTGTATGTGAAATTTTGGCACCTGCTTTAGAAAATTTATGCCCCATTTAGAACCAAACTCTGAGGGATGGGGGCTCAAGGCCCCTGTTTCACCCCCACACCCCCACACCCACACTCTCTCTCTCTCTCTCCTTGTGCCCTTGCACAGGGACAGGCCACCATTGATTACACTGGGATAACTCACACAAGAAGGGATTGCTCAGGTAAGTAAAGTTTGCATGATGAGGTCCTGAGTAACTTAAAGAGCTTCCACTGAGGAAGATGGATAAATCCCACCAGGAGCCTGCTGTTGCTCTCATTGACGTCAGTGGCCAAAGTCCACTTGATTTCAACAGTTGTCACACTGGGATGTAAATAGCTTTTTACCACCCACCCATGAAAAAAAGTGACGACCTCTGACTTACAGGCTATTGGAACTCCAGTCTGTTTAGTGCCTGGTACCTCAATACCATTGGCATCTACACACCAGCAGGAGAGGCCATTCGTATTGCACTGCACAGTCCTGGGGAGAAGACACACGTCATCATTTTCTATTGGCAACAGAATTGTCCATCAATATGAAATATACCTGTCAGCAATGGGACGGTCACAGGACAAAGAACAATGTGACAACACAGCAGTGGCATCAGGAAGAACTGTATTCTAGAGATGGCTTCTAGGCTATTCAGAGCTAACTGATGGGATCTCTTTGGAATTCTCATAGGGCCCCTCCAGTCTTCATTCAGTTCAGTGCCCAGCCCATAGTACGATGGGTGCCTAGCTGTGCAACCTCTTATCAGATCTACAATATGTTCATTTAGAGGCAGGCCTGAACAGCCCCAAATAGTGGGAAAGCTCAGATTCATTTTTTTAAATAATGCATTAATTTTTAATTATAGGCTTATCTATCACTCTAGTGTCTAAGCACCACAAACACATTAATGAGCTTATCCTAGCAGCGCCCCGTGAGGTGAGGTCGGAGAGTGTTGTTATCCTATTTGGGGGGATAGGGAACTGAAAGACAGCAAGATTAAGGCCAGATCTCCAAAGGTATTTAGGCGCCAACTCCCATTGATTTTAAAGGGAGTTAAGTGCCTAAATACATCTGAGGATCTGGGCCTATGTGATTTGTCCACAGTTGCACTGAAAGTTGATAGCAGAACTCTGACTGCTAGTCCTGCACCTTAACCACAAGACTATCCTTCCTTTCCGGATCCGGATCCAGATCCAGATCTGCTCTGCGCAGGTCAGTCTCTTCTCTAACTCAAATCTAGGCCAGTCTGGTAATTTGAGAGTCCCAATCCAGTTGCTGGTCCCCCCGCCCTTTGCTGCAAGGAAGACGTAAACTGTGCCAGCCCCTATACCTGCTGCAGACTACTTCCCCCCTCCTCGCTCTGGCTCAGCTATGCAGGCTAGCACGTTGGGGGTGGCAAAGCTTTGGCTCCAACCCCTCCCTGCCGCATTTGTGGGAGGGAAAGTAGCAACCCGATGGAGGATGCTCTCCCCTGTGGGTTGGAACCCACCAGGTGTGTTGTGTAAAGGACAATCTGGCCCACCACATTTAAAACAGTCCCGTTCTTTTTCTTAATAGTAGGGACCCCATAGATAATTCCAAACTAGAGAGAGACAGAACTCATTCAACAGAGTCTGAAGCTGGAGCACAGTCCTCCTTATCCACTACGTTGGGGTCCAATCCCGCTCAGCCACAGAGCTCCCTTTGCCCTCAGTGGTACAGGATTGGGTCCACAGGTGGCTGTCCTATCTTACCGGAACTGGCCATCTTCCAAGCACTGAGGGACGTAGACTTCTCGTTCCAAAAAGGCCTTTTCCCTCTGGAGCTCACAGGGGCGGAGAGGCTGGGACTCAGCCTGGTACTCTGCATGCAATAAACAGGGAAGGAGATCACTGAGATTTCTATACCATCCTGTTAGATCCTGAGCCTGGCTCAGCACTGTCTCCAGCAGTATAGTCTGTGCTGTCGTTTTGGATCTAGTTTTAAACACCACAATGGGGTTTCCCCTTCTTTGGTGACATTATTCCACAGTCTAACAGACCTCACAGTCAGGAGATTGCAGGGCCGCCGGGGGGGCGGGGCGCGCGCGAGGGGGGAAATTTGCCCCAGGCCCCACAGGGGCCCCCACGAGAATATAGTATTCTATAGTATTGCAACTTTTTTTATGGAAGGGGCCCCCGAAATTGCTTTGCCCCAGGCCCCCTGAATCCTCTGGGCAGCCCTGGGAGATTGTACCAGGTATTGGGTATTCCCAACTCCTAATGATCAAAAATCATGAGCTAGTCTCCTCCCCCTCCCCCACCCCAAAAAAATCATGAGATTAGCTTAAAACAATGAATTTTAAGAAATAATCCATTGGGAGTGGTGTTTGCCTGATGGCTGCCCTCTTGGCCAACAGAGGAAGGGATTGAACCAGGGGTCACCAGAACTAAAAATCATGGGCTGCTACAATTTAACCTAAAGAACTGGCCTCTAGGACTTGCGGCAGTATCAACTCAGATCTTCTGTGCATTAGCACAGAGGGGGGCAGGTAATAGACACTCACCAGTGGGTTATATTTATTTGCCTTCCGGGGTCACGTTTTTGAGCTTCTCTCTATAACCATGAGCGCTAGAAACTTTTTTTTTTTTTGTAATGCGAGTTGAGATTCTGGTGTATTCACATTAGTGCACCAGATATCACGAGTCTCATCGTAAAATGGAATAATGGTTAATCAATACGAATAACCAGGGTGCCTAAATTTGAGGGCATCCTCCAGGATCCTTTGTATTTCCCCGCTGCCCCATTCTTTTCACCCACGCATCTGTGTTGGCCAGTCAGTCCTTCCAGTAGCTTCTTTTGGAGTCATCAGCCCATGTCACACCTCCCTGAGACAGGTGCACGCTGACTTCACTGAATCGGGGCTTTTGCTGGCCCCAGGAGCGTGGGCCATAGCTTGGAATCTAAACTCAAATCCCTGGCAGCGCAACGACCACTGAGTCATTGGCACATCTCTTTTATAAAATCAGTCTTGTTTCATGGTGTATTGCCCAGCATAATGGGGCCCTGAGCCTGTAGGTGCTGCCATAATATAAATAATCAATAATAGTGAAGTATGAGTGCCAAGTTCTCAGGCAGAGGCAAACACAGCATGGCTCCAGCCTGAGACACATAAGGGACAAGAATGAGTAAAGGTAAACTTACCAAATATATTGGCTGATGCTGTGCTAATAAAGCAGAAAAGGGTGCTGAGAAGTACGGGGCCCATCTTTCGATGCAGGAACTGTGACCCCTTCTTATGCTGAGGGATCAAGACCCTGCATGCTCTGCACTAGCTTCTGCCAGACTTTTATAGCAGCCATTGTTTGAACAGATTCACTTATGAGCTGGTAGACTGGGCACTAAGTAGGGTGACTGACGCAGGTTATATTTCTAAGAAAATCATGAGGGCCTCATTCACCTGGAACGTCCCCGTGGATTTCTTCATCAGTCAGCTCTAATCTCCTCTCCAGGGAGCACTTGTACACCTAGTCACCCGAAAGGAGAACGAGCAGAACAAACTGCCAACATACAATGGAGGAGACTGGAGGGCTGAATTGAACCAATGTGCAAATTAATTAAAGCACAAAGGACCTAGACCAGGGGTCTCAAACACGCGGCCCGGGGGCCGCATGCGGCCCGCGGAGCTCTTCCCTGCGGCCCGCCAAGCTCCCCGTGCCCCCCCCCCAGTTACTTCTGGTCAAAGCCAAACTCCCCTCACCCCCCCCCCCGAGTTATTTTATGTGGCAGCTAAGCTCCCTGCTCGCTGCTCCCCAATGTTTGGGGCCAGGTCCCTCCCCCGGCCCCGCCTGCCGCCCCCACGCACCTCCCCCGAGTGTCCCCCGGCCTCACCTTTGCACCCCCTCCTAACCCCAAACTCCATCCCAGAGCCTGCACCCCCACCCCCTGCCCCAGCCCGGAGCCTTCACCCAGCACCCAAACTCCATCCCACAGTCTGCACCCCCACCCCCTGCCCCAGCCCGGAGCCTGCACCCAGCACCCAAACTCCATCCCAGGGCCTGCACCCCAGACCCCCACCCCCACCCAAACTCCCTCCCATAGCCTTAGGCAGGTGGGGGTGGAGTTTGGGGGGGCAGGTTCTGGGCACCACCAAAATTTCTACAAACCTGCCACCCCTGGAAGAGGCCGAGCAGTGGTGGAGTGGTGGTGCAGTGGGGGGGCTTTAACAGAAGTAAATCTAACTAAGTGCATGTTTTGTCCTTTGAGTGAGGTGCATTACTGAGTGTATATATTTTATTAAAACCGCTTGGAAATGACTTGTAGGAGCAGCAGTGATCTGTATGCTCTGTATAATGCTTAGCACTTTCCAGGAGGGAGGGGGGAGGAGCACGCTCGGGGGAGGGGGAGAAGAGACTGGGCAGGGGCGAGACCTCATGGAAGGGGTGGAGTGGGGGTGGAGACCCCTGACCTAGACTTTGCCGAGTGGGAGTTTAGACTGTCATCTGCCATATATTGTGTGCATCTGAACTAAATCATATAGGCTGTGGCTAACTCAGATGTATGGCCGGTGCTAAGCACGTTGCTGGCAGGCAATAAGTGATAAATGTTGCAGCACAGCAAGGGATAATATTTTTCATCCCAGCTGGAAAATGTTTGGCTCCAGACCAGATGCAGTTTAGTTTCTTTTCAGGACTATACCTGTGTGTGTCTTCACAAAATGGTTCAGTGTCAGTACACTACAGATCTGCATCTGAAAGACAACCAGACAGACACACAACCAACACACACTGTCTGCTGTGTTACTGTATTTACATAACTAAAGCTAAACCACCCTTTGTCTGCCTTGTCTAGTCAGAACGTGAGCTCTCTGCAGCAGGGACTGTTCTTACTATGTGACTGTACGGTGCCTAGCACCATGGGGTCCAGTGGGAGTCGGGGCCTGCAGGCACTATTGCAATACAAACACCACAGAATCAGGTTACCTGGCTTCTATTCCTTCCACTGCCACATGGTTGCTGTGTGACCTTGGGCAAGTCACTTAGCTTCTCTGTTGCCTCAGTTTTGCTATCTATAAAATAGGAATAATAATTTCAATCACACAGTGGTGGTGTGAGGCCTCTCTTATTAATACCTGTGAAATATTACGAGATCCTGGCATTGAAATCCCCCTAATGTGTAAATCATCATTAAAATCTGAGGACTTGCCTGCGTAATGCTTACTTCCATTGGCAAGCTCTTGCTTAAGTAATTCCATTGGGACTTGTGTGAGCAGCGTTGACTTATGAGAAGAAAGGTGGCACAGCTGGGCTCAATATCAGGAGGAGAGGAATTAGGTGGCACAGGCAAGGAGGCAATGATGTGTTTTCAGATGAGATTTGAAAAGAGATGGAGACAAAGAAGATGAGGCAGCAAAAGAGAGGCATGGAAAGAGATGCAGAGGAGAAGGCTCTTGCACTAGCAGGGGTGAAGATTGTGTGTAAAGCAATTAAAAGGAGACCAGGGCTAACAGATGAAGGAATAAGGAGGGGAGGAGAAAGGCAAGGCTGTGGAGGGATTTAAAAGCAAGAAATGTAGTTTTGAAAGGGACTCTGAAATGAATCAAGACCCAGTGGACAAGTGTAAGGAAGGGTGGGAGGGGCTGTACTTATGAGAATGAGGAGCAGGTTGGTGAAGGCATTTCCTGGACTGAGGGTGAACTACCTCAGGAGGTGACTTCGTACAGCTTGTGGATTTTGGTGGCTTCAATGAATTTTATCCAAAGAAAGTGGTTTTGTTATTACCTTCTGTGCCCAAGACCCAGGACATGAGGACCAAGACCTGCTGTGGCTTCTGCAATGCAGAAGAAATCTTCTATTGTCTGTACAGTAGAAACCGCAGCAGGTCCTGGCTCTTGGGAGCAGAAAGCCATGTAAAAGCTGACTACAGCACATACCTAGGTGAACCAGCCAGGTCATTTGCCCAAACTGCTCACTTTTTGAGATGTATTTGATTTACAAATGGAGCCATTTGGGTAAATATTACAGGATCACTGATACCGCTATTACTTTTAGTTCCTCAAAACATCCCCTGGACCATCCCAGTTCAGCCACGACTGAAACAAAAACCCTTTCAGGGATACCTGACTCGTTGAGCTCTGGCACTCAGCACCACTTGAGCAGAGCTAGATCTGCGTCAAAGCCCACATGAATCTTGGTACAGGCACATTCAGTGGGATGCAGCAGCTTGTTGGGGCAGGCGAAAGTAGTTTACAGAGCAATTTGCGCAATCCACATTCTTCAAACATGGTTAAAATCACTTGAAGTCTATGACCAGCCTGAAATTCAAAACAAATGAACCCCAGCCAATAACATGATAAAAAATGGAGAGAGGATGGACTGGTCCATATTGTCATCACCTCAGCATTCTCTCCACTGAAGATTGAAGTACCCCTTAATTTAGTGTAGAAATGACTGGGGGCAGGGGACGGAGAAGGGGTCTCTGTTCACTGTTTAGTAGACCATATTGGCAGACTTCATTCCACGCAGTAATGATTTACAGGCCATTAAACTACCCCTGGAAACAGTTTCTTAGACTTCCAATAATGATTTGCAATAACTAAATAAATATAGCCACTCAAACTCTAGACTATGAGCTTTGTTGGGCAATCTCTATTGGGGTTGGGGAAGAAAGGGAATGGAAGGTGCATTGATAAGATGACTTACTAAAACCATGAAAACTTTAGGGATAAACGACCTGATTTTCAGTGCAGCCTCAAGTCTCCACTTGTGCACGCACAATTCTCCACACACTTTCTCAGCAGCAACATGTCTGTGCAGTTGTGATGGGGTTTGCATGCACAAGGCTCCATTGGATAAAAGGTTTCTGTGCATGAAAAAATGTTACCACCGGTGCCCAGCTGTACACCAGCAGTGTACAAAATGAGGCCTCAATCCGATTACACGAGCCAAACAAAATGGGAGACTCCAATGTGGCTCAGGGAGAACTTTTGGGTTTGCAGTGCCAAACAGCCAACATTGTCAAGTGATGCATACACAGTGGCTGTTTTTTAAAAATGCCATTGCTTTTCCAAGTCTATGCAACCAAAGAGATTTATAACTGAGGGAACAGTCCTCGCCCCATTCTGACAAGTCCAGGGAAAGTAAAATCGTAGACTGATGTTACTGAGTACCACCTTTAAAGCTCACAAAAAAGAGGAGTGGAAAGATGCATATTATAGCATTGGCCATACTGTAACAGGCAGTGGGGAGACTTGTTTCTGAGCATGAATCACTTTCCCCAGTCTCTTCTTGTCAGGTTTCGTTTCACGTTGATTTTTGTTTCTGGCTGTGTTTTTTTTTTTTAATTAAGATTTCCAATTAATCAAGTTATACAAATTACAGATGATTTGTCACTATATTTCTAAACAGCCTCACTAGCCAATGCAATGTTGTGTCATTTTGTTACTCAAGCGAAAGTTGGACACGTTCTGAACATCCAAGGAGCAGAGATGAAAGGGTGAGAATTTCCGGAGTGTAATTTAGCACTCAGGTAAGAAGCGGGGATTTGTAGAGGGGTCTTGTGTTAATTTTTCACACAATAATTTCCCATCGCGTGCCTAACAGTCCATGAAAAAAAGCAGTCTGCTTCATTGTCTCTAGCAATATAGATGGTCAGAGTCACAGAGTTTAAGGCTAGGAGGGACCACCAGATCATCTAGTCTGAGCTTCTGTATATCACAGGCCACCAGCATCACCCACCACCCACACGCCAAACCCAACAACCAGAATTAGACCAAAGTACAGTAAAACCTTTAGCGACTATCTCTGAAGAGAGCGACAAAGAGTCCTGTGGCACATAGACTAACAGACGTATTGGAGCATAAGCTTTCGTGTATGTCTGTTAGTCTATAAGGTGCCACAGGACTCTGTCGCTTTTTACAGATCCAGACTAACACGGCTACCCCTCTGATATCTCTGAAGAGAGAGCTCTTGTCACGAGTGACTTCTTGCAGAGGCCACAGAACATTTTCCCCTATAATTTAACTGTGAAGAAACTGTGCAGAGCGACAACCTGTCATCTGTGACCAGTGACCACATTTTCTTACTCCCATCAATAAAAACAAACCTGTTAAAGAAATTGATCTTCCTCACTTCTGCGCCACTGCTGGCGGCGGTACTGCCTTCAGAGCTGGGCGGCCAGCCAGCAGCTACTGCTCTCCATCCTCCCAGCTCTGAAGGGAGTGGTGGCTGCTGCCTGGGTGCCCAGCTCTGAAGGCAGAGCTGCTGCCAGGAGAACGCAAAAGTAAGGGTGGCATGGCATTGTATTGCCACCTTTACTTCTGCGCTGCTGCTGACTGTGATGCTGCCTTCAGAGCTGGGAGCCCGGCCAGCAACTGCCAGTCCCCAAGCCACACAGCTCTGAAGGCAGCGCAGAAGTAAGGATGGCAATACCACATCCCCTCTACAATAGGCTTGCTATCCCCTTTTGGGTCAGGACCCCCAGTTTGAGAAATGCTCTGTACTTTTGTATACTGTACGGTACTACTGTATTAATAAATCCAAGAGATTTTAAATACAGTACAGTACTGTATTGCATAATGTAATGTTAATTTAAAAGGCAATTAAAGTTAAACATGAAACATTGGAAACAATTTTCAGAGTAACAGAGGGTCTTGTGGCACCTTTAAGACTAACAGAAGTATTGGGGGCATAAGCTTTTGTGGGTAAGAACCTCACTTCTTCAGATGCAAGAAGTCTGATAATTTTCAGAGTGGTAGCCATGTTAGTCTGTATCAGCAAAAACAACGAGGAGTACTTGTGGCACCTTAGGGACTAACAAATTTATTTGGGCATAAGCTTTCATGGGCTAAAACCCACAACTATTTCACATTTGGGGACAATGTATACCTTCAAGACAATGGCACTGCTATGGGTACCTGCATGGCCCCACAGTATGCCAACATTTTTAAGGCTGACTTAGAACAACACTTCCTCAGCTCCCGTCCCTAATGCCCCTACTCTACTTACACTACATTGATGACATCTTCATCATCTGGACCCATGGAAAAGAAGCCCTTGAGGAATTCCACCAAGATTTCAACAATTTCCATCCCACCATCAACCTCAGCCTGGACCAGTCCACACAAGAGATCTACTTCCTGGACACTACAGTGCAAATAAGCGATGGTCGCATAAACATCACCCTATACCGGAAACCTACTGACCGCTATACTTATCTACATGCCTCCAGCTTTCACCCAGACCACATCACACAATCCATTCTCTACAGGCAAGCTCTAAGATGCAACCGCATTTGCTCCAATCCTTCAGACAGAGACAAACACCTACAGGATCTCTATCAAGCATTCTTGAAACTACAATACCCACCTGCTGAAGTGAAAAAACAGATTGACAGAGCCAGAAGAGTACCCAGAAGTCACCTACTACAGGACAGGCCCAACAAAGAAAGTAACAGAACGCCACTAGCTGTCACCTTCAGCCCCCAACAAAAACCTCTCCAGCGCATATCAAGGATCTACAACCTATCCTGAAGGACAATCCCTCATTCTCATAGATCTTGGGAGACAGGCCAATCCTCGCTTACAGACAGCCCCCCAACCTGAAGCAAAATATTCACCAGCAACTACAAACCACACAACAAAAACACTAACCCAGGAACCTATCCTTTCAACAAACCCCGTTGCCAACTCTGTCCACATATCTATTCAAGGGACACCATCATAGGACCTAATCACATCAGCAACACATCAGGGGCTCGTTCACCTGCACATCTACCAATGTGATGTATGTCATCATGTGCCAGCAATGCCTCTCTACAATGTGCATTGGCCAAACCGGACAGTCTCTATGCAAAAGAATAAATGGACACAAATCAGACGTCAAGAATTATAACATTCAAAAACTAGTCAGAGAACACTTCAACCTCACTGGACACTCAATTACAGACTTGAAAGTGGCAATTCTTCAACAACAAAAAACTTCAAAAACAGACTCCAACGAGAAACTGCAGAACTGGAATTAATTTGCAAACTGGACACCATCAAATTAGGCCTGAATAAAGAATGGGAGTGGATGGGTCATTACACAAACTAAAAACTATTTCCCCATGCTAATTTTTCCCCCTACTGTTACTCACACCTTCTTTTCAACTGTTTGAAATGGGCCACCCTGATTACCACTACAAAAGTGATTTTTCCTCCTGCTATTAATATCCCACTTTAATTGAATTGTCTCATTAGAATTGGTAAGGCAACCCCCATCTTTTCACGTACTCTGTATTTTCCACTCCATGCATCTGATGAAATGGGTTTTAGCCCACAAAAGCTTATGCCCAAATAAATTTGTTAGTCTCTAAGGTGCCACAAGTACTCCACGTTGTTTTTATTGGAAACAATAGTAGCCTCTCTCTACATTGTAAAAGTGCCCATTTTACAGCAAACCTTTGAAGAGAGACCACCTCTTACAAGAGACCACTTTGCTAACTCCCATGAGTGGTTGCTCTTGGTAGGTTTTACTGTACTACAATCCTCAGGAGATTAAATCTTGTGTGCCGCAGGCAGAGAATAGGAGGGACCGAAATGCACCAATGTGCAAGGCTCTTACAATAGCAGGGAATTTAGCAAAGTTTTTGATATGGTCTCTCCCACAGTATTCTTTCCAGCAAGTTAAAGAAGTATGGATTGGATGAACGGACTGTGAGGTGGATAGAAAGCTGGCTAGAAAGTCTGGCTCCATGGGTAGTGATCAAAGGCTTGATGTCTAGTTGGCAGCCAGTATCAAGTGAAGTGCCCCGTGGATCAGTCCTGGGGCTGGTTTTGTTCAGCATCTTCATTAATGATCTGGATGATGGGATGGATTGCACCCTCAGCAAGTTCATGGATGACATTTAGCTGGGGGGAGAGGTAAATACGCTGGAGGGTAGGGATAGGGTCCAGAGTGACCTAGACAAATTGGAGGATTGGGCCAAAAGAAATCTGATAAGGTTCAACAAGGACAAGTGCAGAGTCCTGCACGTAGGATGGAAGAATCCCATGCACCGCTACAGGCTGGGAACCAACTGGCTAAGCAGCAGTTCTGCAGAAAAGGACCTGGGGATTACAGTGAATGAGAAGCTGGATATGAGTCAGCAGTGTGCCCTTGTTGCCAAGAAGGCTAACGGCATATTGGGCTGCATAAGTAGGAACATTGCCAGCAGATCAAGGGAAGTGATTATTCCCCTCTCTTCGGCACTGGTGAGGCCACATCTGGAGTATTGCGTTCAGTTTTGGGCCCCCCACAGAAAGGATGTGGACAAATTGGAGAGTTCAGCGGAGGGCAATAACAATGATTAGGAGGCTGGGGCAAATGACTTACGAGAAGAGGCTGAGGGAACTGGGCTTATTTAGTCTGTAGACAAGAAGAGGGGGGATTTGCTAGCAGCCTACCCCCCGCCTATAGTGAGGGGGATTCCAAAGAGGATGGAGCTCGGCTGTTCTCAGTGGTGGCAGATAACAGAACAAGGAGCAATGGTCTCAAGTTGCAGTGGGGGAGGTCTAGGTTGGATATTAGGAAAAACTATTTCACTAGGAGGGTGGTGAAGCACTGGAATGGGTTACCTAGGGAGGTGGTGGAATCTCTTTCCTTAGAGGTTTTTAAGGCCCGGCTTGACAAAGCCCTGGCTGGAATGATTTAGTTAGGGATTGGTCCTGCTTTGAGCAGGGGGTTGCACTAGATACCTCCTGCGATCTCTTCCAGCCCATATCTTCTATGATTCTATGAACGGAGATATACCCAGATGATCCTAGCAACTGACCCCGCATACCATGCTAGAGGAAAAGTGAAAAAACTCCCAAAGGTCCCTGCCAATCTGATCTTCCTGACACCACATATGGCAATCAGTTAGAACCTGAGCATGAACCAGCCAGCCATCTCCAGCCATGACCATCTCTGATGCTTCAAAGGAGAGAGATGGTATAATGACTTTCCTCTCATGTATTCATTTGGTGACCTTGTGCAGTTTTTCAGATTGCCATTGCATGCATCTTTTAGCTAATACAAAAGCTAAATGTATAGAACTGTGTGTATTTACCCCTAGGTATGTCTGAAAAGGTGAAGGAAGTAGAATCCACTGGAGTTTCAACCCAAATGGGAGCATATTAAGGAGACAGTCCAGACATAATGAAGCAGACGCACCTCCATTCATTTCAATAATGGTGCAGCTGCTTACAGTAGGGTCTGAATTTGGCCCAGCCCCACTATCTTTCAGATTTGAAAGGACACTTCATTTGAAGGTACCCTCCCATTTTACATCTCTGACAAATTTGGTTGAAAGGAGGCAAGTATAGAAAGGTTAAGTAGACGTGTTGCAAAGTGCTGTAACAGTAATCAATGTCTTGTCTCTCTGAATGTAATCAATGAATTATGTGTACACAAAACTAGTTGACAGGCTTTATACAATTAAGTCACAGTTCCCTAATGCTCCAGAGTATATAAAGCATAGATCAGTTTGTTGAAACTGTTAGTTCACCAAAAGGGAGCCCAGGCACTTAACCAATCTCAATAGGCCTTTATTATGAGTATATTAGAATGCAATCAACATTATTGCTATTATAAAACAAACCATAAAAGAAAATACCTTGCTTCTCTCATGGAAGATTAAGGAGCTCAGTGCTGCCTCTCTCAGACCTTTCAGTGACAATGCATTGAGAGGCACTAACTGAATGGAGACGGTTGTGAGCAAGTCTAAAAAAGACTGAGTAGGTGTTTAATCACTTAATTTGCATTAGACTAGATTTTAGTTAATCAACCAATCCCTAGAAAACTGTGTTAACTCATCTACCGTTAATAGCATCCCAAATGCACATACACTCTGTCTTGATTATATGGCATGTTTTGGAAGTTTATTATATTCATGTTTTCTGCACTATTTCGTTTTCTCTATGTACATTTCACATTTTTCCAGTAGTTATGAGTTGCCCAGGCTGGTGCAGAACGTCTGCCAGACAAACACTCTTTTCTTTATTCTAGTGTATTTTCACCATTGTCAAGTGCTCCATACCTATTCTCCAAGTATAACAAATACACACAGTGTATATAATGCTTATTGCTAAAGACACCACCCCCATCCCCAGTGCTTGGGACACCACATAGCATAACAAAACCATTTTTAAATATACATGAAAGCATTGTCACAAAAATCACCCTTGTTAAAGTGATCAGCTAAACCCATTACATGGTGACTCAACACAAAAGAAAAAAGGTAAAATAAAATACAGGAGCAATGGTCATCCCCAAAATAAAAAAAACCTCTTGATTTTAACAAATGCTCTCTAAAAGGAGGGAACATCCTGAAAGATTTCACAAGGCGTAAAGTGGGGGCGGGGTAGAAAAGAGGTTCCATGTTTGGGACTTGCCCCAGCAAAGGTACATTGTGGTATGAGGGTAAGGTCACTACAGGCAAGTCTGTGAGAACTTATATACCCATCAGGACCTGCAATAAAGTTAAGGCTGCCCAGCATTTCCAATTATAAAGACCTATTTTCAGCTGCTTATAACTGCAAACTTTAACCATCCAGGCTGAAATTCTCCATGCCAGGGGTCTGTCTGCCTCAGGCTGATTTTTTTTAAACCTTTCATCAAAATAGTTGTTGTTTCTGAGATCAAAGTTACATGAAATATTATTTTCTCATGTTAAAAAATCCTTATAGTAGTTTAGTTGAGAAACTCTAGAGCAGTGGTGGGCAACCTGCGGCCCGGCCGCTGCTTCCCGCAGCTCCCATTGGCTGGGAACAGCAAACCACGGCCACTGGGAGCTGCGGGCAGCCGTGCCTGTGGACAGTCTATGTAAACAAACTGTCTCGCAGCCTGCCAGTGGATTACCCTGACAGGCCGCAGGTTGCCCACCACTGCTCTAGAGCTTCTATGCCTTGGAGCAAGGGCTAGGAATTTGGCAAGGGAGGGGTGTCAGAAAGATGTTTATTGCAGTGAAAATCCATCCAAATTTGGCCAAATTACAAGCCTCTGAAAGTCACCCTGTGCATGTGCTCAGCAGAGGTTTATTAGAGACCTACCTAACAATAATCTCAGAAGATTCTGTTTACACTGTGCATACTCCACCTTTCCGAGCTCACTGAGCATGCTCCAGCCCAAGGCTGCAGGGGCGGAGCAGAACTTTCCCTACAATTGCCTCCCGCCTCCCCTCTGGGCACCAGAACAAAACATGGAAACCTTCTCTCCAGTGTTTTAAATCGTTTCCCAGGTGACACCCAGGCAACAGAGCCTAACTCAACTGCACAAGGCTGAGGAGTGGCAGGGGCAAGCGGAGGGGAAACGGGTGTAAGCTAGAGGATGGACAGGAGCACAGAAACAAGATAACAAGGGGACATGCTAACAGATGAGCAAAAAGGGTCAAGCTGGGAAGTGGGGGAAAGGGGCAGAAGAGGCTGTATCCACTTGAGAATGCTCCCCTCTAAACTGTAAAACAGAACACAGGGACTGAGGCCTTGGCTACACTCAGGACTTCCCAGCACTGCCGCGGCAGCGCTGTGAAGCGCGAGTGTAGTCGCGCGGCCAGCGCTGCAAGAGCTCTCTAGCAGCGCTGTAAGTACTCCCTCTCCGAGGGGAATAGCTTGCAGCGCTGCGAGCGAGCGTGCAGCGCTGCAGGCTCTGATTACACTGGCGCTTTACAGTGCTGTACTCGCTGCGCTCAGGGGGGTGTTTTCACACCCCTGAGCGCAGCAAGTTGCAGCGCTGTACAGCAGCAGTGTAGCCAAGGCCTGAGTCCCAACATTTGCTGTCTAGCAAATGCCCGTGAAACCCATTTGCGAAGTCTCTCATCTTCCTTAGCGGCTGGTTCAGAGAGGCTAACAGCCAACTACTATTAGTCGTTACGCTATCAGCTCAAGTGGCAGAAGTCTGCTGTGGATTTAAAGGCTCCAACACTGCTGAGTAGCCCTGGGTGTGTCTCAGTATGGCTCTGTATGATGGAATTCCTTTTTGTTTTTCCCCCCCCTTGTTTGCTTTTTTAAAAAACCTTAAATTAAGTTAAAAAACGACATTAAAAGAACACTATAAAAGACGGGAAAGGCAAGCATCCTGAAGTTAGGAAACGGCAGAATTAAGCTTGTGTAACCTTAATTTGGCCCCTTTGTGCACCTGCATTGTGATACAGTCTTTAGTTACGGCATCACCTACTATTTTTTCCCCAGCACTTCTGCCTTGTTCAGTGCACAGCGCAGATGGTGCGTTGGGAATGAATCAGTTGTGTAGTGAATGAGGCAGTTGTTTGTAAGATGCCTGCCTCATTTGTTGAGGAAGCTGGAAGGCATGTGGCGAATGAGGCAAAGGACTGCAGGATGGGAAAGGATAGTCTTATGATCAAGACAGTTCTGAGAATTGGAACCTATCCCTGCTTCTGCCGCAGAGTTCCTATGTCACTTCAACCAAAATTCACAGGTGGCCACTAATTGGGTTTCTAGGTGCCCACCAGGGAACATCTGGGGGCCTATAATAATAATAATAATATATGGAGATATACCTATCTCATAGAACTGGAAGGGACCCTGAAAGGTCACCGAGTCCAGCCCCCTGCCTTCACTAGCAGGAACAAGTACTGATTTTTGCCCCAGATCCTTAAGTGGCCCCCTCAAGGATTGAACTCACAACCCTGGGTTTAGCAGGCCAATGCTCAAACCACTGAGCACTTACAACCATAACTGAAGTCAGTGCATGCACTGACCATATAAAGTGCTATAAAAATGCTCTGAAAAAAAATCAGGCCCCAAGTGTTTCACAAGTTGGGCGCCTGCCAATTTTAGCCTTAATCTCTCTACTACTCAGTTTCACATCTTTAAAGTGGGGTTGATGATACCAAGTTACCTTAAAGTTTGTGAAGCATTCTGACACAACAGCGATGTGTGTCATAGAAAAGCTCATGAAGAAATGAATAATTTTGTACTCAGTGCAGGGTTTAAATGGTATGTGGTAAATATTATGCATTTGGCTACCAAATGAACGAGGATAAACAGAAATATTGAAAAGTTACTCATTCAGGGGCACTACCTATCCTGTGCATTGAAAGAGGCAGGGTCCTGTGGGGTTAAAAAAAAGGGACACCTTGCAAGTTAAAAGACTAACACAATGCATATGGCAGAAGAAGGCTGAATTGCATAAGCAACCTTAATTCAGACATTGCCTAACTTTTGATTACTTAACTTTGAAACCATACAATACTTGACAGTAGTTTTTTATATGTAATATATATTTAAAAGTGTAGGCCCTGGCTACATCAGTGACCACCTCCTAGCACTTGCATCTGAGACCACCTCCGGGTCCGCAGCTCATACAACATCCACCTTTTAGGGATAATATTCTCACATCTCATTATAACTTTGCTGTGATGGGCCCAAAGCATGGAACCTCCTTCCCACAACTTTAAATCTCAGTCCATCTCTCTGTTCATTACATTTACAGTTATATGGTATCACAAACATGCATACACACATTGTATAACATAGCACTAGTATGTACTGTATATATTATGTAAATACTACATACTTCATTTCAAATTGTGTATTAAGATTTACATTTATTCTATACAGTACACACAGTACCACATTTAAGGATATGCAGCAAGTGAATAATATACAACAGTATCTTGCATATCCAAAGAGCAAGTAGATCACTTTCAACAGCTGTTAGTACTGTGAAATGTGTCTTAAGTAGTCATTTAAGCATCAAATTATACTGTATAAAACATAAGGGTATTTTGTTAAACATAATAGTGGTTGCCATAAAAAATAGTCAACATTTCTTGAAAGATTCCTCAGTTACTGTATTTCCTCTTTAAATTATGGAGGTGACAATCCCTGCTATATAATTAAGATTGAGTTGCGTTTTGGAATTAAGACAGAGCTGTAATATCTCTGATACAATGGTGTGGTAACTGCTGTTGAAGAGACCTTTTAAATAGGTATCATTCTATAACTGATGTTGACACATTTGCTTTAGAGTTAAAATATTAATAGCATTAACTTACTTCAGACATGACAGATAAATTAGAGACTTTAGTGTAGGCATTTTTCAATAAGCACCCGGGCATGCTACTTTCTCTCTCAATAATGGTTTTATGATGAAAGTTCAAAACACTAGTTTCAACATCTTTTGTACCCAATCCATCTTTGGCACATTTTTCGACTGTCTGAATCCTCAACAGGCATTCAAAAAATTCGAGTTTTTTATGGTCTGTACATTATTTTAATCACTTTTTTACATTTCTGTATAGGACAGGAAGAAAAGTGGAAAATGTAGAGTATGCAGAATAGTTTTAATAAACAGTTTTACATACAGTACCTTACATATAGAACAGTGTGTTTGCAAATTTAAATAATTTTTGAATGTACAGTGGCTTGTACTCTTATCAAAAGGTAAATTCAAGTTTACTGTCTATCGGTTCTAAAATGCATTTATACAGAAAACTAGAACTGATAAACAGTTGTGAGGCATAAAATGTTCAAGTATCTTATGTCATCAATTAAATAGCCTCCTTTTAACAGTCATATTTTACAAATTCCAAAACCTGTACATACATTATTTTCAATTTTATAAACTGCTTGTTAAAAGGTAACATTTCATGTTAACCACCAGTTCTTATAGTCTATAGTAATAAAACTAGACATGTGTAGATATAAATATGTATATAGTACGTACATATGAATGTGTGTGTATATACACTTATACCTACACATACATATGTAGCACTGGGTGCAGTGACAACTTACATGAGCACAGGCAAAGAGAAGGTCCTGAGCTCAAAATCCAGCAAGAGCTAACAGAGCAACTAGGTTGCCTTTGGTTTCATGATGTTTTACTCACGTATGACTGAAGCTAAAAGTTTTATAAAAACATCTTAGATAATGTATCTTTGCGATATTCAATCTAGTGGTTTAGTAATTCACAGCCACAAACAAGCAATTTTTCTGCTCTTGTCATTCCTCATCCCAGATGAGGTTGGTAAAGATTCAGAGGGCTAACGCCAAGCTGAACTACCCAGGACAAAAATGTACTTTGAATCCTGAATACTGCAATAGAACGTAAAAAAATATAAACTAGATACAATTTTGGATGGATTGCTGGCACCAGGTAGAACTTTGAAAAAAAACTCTTCAGGTATTTCACTATCCTCAAACTGTCATCCCAGTGGTTTTAGTATTATTTGGCACATCTGACCACTGTTTGCCACTTACGTTTTTAAAAGAGCCTAAGGGTGCTGTAATGAGGATTTCCATTTAAAAAAAATATTTATAAGGAGACCACCACATACCGTTTCTTTCAAAAGTGAAGCAAATGTTTTCATTTTCCTGAATAACACTAATTAGACAAGAAATAGTTCCTGGGCTGCAAAAGATCAGTTACCTGCCTAAAACTTTGGGGGTGGACCAACTGTAGAGAGGATATGGATCTCTCTGTGTCTGTATTTTCACTAGCAATGGGAGAAAAAAAAATAATTACGGATGTATGTTTTTCCCACTGACGTTTTAGAGTTTGGCTCTTTCTGCTACTGACTATAAAATTATAGCATTTTCCATTGCAGAGATTTCTTGAACCTTCTTGTATGACCTGAAGGAGAAATTCTGCCACTTCAATGTTCCTCAATATGTGACATATTTTAATTTGCATCTTGAACATAGCGTATTCAGCTTTTCAGTGTCAATTTCCTTACTCTAGATTTCCTTTCCTTTCTCCAAAGCGTCAGGCTAAAAATGTAATCAGCACAGAACCAGACAAATATCCAGCTTTTTGCTGTCCTCCTGCCAGTCTTGTGGCTAATAAGAAAATTCACTGTAGAGAGCCTATTTTTATTCCTTTATTCTTCCTTTTGTCATACAGAGCACAGCGTGGCTATTTGTTGTACTTTCCCCATGTCAATTAAGAGCTGTTTGATACGTCGCTTGAGTTGAGGCAGTCTTGCAAGAGGCTCTGGCGGTTCCAGCTCTCCAGTGAAGTCAAGCCAGCTTTCTAAAACTACATCGAGAAAAATGTAAAGAAGAGTTTGATTAGAAAGGGATCTTCGGAAAAAGAGTGCTCAACTCTCCAAAGCTAGGTGTGTTGAAATGCAGTAAGGGCCATATCTTAGTGCCATTGAAGTCAGTAGCAAAATACTTGAGGACTTCAATCTGACTAGGATTTGGTCCTAACTTGTCAACCGAAATTTAAATGGCTATTGTGCCCCACCCATGGCTCCATGCAAACCAGGTGTGAGACTGCCAATGATGCACCTCAGAATATTTCATGGCCAAATTCACTGCCCAGATGAAGAGCAGCCGATCATAAAAATTCAGAATACTTACACTATTTGTTGCGAGACGTTCTGTATTTGGGTTTTTAGGCTCATACCCTTTCCAAACCTACTTCTCCCGTATGCTATTGAACATGGACCAGCACCTATCCTTGTAAATGCTGCCAACTTGCCAAGCCTGAGGGCAGCAGGTAATTTGCATAAAATGGAGCATGCCTCTGCCATATGAATCATTAATATGAAGGTGCAACGTACAGATACTCAGATCATTATTTAAATGAAGATATATTTTCTGAAGAACCAAATAATTCAGTGCTCCATGGAAATTTTTATTCTTTTAAGCAGTTTAAAGTGGTCCCCCTTATTAATCCTTCCAATTGCCCTGATAGCTAAATTCCAGTAATATAAAGGTACGTTAGGACAAATTAGCCAACAATGTGTTGATGATACACATACAAAGAAGAGACTCCAGCTCACTGTCTCAGTTGTCATGGTTCTGCAGTAGTAAAAAACTCAACAGGAATAAAAGGCTGTGAAGACTCACTTCTGTCACTAACTTTAACGTATCACTAAACAAAAACAGGGAGCAGGTGATATAATGTGGTTCCATTTTTAGACAGCCACTTTCAGAATGGAATCACACTAACTTCTGAGTGAATTTCAGTGCTCATAAAAAAGAGGGATGGCAAGAGTCTAATCCCATGTTTCTAGAAACATGGTCAATGTACATGCAATCTGATCATAAACATTCCATCAGGGCTAACCCTATTTTGTTTTAGGTAAGAAATAGTTAAGGACACAATAACTACACTTTGTTCAAACTCTCTTCATTTGTGAAGTGAGACTCTACATGTGAAAACTAGGGCTGTCAAGCGATTAAAAAAATTAATAGCGATTAATCGCAGTTTTAATCGCACTGTTAAACAATAATAGAATACCATTTATTTAAAAATTTTGGATGTTTTCTATATTTTCAAATATAGCCTAGGGGCTCAGAGCTTCAGCCTCTGCTGCCACGCCCGGAGCTCTGGGCTGGGGCTTCACCCTCCCACCCCACCCAGAGGTATGCAATTAATGCGTTAAAAAACTGAACAGGTTAATTTTGTTTTCAGTTAACTGCAGGCGTTAACGGCAATTAATTTACAGCCGAATGCATTCATTCTACTACAACACGTAGTTCTACTGCATAATCGTTGTGCGAATTTGTTGTTATGAAGCCTGGTCTGCTGCCTTAATCCAGGCTATTACCAGTTAGTTTGTAAACCACAGCTGAAGATGAAGACTTCTTTTCTCCTCCTCAGGTAAAAGATTGATACTATTGCCCAAACAAATACTATCAACTTCAGGAGATGCTGTGGATTAGTAGGCAGAGCATGGGAGCAGGAGCCTGCTACTTCATGGTCTCACTGTGTGGCCTTGGGCAAGCCATGTTGGCCCATGTTTTTGAATGACTGCTAATGCTGCATGCCTAGGCTTGACTTCAGACATTCTGAATACTCATTACCTCAATGGATGTTGCAGAGGCGCAATATCTCTGAAAATCAGACTCTGGGTGTCCCAGAACACCCAAAAGTATAAATACCTTTGAAAATTTGGGCCTTAATCACTGTCTTAGTCATCTACATGACGGGGTAATGGGAGACTTATTGTTCTTCATTTGATGCTTTGAATGTTCAAAGCTCTACACAGATTAATGTCAATACTTCGTAACAATGTAATTACCATCAACTTCCTTTTCAATAAGGTCCATTCTGCTGGTGACTTCATTCTGTACATTCTCTATGTGGGTCAGGAGATTTAGCTGCCATTGAAGATGTGAATCCACTTGTTCTTCTGATCCTTTTTTTTCATTACAAGCACACACCACATTCCCTTCAGCAGTGTTCTTCTCCATAGGACCAACAAAAATCAACAAAGTTAGCACTTAATAAATGCTTTATTCTCAATTTACCGCTTGGATTCTGGTTTTGATTTCAATACTTGGTACAAATGCCCTGAATGATGGAGTTTTTAATTGTACCACTATTTCACAAAAACATAAACATGCATATTGGTATGCAGTTTTTAAGAACATTAGTGGGGAACAACTGCAATACAAATTCATAGATTCTAGGACTGGAAGGGACCTCGAGAGGTCATCGAGTCCAGTCCCCTGCCCGCATGGCAGGACCAAATACTGTCTAGACCATCCCTGATAGACATTTATCTAACCTACTCTTAAATATCTCCAGAGATGGAGATTCCACAACCTCCCTAGGCAATTTATTCCAGTGTTTAACCACCCTGACAGTTAGGAACTTTTTCCTAATGTCCAACCTAGACCTCCCTTGCTGCAGTTTAAGCCCATTGCTTCTTGTTCTATCCTCAGAGGCTAAGGTGAACAAGTTTTCTCCCTCCTCCTTATGACACCCTTTTAGATACCTGAAAACTGCTATCATGTCCCCTCTCAGTCTTCTCTTTTCCAAACTAAACAAACCCAAATTCTTTCAGCCTTCCTTCATAGGTCATGTTCTCAAGACCTTTAATCATTCTTGTTGCTCTTCTCTGGACCCTTTCCAATTTCTCCACATCTTTCTTGAAATGCGGTGCCCAGAACTGGACACAATACTCTAGCTGAGGCCTAACCAGAGCAGAGTAGAGCGGAAGAATGACTTCTCGTGTCTTGCTCACAACACACCTGTTAATACATCCCAGAATCATGTTTGCTTTTTTTGCAACAGCATCACACTATTGACTCATATTTAGCTTGTGGTCCACTATAACCCCTAGATCCCTTTCTGCCGTACTCCTTCCTAGACAGTCTCTTCCCATTCTGTATGTGTGAAACTGATTTTTTCTTCCTAAGTGGAGCACTTTGCATTTGTCTTTGTTAAACTTCATCCTGTTTAACTCAGACCATTTCTCCAATTTGTCCAGATCATTTTGAATTATGACCCTGTCCTCCAAAGCAGTTGCAATCCCTCCCAGTTTGGTATCATCCGCAAACTTAATAAGCATACTTTCTATGCCAATATCTAAGTCGTTAATGAAGATATTGAACAGAGCCGGTCCCAAAACAGACCCCTGCGGAACCCCACTCGTTATGCCTTTCCAGCAGGATTGGGAACCATTAATAACAACTCTCTGAGTACGGTTATCCAGCCAGTTATGCACCCACCTTATAGTAGCCCCATCTAAATTGTATTTGCCTAGTTTGTCAATAAGAATATCATGCGAGACCGTATCAAATGCCTTACTAAAGTCTAGGTATACCACATCCACAGCTTCTCCCTTATCCACAAGACTCGTTATCCTATCAAAGAAAGCTATCAGATTGGTTTGACATGATTTGTTCTTTACAAATCCATGATGGCTGTTCCCTATCATCTTACCACCTTCCAAGTGTTTGCAGATGATTTCCTTAATTACTTGCTCCATTATCTTCCCTGGCACAGAAGTTAAACTAACTGGTCTGTAGTTTCCTGGGTTGTTTTTATTTCCCTTTTTATAGATGGGCACTATATTTGCCCTTTTCCAGTCTTCTGGAATCTCTCCCGTCTCCCATGATTTTCCAAAGATAATAGCTAGAGGCTCAGATACCTCCTCTATTAGCTCCTTGAGTATTCCAGGATGCATTTCATCAGGCCCTGGTGACTTGCAGGCATCTAACTTTTCTAAGTGATTTTTAACTTGTTCTTTTTTTATTTTATCTGCTAAACCTACCCCCTTCCCATTAGCATTCACTATGTTAGGCATTCCTTCAGACTTCTCGGTGAAGACCGAAACAAAGAAGTCATTAAGCATCTCTGCCATTTCCAAGTTTCCTGTTACTGTTTCTCCCTCTTCACTAAGCAGTGGGCCTACCCTGTCTTTGGTCTTCCTCTTGCTTCTAATGTATTGATAAAAAGTCTTCTAGTTTCCCTTTATTCCCGTAGCTAGTTTGAGCTCATTTTGTGCCTTTGCCTTTCTAATCTTGCCCCTGCATTCCTGTGTTGTTTGCCTATATTCATCCTTTGTAATCTGTCCTAGTTTCCATTTTTTGTATGACTCCTTTTTATTTTTTAGATCATGCAAGATCTCGTGGTTAAGCCAAATGTCAAACAAATGAGTACATCTAGCTTTCAGGATTACCACAGAGACGGATGAGTGTTAGCAGAAAACACGGGAGGCAGTGTTAAATTCACAAGATCTTGTACCCAGTTTAGTGCAATTGGAGTGGCCCACGTCTCACCACTCTGCTACATAAACTTCTAACTCTTAATTCATGAAGTGCTGAATGCACCAGTGAGCCATTATCCAATTCAAGCAAGAGTCCAGGATTTTTTTGTGTTTGCTGTCCAATAGAGGATGAAGTGAAAATACAAAAATGGAATTATATCTAAAATCCCAAAGTTCGCCTGTTAAATTTATTTCAAAATTCATAGCATACGGACAGATTTAAAACAAAAGTACATTCCTTCTTCAGACTACTGTCATCCTGTGTAACTTGCTAACACAGTTAGATCACATGGCTGGAGTATTAAAAGGGGCCACATAATTGTATGACCAGTAACACGTGTCGTTATGAGAACTAAAAGCAAATCTAATGGTTTTCTTCCCATGTGTATTATTCCATAAGAAGTCAGGTACATTCCTGTGAAGCCTCAGGTAATAGCTATGACCAAAGACAGGATACCTGATTTAACAGCTCAATGGGATGAGCCAGAAGAGCAATTCCCATAAATTTATATAAACAGTTGATTTTAATTGTAAAATCCTATAATCCCACATATACTGAAGCTGTCTGACTATTGGTGATTATTGCATTTCACAGACAGAAATTCAAAGACAGTGCTAGTTTGACAGTACACTTGTTAGTCACTTCAGTGCAAGCCAGCTGCCACAGAAAGGAGTGAACGGTATTATGTATATATTGATAGACCTGTTTGAGAAACCCACATTCTTGAGACTATTTTGCATCTGAAAAGTTTTTTCCTGCAAAAGTGGCCTGAAATGATTTATTAAACAAAAAAGTTCTCTGCTTGTTTTTCTTAAGCTTTAGAAATATGAATACCACCAAATCTGGACTTCCCAGCTTTTGCTGGGAGGATCTATGGGTGGGTCCTGGAGATGACATACTAGTATTAACACTTGCAAGGGGGACAAGCTACTTAAGAACAAATGACATGTGAGATCAGGGAGGGCATTCTAGCAGTAAGGGGCAGTGCACAAGAAACATTGGTGGAGAAGGATACAAAAGAAACATGATGGAAATATGCAGGGCGGGACAGGGCTTTGTAAAGGCTTAAGAGTCAGGAGTGAGGAAACCATGTCAGGGGCTGTCCATAAATGACAGAACATGTTTTGGTGAGACACGGTGGGTGAGGTAATATCTTTAATGGGACCAACTTCTGTTGGTCAAAGAGAGAAACTTTCAAGCTACACAGAGCTCTTCATTTTTTGGCAATTTTCAAGACCTCCTCCAGCCCCCTGTAACACTTTGTAACACTGAAACAAATCTGCAAAACTAAGGACCCATCCACCCCCGAATGCGTTTTGTAATTTACAAACAATCTATGATGTTTAAGGAGAAGCAGAACTAATAAAAGGGGACTCAAAATTGGATATCATCTGAGTGTATGAAAGAAAAGATCGGCAGTAGAACTATGCATAGACTGGAGACATGGAAACAAGAATCTGAAAGGCCAAAGGTTGCAATCGTTTAGGAGGGACACTGCCAAGGCATAGTCAAAGGTTCAAGGAACAAGGGTGGAGAGGAGAGCTGTAGCAAATATAGCTGCTCTTGCATTAGTTCAAAACAGTTACAAATAATTCAAATCGTGTCTCAAGCCAACTTGAAAACAGCTGAAATCAAAATTAGGATGAATGCAAAATGGTTTACACAGGAAATAGGGATGTAAAATCTTAACCGGCTAACCAGTGAGCATTAGTCTTACCGTTACGAAACAGAGGAAGGTCAGGGGTTGATATGTGCCAACAAACAATTATGGAGTCCCAAATGAAAAGTACTCTATGGTGCTGGGAAAGGAAAGGAAAGGAAAGGACTAGCTGACCCAATAGGTTCCCCTTCCTAATAAACAGTAAACAAAAGTCAGTAAAGTCATAGCTGAGATTCCCAAGGAAACCTGAATTCTGCATAAATGGATATATGGATTGTTTTTTCAAGATATGACACTATTCAGCAATATGAAATATTGCTGAATGTGTCCTTACTGCACACACTCAATGTGTAAACTATATTATTTAATAAACAATTAACTCCAAACAAGGTGAACTGGAGTTCTTCATTAAAAAATATAGAACTTATGTGCCACCTTTAAAAACAATCTATGTTTGTGACACCAGAGTACCAAGAGAAAAAAAAAAAGTATCTGAATAATTTTTTTAATGGGGGAGACAAGTGGGTGAGTCTAAGTGTTTTATTTATTTTCAAATACTTGGGTATCTCAAAAAGCTTAAGAGGTTTTTTTGTTTTGTTTTAAGAGAGTTTCTAGAGTAAAACCAGACACTTTCAGCCCTCCTGCCCAAAGCAATGGTATCAAGAAGTTACAAGCAACCGAAAACAGATTTAGAGATGTGGGCACAACCTTTACTATAGCATCACTAATATAAAGCTATAGAAAAATCAGCTCTGTATATATTAGATGGGATTTACATTTCAAAGAACTCTGACTAAAACATTTGTTAGAAATCCTGACATGAGCAGAAACAAGCTTAGTTAATTGTTAACCTATATGACTGAATTCTGGGGGGAAGTTTGGTGTTAAAAGAAAAATACAGACCAACGGTAAATATAATTAGAAATCCAGGTTTTAAAAACTGTTAAGAGACCTAAGGACAACAGAGAGAAACTAACAATTTGCTCTTCAACCAATTTCTTCTGTTATGAGAAAGAAAACAGGTTCCGCTTATACTCCTCATTTTAAATACAGGGAATCTCTCTCAAACCAGTAAAATCTTTCAAAATGGGGGGGAAAAAATAAAAAAAAGTGCAACCACAAACTTTCCTTGAATACAAGAAATCTAGATGTACTGGAACAACTTAGATATATTAAACAGAACAACCTCTCTATAAGCAGAAATCCACTGTAGCTGGGTTTACAAATTTGCAATTAATGAATTAAGAACATAAGAACAGCCATAGTGGGTCAGACCAAAGGTCGATCTAGCCCAGTATCATGTCTTCCGACAGTGGCCAATGCCAGGTGCCCCAGATGGAATGAACAAAACAGGTAATCATCAAGTGATCCATCCCGTCGCCCATTCCCAGCTTCTGGCAAACAGAGGCTAGGGACACCATCCCAGCCCATCCTGGCTAATAACCATCGATTGACCTATCCTCCATGAACTTATTTAGCTCTTTTTTGAACCCGGTTATAGTCTTGGCCTTCACAACAACCTCTGGCAAGGAGTTCCACAGGTTAACTGTGTGTTGTGTGAAAAAATACTTCCTTTTGTT
This sequence comes from Emys orbicularis, assembly GCF_028017835.1. Taxonomy (NCBI): domain Eukaryota; kingdom Metazoa; phylum Chordata; order Testudines; family Emydidae; genus Emys; species Emys orbicularis. The sequence goes on from NC_088684.1 coordinate 16,637,224, forward strand.
TGTTTTAAACCTGCTACCTATTAATTTTACTTGGTGACTCCTAGGTTCTTGTGTTATGAGAAGCAGTAAATAACAAACACTTACTTACTTTCTCCACATCAGTCATGATTTTATAGACCTCAATCATATCCCCCCTTAGTCATCTCTTTTCCAAGCTGAAAAGTTCCAGTCTTATTAATCTCTCCTCATACGGAAGCCGTTCCATACCCCTAATAATTTTTGTTGCCCTTTTCTGAACCTTTTCTAATTTCAACATATCTTTTTTGAGATGGGGCGACCACATCTGCCTGTAGTATTTAAGATGTGGGCGTACCATAGATTTATATAGAGGCAATATGATATTTTCTGTCTTATTATCTATCCCTTTCTTAATGATTCCCAACATTCTGTTCGCCTTTTTGACTGCCGCTGCATATTGAGTGGATGTTTTTAGTGAACTATCCACAAGGACTCCAAGTTCTTTCTTGAGTGGTAACAGCTAATTTAGACCCCATCATTTTATATGTATAGCTGGGTTTATGTTTTCCAATGTGCATTACTTTGCATTTATCAGCACTGAACTGCAACAATCTGAATCCAACCTACTTCACCATAACAAGTTTCACTACATTAAACTTCATTTTAAGTGGATTGTACTGATCTGTCTGCCTACCAATAGAACACGCATCAGTTGATAATTCAGTAACGGGCATGCATTTCTAACTATTTTATGAGTTTGATCTTTTTTAAACTCTAAGTCTATACACATGAATAACGAGTTTTACCTGCTCACTCACGCCATCTTCTTTTAAAGAATATTGTGAACAGTTTTTATCATCTGAACAAAATTCCTGATCTTCCTCAAAACTACTCATATCTTCATCATCTGAGCTCACGGGGTCAGTAACTGATTTGCAGTCCTGACCAAAACTCTGTGGTTTCTGGTAACTGTGCTCGCTTATAATATATGTTTCTTCCATCTTCTGCGGTAAGCTAGGGGGTGGTTCTTTATGGCTTTGATTGTGACATGTCCTTTCAGATGGATTAACAGTATCTGGCAAAGTCACTATTTTCTTCTCTACCCCAAATGTCACTTGCTCTTGCTCTTTTCGCACCCCAGAGCAAGCCCAAAGATGAAGATCAGGGTGATGTGTATTTCTGGAAAAAAGGGGAGAAGAAAAGTTAGTATAGAATAATCACTTTCAGCAATGAAATCTTTTAAAACTCTCATTTTGGCTGAACTGTATTTACATTAATAGGCAATTTTTTAGGGGAACATCATTGCCAAATGTTTCATCCCGCATTGTTGTGGACCTCTTAATTTTGGGTAAATCCAGGATGCCCTGGTCATCTTTAATAAGTGTGTTATGATAAAACAAAAACGCTAATGCTCCCGAAGTGTCCAATCCTGTCAGGTGCTGAGCACTATCAACTGCCATTGAAATGGAGGGTTTCCATCACCTGGCATGAGTGGACCAGTAAACTGTACAGTGGAAGCATAATTAGAAAATTATACAAAAGAGAATGTTAAACATTCAGGCCTTTGAAAAAATTACTATATCCCAAATTAGCCAATCACATAACGATTGTTCAGAGACAAAGCACGGTCTACTAGCTAAAGTACAGCAATGGAGATCTGAGCTCTGTTCTGTACTGATTAACTGTTGGACCTTGAGCAAGTAACAACCAATCTGTGACTCAGTTTCCCCTTCTGTAAAATTGGCACAGTAATTCCCAACTTCACACAAATATTTAAGAGAATTCATGTAATACTATTTATTAAGGACTTTGAGATGATTAGAAACAGGGGAATAGATTGCAGATGGCAGATTTAGAAGCGCAGAAGACTTCATTTCACTTTCAAACTCGATTTCACAGATATTACCACATGCAAATTTTGGATAAAAAAATAGTCTTTAGTCTCTTCAAATATTTTTCCTTTGTCTCAGTATTCATCAACAACAGTCAATAATAGGAACACAAATTCACCTTCTAGTGTTTAATGGAGAAAACAATTACATTCCCACTTAGCAATAATTTTTTTTCCCCCTCAGGCTTTGTCAAGAAGTGCAGACCCTGGATTCCTCCTCACTGAGCTGACAGGAAGAAGAGGAACCCAGCTTCTGCCCCGTCACAGAGTGAGCTCCAGAATGCATCATCATCTATCCAAACAATTCAAATTGTGCCATGACATTTTCAAGAATACACTGTCTAAATGTGTACTGATATACATCTGTTTGGTCTTTAATATAAAAGTTAAAATGAAAATTATCTTGACATAAACACTGAGCTCTCACTTCCTCTATCTAAGGGTACACAGATGGGGAGGAAACACCAGACCCACACTTACTTTAGTATCCCAATCTTCAGCTGCAGTCCATGTAGAATTTCAGTTACACCATACACATCAGCCAGCAGGTGGTGTGTTGACACTATCTTTTTGGCATTAAGGTGAGAGTAGTTTTCTTTTAAAAATGATAATCCACACATATGCCCATTGTTTAACCAGTCCTTATCGTAAAGATATTTGGCACTCCATCTCTGACCTACGGGTAAACAACAATCAGAATTTATTCTCCAGAAGTGACAACAGTCAGGAGCGCTATCCTTAAAATATCTTCTGACATCCTTTCTTTAATCATGGGTTTTCAAAGAAATTCACATCACCTCGTATATGACACAGTATATCCTCTGACTTCTATAAATGACATTTTAAAAGAAAATCAAACAAATCAGCTCAGTACTCAAGCATGAGGAAGTAAAAACATTCTATACCGTGATACACCTGTGAACTGAATTTGAAATTAAAGTTTTGAATTAGAATGGTCTTTTCTAAAAAGATATCCGCTTATTGAAAAGATAATTTAAGATACCAAGAACTTAAGATTCAAAGAGAGATGGGACATTTAAATGGATATCAAGAATATCCAGAGTTATGATAATTAACAACAAAAATTTGGAAAAGCTATTAAACCTGGTGCTTCAAAGCAAGACAATCTAACCTTTAGATCAGGATTTACAGCAGGATTCTACACTTTCCTCTGAAATATATCATACTGACCCCTGTCAGAGATAGATATTGGACTAGATGAACCTTGGGTCTGATCGAGTCTGGTGACTTCTGTTTCTAAACCACAAGTATGAGTGAACCCTAAGTAACTTAACTAATCATCTTACTTTTATACCAATTTAATAAATCAAAAATAATTGTATCCCTAATTATTCCCAGAACTATATAGTACTTTCACTCTGCAACTGTTAAAAATAATTACTCACCTTCTTGTTACTGTTGTTCTTTGAAATGTGTTGTGTGTCCAACATGCTGTAAATATGCGCGTCACAGCAAGGTGTTGGAGTGTTTTCCCTAGTTGTACCTGGAGGGGAGGCCCTGCCCATTCTTTGGCTTCCTCGTTCTCTGAACTGAGGGTATAAAGTCGCCCCAACCATCCTTCAGTTCCTTTGCACTGGGATCCCGATTATAGACGCCAGTGCTTGGAGTTTGAGGATGGGCCATGTAATGGACATATGCAACACATCTCAAAGAACAGCAGTTACAGGAAAACGAGTGTCTGCTTTTTCTTCTTTGAGTGCTTGCATACGTCCATTATACTGCTGGTGACCCCCAAGCCATTGTCATCGATTCCAAGGCCAGAAGGGGTCATTGTGATCATCTAGGTTGACCTCCTGTGTAACACAAGTCATAGAACTTCCCTAACATAATCCCTAGAGCAGATTTTTTAGAAAAACATCCCATCTTGATTTAAAAATGGTCAGTGATGGAGAATCCACCACAACCTTTGGTAAATTGTTCCAATGGTTAATTACTCTCGCTGCTAAAAATTTACACTTTATTTCTAGTCTGAATTTGTCTAGCTTCAGCTTGTAGCCATTGCATCAGGTTACACCTTTCAGTGGCAGTGTGGCTTGCCAAGTTTATGGCGGGAATGGTATGATGAGATTTCCTACAATGGCATGTAACTGATCTACAACTGCTAACAGCAAATCTCTCTAATGGCCAGTGATGGGACATTACATGGGGAGGGCTCTGATTTACTACAGCAAATACTTTCCCACATGTCTGGCTAGTGGGTCTTGCTCACATGCTCAGGGTTTAACTGACTGCCATATTTGGGATCAGGAAGGAATTTTTCCACAGGTCTGATTGACAGAGACCCTGGGAGTTTCTGCCTTCCTCTGCAGCATGGGGCATGGGTCACTTGCAGGTTTAAACTAGCGTAAATGGTGGATTCTCTGTAACTTGAAGTCTTTAAATTGTGATTTGAGAACTTCAGTAACATAGTCAGAGGTTGAGTCTATTACAGGAGAGGGTGGTTGAGATGTGCAAGAGGTCAGACTAGAATAGATGATCATGATGGCCCCTTCCGGCCTTAAAGTCTACGAGTCTATGAGGAAGCATTGAAGGCTTCCTAGCTATCAGTACCGTGCAATGACATGAAGGTTTAGATATTGTCATGGAGGAGGCAGATGAATGGGGTACTGGACCTGAGACAGATGAGGACGTAACAGACCCTACCGTCAGTACCGATAAGATAAGGAACAGGGCTGGTGGAGGATCTTTGCCCTGAATCAGTGGTGATGTCAGTACTGAAAAATACATCTCTCACAGCCGCACAGACCTCTGGTGTTGTCAGACTGGGTCTCTAACATGACCCTTGCCCAAGCACTTTAAACAGTGGAGAGTGCAGGTTACTGACAGGCATTGGCAGATGACAGCTGGAGTGGGGCTTAAAAACAGGGGACCTTCACACAGGCTCCCCTGGTACTGGGCAAGTCCCAGAAGCCAGCAGGATCCACAGAAAACAAAATAAAATTGATTAAAGAGAAAAGAAACATCTAAAGGACGAAACAATAAGTATCACTATGTAAAAGCTAACTAATTGCAACTTTGTTCGCAAAGGAACGAGGCTGTAAGCACAGAAACGGTCTCACTACCCATCACAGGAAGGAAGAAGGAACTAAAGAATGAGCAGAGTGGCTCCACTCTTTATACCCTTGGTTCATAGCGCAAGGAAGCAACGGTGTGGGAGGGGCCGCCCCTACAGGTGCTGCTAGTGAAAACTCTCCAGCTATGGTGCATGAGAAGTACACACACCTGTAGCATAACGGAAATGCACAAGCACTAGAAGAACAAAATTAGATGGAAACTTGCCAGTCCTTACACTAAAATGGTATGCACAGAATTATCTGTGGATAAAAGAACCAGCCTGATGGTAGCCATTAACACCTTCCAGCAAAACACCCTCCATTACCCAGCCCATCCTCCCAATCCAGTGTCAAATGCTGACATCCTGAATGACTCATCTCCTAGACAGAAAGAAAGGGGCGGGGGGGCGGGAGAAGTGGAGTCAGAGGATGCAGGTGGGTAGGGAGGATTGGGGCCAAACTGTGTCATCACATGAGCAGTTCCAAATATTTTAAAGTCAGTGGCAAACACTAATTTTATATCTTCAAATGCAAAATTCAGTGTCACATATACACACCAGATTATAAAACTCAAGTGTCTTACAGTTAAAAACATAGGGCTGAATTTTCAAATGTCTGTGCTTAAAGTTAGGCACCTAAGTCCATAATGGAGGCATCTAAATAAATGGCCTATTTTTCAGAGATACTAAGCATCTTCACCTCCCATGAAAGTCAGTGGCAGTTACGAGTACTTATCACCTCCGCAAATTAGCCCACTTATTTAGGTATCCAAGTATATATTTAAATATGTATATTTTGTCCTCGTTTCTCCATCTGAGAAGACTAAACTGTTACACGAATCTCCAGATGGGTGGGGTAGTGGCTATATGTGAATAACTTGCCAGAAAGAACTCTAAACTTCCCTCCAAAAACATGTTTCTGCTCTGAAGAATAACTGTAAACATGGCATTGTGAAGTTATTTTTATTGTTTCAATTACTCCCAGAACAAACATACTCAGGTTACAAGTAAAATGGTTTTCAAATCGCCAGTCCTTGAAACTCCTGCTAAAATCTAAAAATCAAACTGTGTTTCTTCTGACTCGTGCACCATCATCTACAACAGCAATTCTACCATTGGTAAAATTCTGCCATTGGTTACACAATGAGGTTGCACAGATGTAACTGAATGCAAAAGTAGTCTGGCAATTTGTGCACGCTCAGAATTCATGTCCAGTGCAGAATGTTTTTTTTTCTCCGTGGAAAATACATTCTGCCCGAGAAGCACTGCAGTTCCACCTTTCTCCCACCAGAGGCCACTGTTGTGCCAGAACAGACAGCAGCTCGCTGACAGGCAGTAACATCCAGCAGCGATCATCACAGCACCCTACCCGCGGAGACAGGAGGCACAAGATATGTGTAGGGGGCGGAATACAGAGAGAGTGGGACACATGTGGCTGCTGGGGGGAGAGGGTCACAGACTGGGGTTCAGAAAGGCTAGTGGAGAGAGAGACTGGGGTGCGGGCTCAGGAGCCAGTGGGGAGACAGCACTGAGACAGGGGCTGAATGGGAGGGGGTGCAGGGCCACTTGGGAACAGGAGGGCTGCAGGTACATATAGGGACAAGGAGCAGGCACACAGGCAGATGTGCCTGACTGAATGGGAGAGGCTAGACTGGGTCTGCATGGGGGAGGTTCCCCAACGCCCTAATAATGCCCCCTGCCCCCCCTCCCTCCAAAAATAACCCTGTTCCATACTTCTCTCATCCACACCTAACAACCCTCCAGGTTCACCCACAGGCTCCTTCCCTCTCCCTCAGCTCCTACCCCTGACTCCCGCAAGCCTTTAAGCTGCTTCTGAGGGGTGCGGGAAATACATTTCTGTATTGTAGTTTAAATTAATTACTTAAAGTTCTGTATTAATATGCCTACTAAGGAATCTATTTGTAAACAAACAAACATACATTTCCTGAATTTTTTTTTGGTTTGTATTGTTACAGACATACTTGCTGACAGGTATTTTGAAATAAATTACTAAAATAACTGAAATTGGCATGATTATATTCTGTTATTTTAACAGTAAAATATGCAGAATTTTGCAGCATTTTAAAATATTGTGTGTAGAATTTTTAGGTGCAGAATTCCCCCAGAAGTAAAATACATGCAGGAACAGATTTGGTGAGTAGGAAGGTACTATTTTTACACAAGATAGTTACTTTTCAGAGTATCTACTGTCACTTTAAGAGCCTACTCTTTGTGGGAGGTAATTTCTCAATAAGAAAAGAGAGCACTCACTTCTTGTGAACTCATGAGAATGGTAAGTTAACATTTTGAACAAAATTTAAGAATTAGTAACAGAAAAATAAAAGTTGCCAGAACCAAACAGAAGAAAATGTTATAAAAGACTCATCCAGAAAAGTATAACATATCAAACACACAAAAATAGGTAAATCCTATTGTGAGTAATGATTATACAATACCATCTGTTTTTAGCAAAAATGTAACAAGTAAAAACAACAATTAATTTTGCATGAACCAGTGATTTAACTCATACCTGGTGGGTCCCTGCAGATGTAACAGATGTACTGCTCTGGAATGCTGTCCTCTAATAATCCCATACATACACTATGTTGCCAGCACAGGCATTCTTCACACTACAATCCAAAAGAAACAAGGTAATTCATTATTTGTAAGTCAGTTCTATTTCCAGCCTGTTCAAAATGCAGGGAATAGTAGCTTTCCTTTAGCAGGCAGCTTGAGTTATAGTATCGTACTCATGCAATTTGTATTTGCTGTAGCAAAAACAAGCCATAATTAAGCATAATTTTAGTTTTGAAAGTGACCCCATGGCCACAAATTCCAATCTGGAAAACAAAATCGAGGATTTAACATCTAACAATATTTTATTATAATAAAATAAGTAATTTAGCACTTAATATTTAGTAGCTGAGCATAAAGACACCAGTATAGGACTATGGCAAAATAGAAATATATAGCAATACACTTCTACCCCGATATAACGCAGTCGTGGGGAGCCAAAAATCCCTACCGTGTTATAGGTGAAACGCTGTTATATCGGGGTAGCGGCGGCAGGGCTCTAGTGGTGATTTAAAGAGCCCGGGGCTCCCCGCAGCAGCCAGAGCCCCGGACCCTTTAAAGCACCACCGGAGCCCCGCTGCTACCGCACTATACGCGAACCCGTGTTATATCGGGTCGCGTTATAGCGGGGTAGAGGTGTATATTATAGCATAACAATGGAAAAGAGAAAACTTCAGTTTTCATTTACAAAGCATCTCTCCAGTGCTTAAGATTTATTTTTAATATTGCACTGATGAAAAAAAATCTAAAAGAAAAAGAAAATGAAGAAAGTGTAGAAATAAAGATAGGAAGGGAGCAATACCAAGGTTACAAGGACATAGCAGCATAAGAATGATTGGCCAGTTGACCTGCGTTGAGACTAGGTGTGGGAAGTATTAAATTGCCAGTTGAATTTAGAAATGGGTAATAAACAAAACATGAATGGAATAGTATTTAATTATGGGGAACTTTTGAAATGAACACTGCTCTATGTTTAAAAAGGGTTGATGCAATATTTAAAGATAAAATGGCTACTGGACAACTTAGGGGACTGGTAATGGATGGAATATAGAGGCTTTCAGCTCTAGGATGCTGCTTCAAATCAAGCCCAGATCAGTCATGACTGCAAACAGCCAATATCCACCTCACCCTTATCATAAATTTAAGCACTAACCAAAATGTTCTGCCTTCTTAACATCTCTAAAATCCATCCTTTCCTTTCTGACCACATGACTACATTACTTGCCCACATCCTAAACATCTCCCCTCTGGTCTGACACCCATTTTGACCCACCGGTCTATCTAAAAATGCCACAATCAAAGACATCTCTCTCCTACTACTATGACTACATCAACCCTTTTTTCAAGATCTTCCATAGCTCTTCATCATTTTTTATGTTGAGTTCAATCTTCTTGTTCTTTTCTTCAAGGCCCTACATCATTCAGCTCCCACCTATTTATCCAACTTGGTCTCTTCTTGTGTTCCCTGCCACACATCCACTCCATTCCAACGGAGCCAGCCTAGATACTACCTTCATGTCCTTCTCACTCAGATCACTGTGTCCTTTTCAATACTGCCCCCATATTCTTCAAATGCTTTCCCAAAATCTATTCACCAAGCCACCGTCTTCGTAAGATTAGCCATACTGGGTGAGACCAATGGCCATCTAGCCTAGTATCCTGTCTTCCAACAGTGGCTGGTGCCAGATGCTTCAGAAGAAATGAACAGGGCAATTATCAAGTGATCCAGCTGCTGTTGTCCACTCTCAGTTTGTGGCAGTTAGAGGTTAAGGGACACCCAGAGCATGGGGTTGTTTTTCTAAACATCTAGGCTAATAGCCATTGATGGACTAATCCCCATGAATTTAGCTAATTCTTTTTTGAACCCAGTTATACTTTTGGCCTTCGTAACATCCCCTGGCAAGGAGTTCCACAGGTTGGCTGTGCACTGTGTGAAGAAGTACTTCCTTATGTTTGTTTTAAACCTGCTGCGTATTAATTTCATTGGGTGACCCCTGGTTCCTGTGTTATGAGAAGGGGTAAATAACATTTCCCTATTCACTTTCTCACACCATTCATGATTTTATAGATGTCTATCAAATCCCCCCTTAATCATCTCTTTTCTAAGATGAACTGTCCCAGTCGTTTTAATCTCTCCTCCAATGGAAGTTGTTCCATACCGCTAATCATTTTTGTTGCTCTTCTCTGAATTTTTTCCAATTTTAATAGATCACTGCAACTGCCACTACTGTTGGCATATTCAGAGGTGCCAAGGACTGAATGGACACAAACTGTACCAACCTCACTCTTAGAGAGGTGATCCTGCACAGAAAAAAATAGAGGCATTGTGTGGAATGCAAAAAGTTTTAACCGCCACCACCTTTTTCTTACCTGTTCTATAGATAGAGAACTTTAGGGATGCCAAGAGAGCAAAAATTCACAAGAAAGATTGCAGAGCAAGTGCATTACCTGAATCATGAAGCCATTTTCCTCATCCATTTCACAGATGCATCTAACAATTTCATTGAGAGCATCCTCTTCATCCTGAGATTCTTCAAAATTGGTTGAATCAAAGTCCTGATTGTATTCATCACCACTTAGTAATAAGCTTTCCGTGGAGGAATCATCTAAGAACTCCACATCCGAGAGGTCTAATAAAAACAAATACATCTGAAGTTGTATATGCAAACAGATTTAACATTGTACATGAATTTAGGACTTAGATGCGGAATGATTCTGCACTACACATAGCGGAAGTCACTCACAGATTTACTGCTGGAAGATTACACTTCTTGGTGACCTCTAAATTAAATTAATGGAGATATCCTATCTCCTAGAACTGGAAGGGACCTTGAAAGGTCATCGAGTCCAGCCCCCTGCCTTCACTAGCAGGACCAAGTACTGATTTTGCCCCAGATCCCTAAGTGGCCCCCTCAAGGATTGAACTCACAACCCTGGGTTTAGCAGGCCAATGCTCAAACCACTGAGCTATCCCTCCCCTCTACTATATATATAGCAATGCAATGTAGCCACCTTAGAGGTAGGAGTGGCAACATCCAACCAGTGCTCAGCACAATGCAGAACAGCATGAGGAGAGTAAATGTTTTGTTCAATCTGTCATGGAAGTATACACACGTTGGTTTAACAACATACAACCATAAAAAGTTTCACATTTTTATGCCTAAAGTGAATTATTTGGCTTGCCTTTGGCCTTTTTAGTTCACCTTCTTTCGGAAATATAAATTTTAAAACAAAATTTCCTATTGTTCAGCCAACCTACTTTCTCCACTCAGGTCGACAGACAGAATGGCTCTTGGATACTGGTATGAAGTGTTCTTCTCTGTAAACATGCTTCGCAGAGTCAGAGAGCTCCCAGAAGAACGTGTGAGTGGAGAGGAGCACCTTTCCAAAAACTCAAGAGAACTATCTTCATAATCCGAATAATCTACAAAATTAACATGAACATTGGTTATCTCATGTTATAGTACTCAGAAAAAGTATGTTTGTAAAAGTTCACAAGCCCGAGAATGATGATTATGTAAGAAAGTTACATTATGTGCAAAAAAAAAAAAAAAAAATGAATATGCATTAGTGCATAAATACCAAAATAAAGGGAAACATATTAATATCACACAAACCCCTAAACTGTCTTTTTTACGTATGTATCGATGTAAGCGATATTAAGAACATTATGGTTACCAAGACAAACAGCAGAGTAAAAAAAATTACAAAGTTAAAAATTTCACGCGTGACTTCAACTCTGCCCCTCCTTTATGTACATACACTGCACCAGACTAATTATATAACTTCTTATTTCTCACTTCATACATATCTGAGATTGTGAGAAAGAACCTTGTAAGACTACCAAAAAGAAAGAATATCGCACTATATCCATAATCAGTGTTCTCCAATCAGGGCCGGCTCCAGGCACCAGCTTGTCAAGCAGGTGCTTGGGGCGGCCGCTCAGGAGAGGGGCGGCACATCCAGGTATTCGGCGGCAATTCGGCGGACGGTCCCTCACTCCGCCTGGGAGCGAAGGACCTCCGGCCGAATTGCCGCTGCAGATCGCGATCGCGGCTTTTTTTTTTTTTTTTGGCTGCTTGGGGCAGCCAAAACCCTGGAGCCGGCCCTGTCTCCAATTGATCTTTGATTGACTTTTTTGTCAGTTCTTTTCTATCAAACAGTATTGTGTGTAGTGGACACATCTTAGAGGGTTTTCACAAATCATGCCTCATCAGCACCTGGTTCTTCCTTCCTTCCCACTGACAATCAAATAATATCCCTGTGGCAACTGCAACAGACTCACATGGAAAATAAAATTAGTAACAATGAACGTTTAACTCCTTCTGATTTGTTCTAGAAATTATGAGCCCCAGTTCTTGAGTTTTTTTTGTTTTGACGTTTGAGAAAAACAGGATCCTTTTTGTCTCACGTTCCTCTCCTGCTTCCCAAATTTCATGCCTAAATCTGTCCAAACGTCTGCTGCTAAGATGATCTTCCTTTTCCAACACACTATGCTTGCCAAATTTTTAAAAATTTTCCCAATTAAGCCATGAACCTGAGGTCTGCTGGAGGGTTATGTGCACATCTCTGCAAATGTTAAGTAATTTTTTTAAAAAGATGAATACTTAATTTTCAGAGATACAGAACTACACCTTTGTGCGATATTATAAAAACTCACCCCCCAACCCCCAATAAACTAGTAATGGGAGAACTTTAAAAAGTTTTGAGGTTTGGATAAATATCCGGTTTTGATGCCTCTCTGAAACAACGTAATCCTCCACATGATTTTCAATCCTCTGTTTCCGTCCTACTGCTAACTTCTACAGCATCTCCCGTACATTCTGTACTCTTAAAGTCCTACGCAAGAGGATAAATGGACACAAGTCAGATATCAGGAATGGCAATATACAAAAACCTGTAGGAGAACACTTCAACCTCCCTGGCCACACAATAGCAGATGTAAAGGTAGCCATCTTACAGCAAAAAAACTTCAGGACCAGACTCCAAAGAGAAACTGCTGAGCTCCAGTTCATTTGCAAATTTGACACCATCAGATCAGGATTAAACAAAGACTGTGAATGGCTATCCAACTACAGAAGCAGTTTCTCCTCCCTTGGTGTTCACACCTCAACTGCTAGCAGAGCACCTCACCCTCCCTGACTGAACTAACCTCGTTATCTCCATACTGATTTATACCTGCCTCTGGAGATTTCCATTACTTGCATCTGAAGAAGTGAGGTTCTTACCCACGAAAGCTTATGCTTCCAATACTTCTGTTAGTCTTAAAGGTGCCACAGGACCCTCTGTTGCTTCTTAAAGTCCTGTTTCCTTCCCCTAGAAGTGATTCTCTCCATCCCTTTTTCTTCCGCTTTTATCTCTACTCCCACCCCCAATTCATTCGGTACCTCTCCCCATCCCTGTGTCTGCTGCTGCCACCTTCTCTCCTTTTTCCCTGGAGATCAACTGCAGCACCAACACCACTACCTGGAAGAGCTGAGACAGCAGCTCTACACAGAACAGCTCTGCACAACTGGCCCGAGCCTGCAGCTACAACAGTCATAGGAAACAATACATGGACTGATATTATCCATGCACAGTGAGACTACCTGTCCTAGGACATGGAAGTTAAATAATTGTACTCACTGCTCATTACTCCAACCTTCTCATCTTCCTTTTTAAAGTATTCCACAGCCCTGCTACCACCATCTACAATAGTTCCATGCTGCATGCTTTGTTCAGGCTTCTCTTCTACATTCTCCCTTTCCACCATAATCCACTGTCAATTCTGTGCTTTCTTCCATATCCCTCTAAGCTTAGGGTAGCCTCCCAGTCAACATTCCCCAAGAACCTTTACTATCCTTCACACCACTCCTAAATACGATCTACTCCTTGAGACCCATGATCAGCGACAACTGCAATTCTACTGAGTAACTGTGTTAATTGTGTCATCTTCTGTATTGTCTTGAGGTGCTGTGCATTTAGATAGTAACTTTTTTGCCCAGTGTCACCAATGTATAGCAGCATATCCATCTATGATGTGACAAATAACATTGAAATATATTGTGACAAGGGATTCTTTCTTCTTCATCCTCCTGCACTCTTAGGTGCACAGGGCACCCATCAGTTTCCACCATTTATTTTGGTCTTGTGCCGGTCCGTTCAGGCTTCTGAATGTCATATTCTTTCTCTATTGTTCTGTGTAAAGTTGCTCTAGGTCGACCTCTTTTTCTCTTTCCAGGTGGTGTCCATATTATCACTAGCAATGGAAGTCATATTGCTGGCATCCTCAAAGCGTATCCAAAATATGTCCATCGTCATCATCTTACCATATTTGATACTTTAGATTGGTTTGTTCTACTTAGACTTTCTGATGCTGCAAGAATCTCTTTCCAATGGACTCGTAAGATCTTCATCTTCATTTACTTTCAAATGAGATATCTTCTTATCAATTTCTATAGTAGATTTCCATGACTCTGCTTCATTAAAGAGGACGGAATTCATGCTGGTGTTAAAAATTCATGTTTTTAGGTCATTGCCAACCATGCTACTTTTCCAAATCTTTTCAAGTTTATGGAAGATGTTTTCTGCTTTTGACATTCATTGCTTCACATCTAGCCTCAATGACAAAAGCTATCTAGAAATTTGAGTAAACAAAATAAATGTAGAAAATACGTCTGTTTAGTACATCACCTAAATGAAATGGGAAATCTTCATAAACTGTTTTTTCATTTGTCCAACTTACACTCAAGTCATCCTTTCCTATGCAGCATGCATGAATGTTAATCATTCCTCTGTTGCAGATGCCAGAGTATCCTTCTAGTCTACTCTATTTCACTCACTAGAAATATCTGATAAACTGAAGGTTTCAGCTAACATACATAAGGGTTTTCGAAAATACTTTGCTTTCTATGCTCAGAGGAATACCATGCAACACTTGTTCCAATTACAATATCACATTTCCAGAAGATGTGCTTGTAATTCCAAATCAATAACATGGCCTATTAGGCCTATTCAGTATAACCTGTACAGTACCCAATATAAACTAATACAAGAAGCCAAACTATATTCAGTTTAAATTTGTATCTGACTGCTACAACAGTCATTCTCAAATCTTTCTGTTCAAGTGTATTTGTCATTATTTTGATGATTTTTATGTAAAGCTTGCATATTCATTAGTAATTTTTATTTATGTAAGGTTTTCATTAATACTCTGATCATACTTTCAAAGGGCTGAACAAACAGTATAATACTGTTTTAAAACTTATTACTCAGAAACTGGTTTAAACTACAAAAAGATCTCCTGGGCGTGTGTTTTGAAATATTGCAACTTAGCTGCTGGTAATGCTCTGACTTTGGCCTTATTCTTAAAACCACATCTGCGGGGAAGTGATAGCACAACTCACCCTGCAGTGCCTTACTGCCTAACAGATGAACTAGTTAGGATTACTAGACTTAACTAAATGACAGGACTTCTGTGAATCTAATATTTAATGTCTCCTTACATGCACATACGGGATCACACCTTTCCCCACATCCAACAATTTGCAGATAACAGAAACTACTGAAAAGTTTATCATTTTAAATTATGTTGACTCAGTTAAATGTAGAAAAGTAGCATTAAATTTAATTTAGCTGAAGTGTATACCACATTCTTTGGGACAATTTTCATCATACAGTCTGATTTGAATGAATAAGTAAGTGTTTGCTCACTTCAGAAATCTGCAGTTTATCCTTTCGAAAGTCATGGCCAGAAATTGTGATGAACTAGGAAGTGCTTTACAACACTGTTTTGTCACAATTCTGTTTTACTATATACAGCAGCAACAAAGAATAAATGTTAAGAGACATCAACAAAAGCTGTCCCATTACCATCACTCCTCCCCCTCCCCTTTTAAAAAAATATAATTATACAAAAATAGAACCTTCCCCGGCTTTCCCTTTGTTTAGTGTTGCCTGCCTAGTTAGACCGTAACCTCCTCAAGAGCAGGGACTATGTATTCTTCTGTGTCTTGAACAGTGTTAGGCACACCGTCTGTAAACAAAAAGCTGACAAAACAGGAAACGAGACCAAAAATCTTGTGGTGCAGAATGTAAAAAACACACTTGAAACCACATGCTTGTGAGCAGAAGTTTTCACTAAAAATCCTTGTCCTGGGTGCTCTTAAATTATTAATCCCAGAGAGTCTCCAGGAATCTTGTCTGGATTACTCTGAATATTATGACTAACATCTACTAAGGTACACTACAGATTTGTTAGTGAGGTAAATCAATCTGAGGGACATGCCAACGGCAGCCAATAGTTTTTGTTTTCCATTTTACGTCTTTTATATTACAGAGAAAAGAAGAGCATATCCCATAAACAAAAAAGCAGCAGAAAGGTAAGAAAAATACATGGTATAATTAAATGGCAAGTCCCAAGACATTTACGGTAAACAGGTATTTTTCACAAATTGGATATCTCGTCACTGGGGTGACGAAAAGATCAGAGTTTTGGCCATATTATTATTATTTGTATTACCCTAGCACCCAGGAGCCCTAGTCATAGACCAGGACCCCATTGTGCTAGGTGCTGTACAAACACAGAACCAAAGGACAGTGCTTGCTAAAAAGAGCTTATAATGTAAGTTTAAGACAAGAGGCAACTGATGGATATAGACAGATGGTGGAGTACAAGGAAACACTGTGACAAAATTGGGCAGCAAGATAAGCAGCGATCTCAGCACATCAGCAGCCTAACCGTTTGTTGTAAGCAGCAAGCAAAAGGAGAGCTTTGAAGGAGGATTACGAGTTGGTTTTGCAGATGTTTATGGGGCAGCTCTTCCCAGCTTGAGGGGCAGAATGGGAGAAAGCACAGAAGTGCTTGTTTGAAAACAATGAGTGGGCTATGAAGGCTGGCATCATGGGCTGATCAGACGCAGAAGTGAACATCTCAATAGTGAATGAGAGATTATACGAGGGTAGGAGCAGGCCATGAAGGGTCTTGAAAATGAAGACAAGTAGCTAATGTTTGATACAACAGAGGAGGGGGAGCCAGTGGTGGAATGCAAAGACACAGGTAACATAGTTAAAGTGACAGGCTAGGAAAATGATCACAGCAGCATTCTGGCTGGATATGAGCAGGGCAAGATTGCATTTGTCAAGGCCAGCGAAAAGGATGTTGCGGTAACTGAGACGTGAGATGATGAGAGCCTGTATGTAAGTTTCAGTATCAGGATGGATAGGAAAGACTGTATCTTAGAGATGTTATGCAGAAAGATTTGGCAAGTTTTAGACACAACCTAAATGTGAAGATAAAAGTAAGCAGTGAGATAGTCAGGGATGGATGTGAAAGAGTCTGAGATGCAGAACTGAGTGGAGGGAGGCTGGAGTGGAGAAGTGTATCTACATGTCATTGGTGTAAGAATAGTAGTTAAAGCCATGAGTAGACATGATCACTCAGAGACGGGATATAAGGGGAGAAGGAGAGGAGATACCAGATCAAAATGCCTTTGCTATGTGAAATTTCAAGACCAACATCTCCTTTTGGTAATTTCTGATATTTCAGAACTTGTTTCTGAACTGTATGAATGTTCAATATTTCAGTCAGTAACAACCACCAATCAGAACCAGAAAGATAGTATTTGATCTTTACTTTTTGTCTTACTTTTCTGTCTTTACTTTCTTCCTTACTGAACTCACCATGCTGTTTAGATTTCTTCTTCTTTTTTTTCTTCTTCTTCTGTTTTGATTTATGATCTTTTTCCTTTTTCTCTTTTTTCTCTTTCTCTTTTTCCTTCTTTTTACCTAATTGCAAATGAACATTTTAAAACATCATCCTCGAATACTTTTTTCTTTCAGTTACCCTAAAAGCAACATTTAAATTTTAAATCAGTTGTTCCAGTCACCTGCCAAGAGCGGAATGATTCAATTAATTTGTCCAGTGCCATGAGTATAGCCCTTGTGATTAACTGATTTTTGGAATAGCACTGGAGTTCCTCCTTAGCTGAGACACCTTGAAGTTAACAGTTATTAGTGAGACTCTTCCTAGCAGAGTAACATAATTCAGCTTCTCAGTGTCAAGAAGTCAACTGTATCCCATATCTTGACAGGTAACATTGTGTAGCCTTCAGAATTTCCAGATGTGACCCGCACATGAGGAAAAAAAAAAAGACCCAGTTTTAATAAAGCTTACATTTAAAAAAAATGTATATTTAAAAAATACATCAGTAGTACATCCATTAGTTTGTAAGAAACAGAGTAGACAACCCATTTACTTTCCAGGTTTTGATCATGCTGTAGAAACAGGGAAGATGAGAACATGAAGAACTCTTAATTTAAAAAATTACATCCTCTAGCAAAGCATGCTAGGTGATCTCATATAGAGATTAATGATAAACACCTGAAACTGCAGCTGCCATAAATTCCTTTAAGAACAGTTAGCTGTCCTCTCACCCAAAATTTTATCAGCGGAGTTTGTTCTGAATAAAATTAAAGTGATATGTCTACTCCTTTTTAAGTACTACTGACATCTGCATGAGAACGGAGTCTTTGTCTTGCAATAATTCATCTGTCCCTGCTACATGTTTCTCACGGGAAACCATAATCCACAGCTTCTAACTTCATAGTTATTTCCAAAGCAGTCAGTTGTGAGGTAATAAAGAGGGACTTGACTTCAGCTGGAAAATAAACCTCAAGGACTGACTCGAAGATAATACTCTTTTTTGTGTACATTTCCCTTAGCCACACAGAATAAGAGCAGATATAGTGAATGTTTCAATTAGAGCTAATTGGGCTTGTTTCTATTCCTTCTTTCCTTCCATAGATTGATGATCAGTTCAGACACATGTAGGGCTGAATCTGTGTCAAAAATGAATTTGTTTGGGGATGGAAAATAATGAATTGTGGCAAAAGTGAAATTTTTTGAATGAGTCATTATCTGACCATCACTAATATTTGAAGAGTGAATACTCCAAACTTCCTTAATTTAGATTTCATTTTAAGAGGCATTGCATATTCTGTTGGATATCCAGCCATTAGACTTTTCCTTTATTTATTCCACCTCTAGACACAAGTTAATAACCACACATACCACTAATTTAATTGAAAAAGGTTATAAAGGGTACCCTATCATTATTCCTTTCCTCTCAGGCCTCGTGCCCCACCCAGTTGGTCTAGGAATGGAGACATGAAATTATAGCCCTACTATTACTATGGGTCTTGTCCCTCTGTGTCCTTGCAATTTACACACAATCTCTTAGGCATATACTGTCACACAAGTTTATTTATTTCCAAGAAGCCCTTTTACATCTATTTAGGTGTTTGGGTTTCAGATTTTTTGTTTTTTAAAAGCTGGTTGCTTTAGAAATATTAAAACAGCTGAACACTTACACCTAAAAGAGCATAACAGGTAAAAAGTTAGGGACAGGCTATGTTCTTGCTCTCTCAAGCTTTAGACTTTTTGCTTAAATATGATTTTCTGTGCATACCAAATGATGATGAGCTTTTCTCTTCCAATTTCACTTTTTTTTCAGTTTTCAATATACCTGTAGATTTAAGAAAAACACAAAAGCTTAGTGGGACCACTGCGGACAATGTACTTTCTTGTAAAAGTTACTTGGTTGTAAACATTCCTATCAATACATAATTAAAAGAAAGACACAAGTAACACACTGATTTTTAAAGATGCTTTACAATTACTTTTACGGTCTTAAGCACTGGAAACAAAAAGCATTGTAGTTTACCAACTTCTGAATGCTTGTCCTTCTCAATGACCTTCTTTAACATTTTCTCCTGCAGATTCTCAAAACATTTCTCCTTTACAGGCACAGAGAACTGTATCTCTGTCCCTTCAGAGCTGACTGACGTGGAGGACCTCTTTTTTTTACTATTCCCTTTGGGTAACTTTAGACTATTGGTTAAAGGCATTTCCAGATGTAAGGCATGTACATGGGACGAGGGTGCTGAAAACAAGAAGACAAATTTACTGGGCATTCAGTAAGGATTTAATCCTGTGTATCAGCATAGCAGCCAGGTCACTGGCTGAGTCAGGCTGCTGAAATGACAAGTACAGGAAATATTTTCATAATAGTGAACATATTGTTAAGTTTTGAATGCCTAGGTCTCTGTCTTACTATTTACTAAATGCTACATGCCAAAAAAAAAGTCTGTTCTCTCTAGTTTAAAAAAAAAAAAAAAAAAAAAAAAAAAAAGATATCAATTCCAAACAGAGAGGTTAATTTCAATTTAATTCTCTGCTGCTTTAGACAATTTCCCCTCCCCCCCTTTTCTTCTCTTTCCATTACAGTGGAAGTCACTGGTAACAGTCAAGGAGTTGATGTTACCATAGTTAATTAACTGTGTCTTATTTTGAAGGGATAGATATCTTTAATAGATTTTAGGGTTACAATGCTACTTATTAAAAAACCATTTGGCTCAATAAAAAGTCTACAACATCAAAGTTTATTGCATTCAGGAGGTTTTTTTTTTTTTTTAAATGGTATTCTACCTCTAATCTAATAGAATTTCATTAGGTTACCTCTAGAAATCAGTGTCCTTTTAAAATCTGAATCTAAGGAAAATAAATTGGAAGTATATGTAAAGCAGAAAGCTTTGTGTATAAATCAGAATTTGAAGCTACACTTGCATATGAAGAGTGCTTTGAAAGATTTACTAATCCTTGATTATTCCCTAAAATTCTCATTATTTAGAAGATTTTTCTCTTCATTGTGAGCTAGGAAATCATAAGGTAACTAACTGACCAGAAATGAAAAAATATTTTAATATTGTAACGCCGATATTTATAATCAAATACCATCAAGGCAATTTTCAAATAATCAAACCAAATAAGACCCAAAGTTATTTTGATCTAAGGAGGATAACTATTTTACTCTCTGCCACAGGGAAAAAATACGTTGCTCAATAAAGAATTACCAGCATCACCTAGATCTCCCACCAACCTTACTAGCCAATGCAGTGCAAGCTCTAAGTCTCTTTCCTAATTACACAGCAGGAAAGCTCTAGAAGTAGTCTAAGGCCTCTCTGGCCAATGCTGCAAAATATTAAGGAAAATATAGCCTTACAAAATTAGGAGGAGGTATCTGGGTTTTTTAAACATTTAAAAATCCATTTATCATCCTTTTCAGTTTAACAATCACTCTCACAAGAGTAGCTTGACACAATTTGTGGTTAGGATCCTCTGATGCTGAGGTTAGCACAGTAACAGCTGATTGGGTGTTTAAATCACTAAAAGAGTAAAGTTTGTGTGTACATATTCTGGTAATATTTCAGGCCAAGTTTTTCCAAAAGTTATTAGTGATTTTGGATATCCAATTTAAAACACTAAATGGGACCCAATTTTCAGAAGGCAGGTACTCAGCACTTTCTGAAAAAATCAGGTACCATTATGGTGTCTCAAAAGTTGGGCCCCCAAAAATTGCATTCAAAATCCTTAATCGCATCTAAAAATCTTGGTGTTTGACAATAATGCAAAAGATTAACCCTGCAGAAAACCTTAAAGCAGCCAGAACCACTACCTTTAAACTGAATATGATCCAAATAAAGAGGAGGTTCTTTTGGGGTTCTTTGAAGTCCCCTTTTATAGAGTTCATTACCATAAACGAGAAAACATTTTAAGAAATTAAAAACAGAATTAAGAAAACTGTGTGAATTTAGTGCTCATGAAAAGCGATGGATTAAGAGGCCTGAAAATCAAAGTCCTATACTTAACAAAAAGGACTCGGTACAGAAAGCGGTAATGCTCTGGGGATGCGTATGCGGAGAGAGAGCACAGAGCATCCTCCTGGGCTAGTTTTCCCTCGCCAGACAGAGCACCATACACTTCACATCAGCTTCCCCCTAGCACTCCAGCTCCTGAGAAGCCTCTTCCCTCAAGCAGTAGCCAAGGAACTTCACAGTAATCAGGCAGCAGGAGCAGCTAGGGCACTGGTACACAAAGCAGCAGAACTACCCAACACAGAGGTTACTACATGGTGGACTTTCCAAGCTGTCTGACGCAAAGGCAGCTTCAGATCCCACTCCCCATCATGCAGCCTGGCCAGCAGCTGAAAGCAGCTACCTGTACTGGGTAGAGGGAAGGAGCCAAAGTGCCTCAAGGTCTCAGGTTATTGGTTGGAGGTGTTTTCTCCAGTTGGTGTTGTTAAGCCCCATGCAATAGCTTGAGCAGACTATTCCTGATGCCCAATACCCTCTCAACACAGGCCCCAACCTGAGCACTATGTGAACTATTTCCTCCTCTGGGCTTCCCAGCTTCTGTGTCTGTCTTGTAGGACTGTAAAGCTCTCAGGACAGCGACAGTCTTCATTTTGTGTTTTTACAGAGCCAGCAGCACATTGTCAACACATAACAAATATTAAGCAACAACTTCCCACACTGCATTCTACCAGCAGGCTTCACCCTAACCTGCAAGGACCACCTCTAGAGATGGAAGCTTATTTTTTAGTATTCTATGGACAATCAATACTTGGCCTCTCTGTCAAGGCTAACAAAGGTTCCGATTACCAATGTAAGCTCCATCACTACAGTAACAAGAAAGGAGAAGATAACACATACAGTTACACTTTTCCTAGTAAGCAACTTTATCTAGTCTTCATTTAGAGGTACATAAGAGGAAGTGGATAATCATATGAAATAGAAGCCTAGATATACTTCCTATTAATAATCACGACACGTTTTGAAAATTATAATTTCATTTGTACCTAAATAAATGCTATTTCATAAACCTGATATTTTAATTTCAAATGTGTAAGTTATCATACCTTATAAAATAAAATGTTGATTTACACTGAATAGCCATAAAATTAAGTAAGAGGTGATCATTCAGAGCCTTTTAAACCAATGTAACCAACAGAGCAATATCGTTCATAATTTAATAATTTGTATAAACTAAATACTGATAAAAATGAAACATGGTAGTGACTCTGTAAAGGAGTTTTTAATTGATACTTGTTTCCTGTTGAGGTAACCAGATATGACCTCCTACCCACACACAGCAGCAGTGTGGGAATCTATGCAGGAAGTGCTATGCATGCTGTGTGTTGTGTGTGTACACCAAAGACACTGAAGAACCAGATGTGAGCAATCGATGTCTATATCATTACCTCTAAGGTGAGTTTTGAAACCTCCATGAGATAATGGAAAGACTGATTTCAGCTCAAATATATGTGGATTACATAGTTAAAGCAGCATAGACCCTCAAGTGCAAATACATGTATATTGGTATAAAATAGCTTATTCTAGTAAAACCTATTCCAGTTTGGCAATGCCTAAGAACCTATACCACTATTAAGTGTTTTATACTGGTATAACACGGTCTACTCTAGGGTTTTTACCAGAATAACTAGGTCAGTTAAAAAAAAAAAAAAATCACATCCCTTAACATTGTAATACCTTTAAGCATAGATAAGCCCAGTATAGTCAGAGCTTTCCTAAAAAATATGGATTTTGTTTTTTTCATTTTTGGAGCTTCTGCACTCGGAAGTATTTACATGAAAATATATTTTCAAATATATATCATGGACATTTTAATTTCAATCTGTGCATGAAAACTAACTCTTCTAAAAGTTTAGAGTGATG
This sequence comes from Emys orbicularis, assembly GCF_028017835.1. Lineage (NCBI taxonomy): Eukaryota > Metazoa > Chordata > Testudines > Emydidae > Emys > Emys orbicularis. Next base: position 16,660,272 of record NC_088684.1, read on the forward strand.
AGAACATTAAGGTTCTTGTTTGCCTATTAGGAAACAGAAGAACTCCACAAAACTGCCTGGAACCCTACAGGGGACAAGCAATGGCAGAAATCATTGGAGACAAGGGCATGACTAGCGATTGGAATGAACTCTCAATGAATGAAGACAGGGGTGTAGACGGATCTGTGAACTGCTGGGAGGCTTGGTTTGCTAGTACTGTGTCAGGAAACTTCTGAAAAACTGGGTAGATGAGAACACTGATAATTCAATATACAGAAATGGCTAGCTACTGAGTTACTGGAATCAAGCAATCAAAATTATCAATGAATGAATTCATCTGACATGTCTAATCTTGAAGAACATGGTAGAAAACAAGGGACTGAATGGACTGGATCATTAAAAATAGATAATTGTGTTAAAGTATAAACACTGTCAAGAGTTGTTAAATAGCAAAATAGGAAGACTGCATGTTGATATTTGCATTTAATTTCCATAATCATGTAAAATTTGCGGAGTATAAGGAGGTTTTTGATCAAAACAAAGCCTGTATTTTACACAGGAAACCTACAATGAAGCACTAATGGTACAAATGCAATAGCTTTCAGAGGGACTTAACAGTTTACAGGCTGTCCGTGGATACTTGTCACAGTCTCATTGGAGAGCAGACTTGTTTTAACTCACAAGAACGTAAGACAAATTTGGAAAAATAATTCTGATAAAACTATACACCTTTTCCATTACTTAGTCAACATAACTCCTAACTACAACTTTAGGCTGAGCCCAGAACAAGAAGCAGCAGCTGAGATCCAGAAGCTAAAAATGTAACATTGAATTCCCTCCTTGCACTTAAAACTGAAGATACTGTTCGCTACTCCAAAGAAGAAGGTGGTTCTGTTTCAGTTAGTGGCATCAAAATGGTGGAAAACTGTGGAAATAATGGAAGACATGACAGTTGAATTTAGAATTTTGTCAGTTTTCAAAAGAACTGCACTTTGTTCTGCCAGCTCAATATCAATCAAGCATCTTTTTAATATATTTATATTGATCAGGTTTTGAACGTCTGCAATAGGCTAGGTGCTGGAAAAGCAAATAAGATTACTTAGATTGTCAGCATTTTGGGTAGGGGACTGTCTTTTCATCGTATATGTGTGTACCTTGTCTAGAATGCACAGGGGGACACCATCCCCATCTGGGATCTCTAGGCACTACCTCAATACAAATATTAAATAATAAGTTGAAGAAAGTGTATCAGTATCTATATGCAGATACCAAAGAGAGTGGTAGACCTAAGTAGTTAATAGTCCGAGGAACTGGATTATAGTGTTCTTTTGTTTCTTATAGAATCACAAGCTGTACATTTTGGAAAACATACCTGCCTTTGCTTGAAGCATACATGTAAGAAGTTAATTGCAGAGTATGTGTTTTGCACTTCATTGCAGAAACGCTCAATTTTTCACTGCCCTCCCCTTTGAAAAGCAACATGTTAATGGTTTGACAAAAGAAAAGCTTTGCTAAGAATGAATAAATATTTAATGTTCTTTTTCCACAATTAAATATGATCTACTTTTTTTTTTTTTAATGGCTTATCTCTTACACTAGAGTCAAACACTTCCAGGCCCATAAATGGCATCACTTTGTCCAAATGGCCCCTCTATCTCTAGCCTCAGAAGTCATGATAAACTTAATACATTTCAGTTTATTCAAGGGGAGAAAAATAGGTATCATTTTTCTTTGAGTCTTGGGATAATAGCATTTTTCCTCTATCTAAATATTAGAGCTCCATCTGCTTCTGTACGTTGTGGACAATAATAGGAATACTGGTAATATCTTGCATTTTTATAGCACTCTCTATCCCAGGACCTCACTGTGCTTTATTAATATTAATTTAGCCTTATTACACTTTTCTGAGATAATTCCATATCACAGATGAGAAAACTTATGCAGAGAGAGATAAAGTGACATGCTCAACATCAGAAAATCTTTGGCAGAGCTGAGAAGCAAACCCTGGTCTCTTACCTAACTGTAAGTCCCCTGAGACAAGAGCACACTGAACTTTCACGTGAGATAATTTTCCATATGAAAAGGAGGAAGTGTTATACTGTAATTTAGTGCATCAGGTTCACAGTAGCATGTTTGAAATTTCAAACAGAAACTTTGGCAGATTTGACTGCTGGAAGATTATCTGCAAGTAAAACTGGCTGCCACTGGCAAGAGTAAAGATTTGATGATAAACCTCTTCCATCAGAATATGCTTTATGAATGGCAATCACCTCGTTCAGATCTGAATGCTAAACTCATCTCTATGCCCAAACTTTCCCATAATAAATGCCTTATACATAATAAGTAGTAGGGAAACAACAGAGCTACATGTCCTCTACTCACAGGAACTCCTACAAAACTACAGGGAATCTGGACAGACAGGATGTTTTTACATAATACCTATTATACTCAAGAATTATACAAATCATAAGTTAAATATTGCTATTTCTATAACTGTGCAGACCAGTAGAGAAGGTCTGATGTACTCAGAAACAGCTCACAACAGTAGAACAGGAAATGTTAATGTCTGGGGGCACATTGGAGTTAACATGCTTTCTTACTGTCAGAGCCCTGGGATCTTTAACTTCTACTTGGTGAATCACCAGAGTTGTAGAGGTTTATTCTGTTCAAATATACAGCAAGTATATGCTTCAGAGATTTTCCAGATAATTTCTGCTATTATTGCTGGCTGCTCTCCTGGAACAAACTATCTTTGAAAGCTAACTGCAGCCAGCTACAGCAGCTATATGCCTCCAATGTCCAAATTATAATGGAAGAAAGCACTGTTCAGTAGAAAGATATTCACCAATAACTGTTCTTTGATTACATTGCCTCTATAATGTGGGATGTGTATCCCTAGTCCTGCAAGGTCAAAACGATCTAGAAGAGCAACTTGACTCAACTCTTTTGTTTAGATCTGAGGATGTCAAAAATCAGTGTGTATTTTCTGGAGGTAGTTGAGAAACATCAGATTCAAAACTTCAGCCAGTGCTCCCAACAGATTCTGAAACTGCAGTCCTCCAATGGAGACATTGCCACCACTGTCTTCTCAAAGGACGTGGAAGAAGCCAGCCTAAATTCAGGACAATCCGTGACTTCCACATCATCAGCCATCCTCCAATTCTGGCAGGATTTCTGTCTAGGTTATCCTCATTCCTGATCAAAGAAGGTAACAGCTCTCAAGATGGAAGTGTGGTAAGACAACATGGGTAAAAGAACTCTAGTTTTCCTCAGAAAGGAGAAGCTAACAGGAATAGATGTGTGTGATTCTAGTGTATCCGGGCAAAAAAGGAGCCAGTGGTGATTGCTCCTCAAAGACCCACATTGTCCAAAAGCTCCCCAAGGAAAGGAAATCTGCAGAAAGTGGTATGGGAGAAACCCATGTATGTAAATGCCTATCTAGGAGAAGACCAGACCCCTTATAAAGTGCATAAGGGTCTTCCAAAGCTGAAAGCAGACCAAATGAGCTTCAAAGCCTGTCCCTGATGATGCCAAGGCTAAGCCCTTGGAAGGAAGGACTTCTTCAAAGATGAAGAAGGAAGACTATAAGGCAAACTCGAGTTATCAGGCTCAGAAGACCTATGACAAGCATGGATGAATATGGCACAGACAGGAGCCAGGGGCCCACTCTAATTCAAAAACACAGGCTTATCAGGACACCCAACGATTGGGTCCTCAGATCCAAGACTCCCTATGGAAGCTTAAGATCCAAATAGCTCAACTGCCTCAGACCTATCCTTCCAACCATAGCACATATGCTGTTCAGGTGGCTGGTCTGCAGCATGCCACCTAGAAAACTCACCTGAGCTTCCTCAGGACAGAAAAACAGCATGGAAGCTCAAGATAGAGCAGGTCCTCCTGTTTGACTTTGAGGCACTGCAATAAAGGAGACTTCAGAACTAGGGATGTAAATAATGTTTTTAAAAAAGTAAACATTTAAACTATTGAATGTTTAACCAGTAAAATTTTAACCGTTAGGCTCTGCTGCCGCCCTGGGCACCCGGGGTCCTGGCTCAATGCCTAGAGACTCCGCTCGCTGCTGGCCCCACCCCGCGCAGCAGTTCCCGGCTGCCAGCATGCCCGGGATCTCGGGGAGGTTGGGACCCCGGACGTGTGGGGGACCAGCAGCGAAGTCCCGCAGCCGGAGTTTAAATGGTAACCATAATACCTTACCAATAAGACTGATACTTATCGGTTAATCGCTTAACCAGTTAACATTTTACATCCCTATTTAGAACAAGCACTGCCATCTCCAAGAAGCAGAATGATCAAGCCACAGACCCAGAGGGACAGAAACAACAGGTACCTGGCACCCACGGACTGATTCCCTCAAAGCTGAAGCAGACTACTTTGAATCTTATGTGGCGCCAACAAGCACTGTTAACCTTAGAGAGACCAGCATCTGTAGAAATCAGATCCATCAAATTAGCTTTCACAGCCTCCTGCAGAAGGAAGAGCTGTAAATACTCTCTCTCATTCTGGGCCCAAGATGTAAAAACCACAGACAAACCAGCACACCTCAGGAAATAGTCTTCTCTGAGACAGAGTAAACAATACAAGTAGCGACGTGTCAAATATTTCTGAGCCACAGCACGCTTTGTTCAAAGCCTGTTTGTTTGGTTTTTTGGTCAGGATCATCCATAGCCTGGACTAAAACCAGGCCCATTCACTGAAGCAGTATAATGACATTCACTGAATGAAGAAACAGTTAGTGACCAGGACCAAACCACTCAGATCCTAAGCTAGTGCCAAGAGGATACTCTGCAACAAAGCAAACACCTAAAAAGCAACACTAATTACATTAAACTAACCAGCAATCACCCCGCCCAACACAGATTCAGCAGGAAAACTGGAATAAATAATGAAATTGTAAAGCTGATGGTCATAACACTTGCAGCGAGCTATGACAAAACAGGAAGAGATAGTAGTTGGTGCTGCTGGTACCTCTTTTGTAACCTGGCTCTGAACACACAGATTTTTTGATGGGGGAAATACATGCAGCCCCAATGGACACAGCTTTTCTAAATAGCTCTGAGCTCAAGACACTGGGCATCCACATTCAATAAGTGGGTTTCTGTACAAGTAATTCTCTATGGAATCTCTAGCTCTGCTTTTTAGCACCATGAGGGAAGTATGATATGAAAAATTGTTACAGAATCTGAAGTACACACTACATTTCAATGCATTGGAGAATTCTTATAAATTACTGTTTGTAATATACCACAATCAGACAAGAGAAGACTGAGTCACATGCACGAAGTTTCACTGGAGAAGTAGAGAAGAGCAATATTTTAAAAAATTTAACAAATGAAAATTGGAAATAGTTATGGTCCGCTTTATCTTAAAAATATACCTATTTTATAGATTCATAGATTTTAATGGCAGAAGGGGCAATTATGATAATCTAGTTTAATCTTCTGCATAATACAGGTCACAGAATTTCACCGAATAATTCCTGCCTGGAATTAAGTAACTAAGGCTGTGAATGGGCAGAGAAATCAACCTATGTGGAGATAACAGGAATCTGCATAGGGTGGTATCTTTCCAAGAGTGGGGCCATGAAAGTTATTCCATGAATATATCACTATCTACACAATGACATTTAATTTTTCCTGATAAGAATGTACAGTCTCATTTGAACACAATACTTCAAATAGTGAGCTACAAATATTTAAGAATGTTTCTATATTTTTAATAATTTATTGCACAAAATTTTCTTTAAGAGAACAAGACGGTCTCCAAATTAATTTTTCAGGACAGTAAAAAGTTATTACTTTTTGCATTTTTAATCACTTTAGTTAAACAACTCTCAGGCCTTCTATACTGCATAAGTAAACTGAATGCATGACTTGAGTGATGGGATCCAACTCTGGCAACCTGCTACATGCAGGTGGGACCCTCTGCAGAGCCCCAGTGTGGGGCTCTACACTGACACAAGGGAACAGAGGGTAGGATCAGGGCTATAAACTTATAAATTAAAGGGGGATTTTCAGAAATGTTCAACTTTGGCGTCATATTTCTCCCATTGAGGTCACTGGAAAAAATCCAGTGGATTTTAAATGAGAGGAGAGCTAGACCAACATTGACTGCTTTTGAAAATCCCACTCTACAAGCATTACAGTATTTTCCCAATCAAACAAATGAAGAAAAAAGTCAAATCAAGACCGGCTAAAGAAAGTTAAATTTATATTCCTAAATTTTAAACCTAAAGCTAAAAGACAAAGGGGAATTCCTGAGTTTAACATTTGACAGCAAAGTAGCTCTGTGGATATTTATGCTCCTTTTCAAAATTGCTGCTCTTGAGCTTTCGATCCCTATCTGTAGTATAAAACCAGATCCACCTTGAAGAACATTAGAACCAAAGCACTAATGCAGTTCAAAGCTGAGAGAAGACAGAGAATCCAAAAGGATCCCAGGAGGAGTGGAAGACTTGAAAGCTTGTAACAGAAAACCTATCCCTTCATTTTGTATGATTGAACAATACACTTACATTCCCTGCAGCTATAAACCTAACTGCTTGTGAACTGAATCTCTTTACCTGACGCTGCTGTAGCTACTCTTCCATCAGTTACTGCTTTGGAAGAATGATATGTAATCATCTGAGTATCTTCCTTTTCTTTACTGGGGTACTCATTACGGAAAGTGGATTCTGTGGATAATGGCGCTGTAACTTCCAAACTACGGCTTAAGTCAAGAGGGAGACATGGTCCACGCTTCTCAAGTGACATATGAGCAACATCAGGTACTACACAAAAGAAAGAATGTAATATTAACAAAGATATATAAGCCAGACAAATAACAGTATGGGTCGCAGTGTTACAATAAACAAACAGCATGTAGCTAAAGGCACTCAATGTTAGTCAAAGATCTCATTAGGTGAAAAAAATGTGAAAGGTCTTATTCTTTATGATTGTTTCTCTCGGGTTGTTCTTTATTAGATTAAATACATTACCCTCTGATATTGATGGCTGTTGATTTTGAGCACTGATGGAGAACACTTTTCCATCAGTGACTGGAGAGGGAGAAGGAACTTTTTGTATAGACTCATCAGGCAACGAGCAAGTGGCTAAACGCTGTGATCTTCTTCTCCTCTGGCTATATTTGTAGGATCTAGGGGGATTCACTGGCTGTGACGGACCTAAAAAGAGATCTTTCAATGTTCATGAAGTAGAGATATGTCATAATCTTACGGAAATATTTTAAGATCTAGAGAAGGGTCATGCTTTAAATAGTTCTCTTCTGCAGAACTGCTAATCACATTGTGCTTTGTAAAAATGAATAAAACTATGAATATCAGATGAATGTTAATGTTTGAGGCAAGATTTTGGTTTTTTGCTTAATATATTACTATATGAATTTGAGGATCTAGCCTCCATGGATATAGAGGAGGTCCTTATGCAAATAAACTATTTGCATTAAGGGGAGTCACCCCATAAATCAATGAGAGTGTAGACAGCTTATAGTTTAAGAAACCAATAGGATTTCCAGTATAGCAAAATAATTGTCACAGTAAAAGACTTAAAAAAATAAAAATAAAAAAAAGCATGGACAGCATTAACATAAAACTTTTAAAATAAATTCACAAAAGGTAATGGTTCATTTTAGTTCTAATCTCTCCACTTTCTTCTAAACTGATATTAACACCCTGGTAACAGCAAATACAGAAACATTAACTGTCAATGCACTACATAGCAAGAAGTCTAAACCTCAGCATAAAGAATCTCAAATGAAGAGAAATATTTGTCGATATTATAGGCCTGATTCATTAAAAAAAAATAAAACCTCACTTATGCATGTTTCATATATTGTACTTGGGGAAATGTGCTTTACCTGCATACATTAGAGTTCTGTAAATCATTAATTCTTTTTCCTCCTTGCCTTACCTAGACTCCTTTGTGTCATACTAAAGATTTGCAGTAGCAACAAAAATTACATTTCTATTTTTTAAAAAGTCAAAAGAGGTGGGAGCTGTTACAAACCATAATAAAAAAATAAGTATCTAGGCAATGAAGTTACAGATTTTTTTTTTTTTAAATGGCAAGCAGATGCGTAGCTTCAGTCCAAAACACAAAACCTCCTCAAGCAAAACTACTTACCGACATCTTGGGGGTATTGCAACATGTGTGGATGACAGTGTTTTGTGGGGGAAATTTATAACATGATTTAAAACCAATGATATTTATTGAGAGAATACAGAAAACTTAATTGGCTTATTTCCCTCTCCCATTCAATTAAAATTTGCTACAAGATTAAGAGACATTTATCTCCTCAAGAAGATGTCAACTGTAGATGTAAGGATGCAACATGTGATGAAGGAGTCCTCTTCAGGCCTTATTTTGTCACAGCTCTGGGAGTGAAGCAAAACTTAGGCTTTTGCTTTACAGAAACCCATGTTAGTTATAACTGTTGACCGCATGACTTCGCCTTCTTTGAAGCAACAAAGTGTCTTTAAGAGGTGAAGCTCAAAACAAATCTGAAAAAGCTACACTATCCATCTCCAGCAAAAATAAAATATATAGAGCGAGCTTGTAATTGCTCAAAAATGTAAGAAAATCATTCAAGGATGTTATGCAGCAGATAAGTTTCACCAACTCTTCCATCCACCAACAGTATCTTGATATTTTGAAAACCAGTTCTATGCTTTAAAAAGGCTGAACTACTAAGGTGTTTTCACCCTACACAGGACAACTTCCTTTATTTTCCCATCAAAGAAGTTGACCCCATCTTCTCTCTCACATCAGATTTAGAGGAAATATCATGTAGTGTGAAGGACTGTGCAGCCAACAGGTACATCAAAACAGTCGACTGAAGGCAGAGTTCCTCAATGATGGAAAGGAAAGATCCGCAAGAAAACTGCACATATTTTTAATGAATCAGGCCCTTTAAGTAGAGGTGTTTGTTTTCTACTGTATCACTATTACCATTAGTGTGGAGATTCATACAATGGAACTTAAATCATTAAAAGCCATGACTTTCTACTACCATAAAAGTGCCATTATTACTTGCACCATAATTCACACACCATGTTATGTGACTTTACTTTTTATAAGTTTGAGCTATCCCTAATGCACCCACTTACGTTTGAATTTTTTTTTATAAAAAAGCAGATTCATTGTAAAAAGCAACATTAATTTACAATCAATTATTTTTCTGTATATTTCTTATGACTATAAGTAATTATGGTATTTTTTAAAATGTCTGTGCTCACTAGTTTTATTTATCACAGAAGAAGGAAGCTGAGAGACCAGCGTCAAATCCTCGACTTGTATTAACTCTGGGGAAAGTGGTGATTTAGGGGGCTTTATACACCCAGAAGAATCTCCAGATTCTTGTTTGCATTTCTTGCTGCGAGCCTTTCCTGAAGACAAAGTTGAGGATAACAGTGCAGGTTTCTGAGTGTTGGTAGAACTGCTAATATCAGCTTCATTTTTTTTCTGACTTTGAGGTTTAGGTGAAATCTCCTGAATAAATAATAAGAAATTGATACTTTTATTTCAGTTTCTTCATTGTGGTTCTTGTATTCTATTTTGATTTTTTTTAGCATCTTTAGTATTCAAAAACATTTATTCAAAAACATTTTTAAAGCAACATTTATCATTTCCAATACAAATGAAAAACAGACTCAAATGTATCAAAGTAAAAGTTGAGCAATCTGTTTGTTTTTAAAGGGACACTGCCAATGACTTTCATCCTTAAAAGATTTTCTTCATTTCTCATTGCTTGCAATATCCTCAAAAAAAGCTTAAAAACATTATTTTCTCTTACCAACTATCTAATTTCCATTTGACAAATAGTGCATTTTGCTGTTTTTCTAATACAATAAAATCCTTTTCATGTCCATCTCTCTCTCTCTCTCTCATTACGAGCAATCATCATCAATGTTTTCGGCAAGAATAAAGAATAACTTAGAGAAGAACACTGTTGCTACTAACCAGAATGGGAAGTAGGTATGTTAGCTTTGTTGTGATCACACCACAATACAGAAGTTTCTCAGTAAGAGTCATCAATTTAAAATAAATATTTAGAAGTTGGATGTCATTTTCCACAAATTTACTTCAGTTTTGATGAAGAATCTGAAAAGGTTGACAGTGCCCCTTTAAGGAAAGTCTTAAAACAACAAACAATGATGAAATTTGAGCACAATCCCTTTCAGTGCTGGGAGTCTGGATTTCACCACACTACTTGCTTGTGTTAATGTTTCATGAAATCGCAACTTCTAGCACCACAGGGTTAAATAGATTGCTAACTGTAAAAAAACAAGCAGATAAAATGTAGGTTAAAAAAAAACAGTTTCTGAAAAGCAAAATACGCTGCATTTTCTAAAGCTGAAAATTTTCACCCTTCTTTTTAATGCATGTACTGAAATATTTAAAAATAATTCATCTGACTTTACAACAATTAGAATTTTACATTTTTTGCTAGAAGGAGGTTCTCCTACAAGCGGAGTAATCTGTAACAGTGTTAGTATTTGCCCATTGATGGCAGCTTGTACATATCTGAACACATGACCTCAAATTTGTTTCATCTATTGCCCAGTTGAATATGCATCATGGTATTATGTTAGCTAACAAAACCATAATTATGAAAGTGTAAACTTTTGTTTCTAGAATGTGCGCGCCACTTTCTCCAAAAAGATTTCACTCCACTGACGATTTGGGGGCATTTCCCAGTTTTCAGACCTCCGTACTTCAGAGGACTGCATTTTTGGTATTGAATAGAAACTCTCTTTTCCATTGGAACATGGGAGCTGCAAGTTCCAGTGGAAATATAAAAAAAAAGCAGCACACACGACATACTTAAAAAAAGGGCACCCTTGCGTGCTACATGAATGGCATGCTGGAAGTACCATGTAAAATTCCGGTGCAAAGTGTCCCATTCAGTTATCCCCCGTTTTATCCTTGAATCAGCTCATTATACACGTGATTTAAGTGCAGTTTATTCATTTAAATAAAATATTCCATGAACTGTAGAGTATACCTATGCTGATTACAAAAGGTATTACCAGAAATTAATTAGAGCCATAACTTGTAAATAAACAATTTTATTGTTCATCTTCACATATGTGAAAGACATTACTACAGCGTCCATTACTTTCAAATTACAAAGTTATTTAAACAAGTTTTAAAAAATTAAATTAATATTTTGATAAGGTGCTTAACCTCTTAACAAGGACAAACTAACATTAAAAAAAACCTTAATGAATTAAAGTTATTCATCTAAGCAGGTCTTGCTCAAAAGGAAATATAACATTACATAACCCTAATACACTTAAATAAACTACTGAATCTACATGTAATAGTCTGAGGTTTTTGGGTTTAAGACAGTTGTAAACTAAAAAAGTTATAAATATAATTTCATCAGCACAGTATGTTTTTGGCTGTTGGCCTGAATATTACTGTGTCCTGTATTACATTATTTAAAAACACACTACAAGACATTTACCCAATCAGTATTACAGTGGTAGCAGACAGTACCTCTGTAATTAAGGGCTGTCAGCTTTGCCATTTTAGGGGTTTATAACTCGGCCATTTTAATTTGCATTTGGGCTGGAATTTAGCAAAAAAAAAAAAAATTTGAGCTCAGACACTCCCACCCCGACTTAATCAGTTTATGTTTGATTGGTTTTTTGTTTTTCTTTTCAGTTAGAAGAAAGGGGCGAAGTAGTACATTTGTTGGGTTTTGGATGCTTTTTTTGTTTAAGAACACAACTAAAACAAGTATTTTCAAAAATGTTTTGCAGACCATTAGTCAGTGAATGGTGACAGTCCCTTCTGGATTTTTTGTTATTATTTCTAATCAACAAAGTAAAAATAGAAACAGCCGAGTTATTTTAGATTAAGAAGTTACTATTCAGAAGTTTCTTTTAATATGCACTGTAATCTATACTGTTGCATACAGTCTTAATAAATGACAAAATCCCATTCATTTCAATGGAACTCTGCACAGTAAGATTTACAGTGTAATGATTCTTCCAGAAATGTCATGCTGTCAGACATCTCACAGTTTTTTGCACAGAGAAAGTATTATACAAAAGTACTAAGAAATTATAGCATCTTTAATATGCAAAAATTGGAAAAGTGGAATATCATGTCAATATATCATAAACCATTATGCAAAATATCAGTCAATGCATTGACACCTTAGTAGCTCAGAATTAACCATTACAGTGGCAGCATTAAAAGTAGAACCATAACTTTCCATTGACAGCACTCTGTATTGGATCTGAGCGTCTCAAACCCAGGGTCAATGGAAAAACCATAGCAATGCCACTGTATATCAGGACTAAAGAACCAGTTGCAAGAAACATAGTATCAAAGTTTGGGGTAGGGATTGTTTTAAGAGCGTGGTGGGGCTTGTGAAGAAAGGAAGTGCTCTTTTTAGTTGGTTTGTTTAAAACAAACCATTAAAAAAAAAGAAAATTAATACAAAAAAGCCATATTAAAATTACATTAAGGATCTTATTTAAGCCAACAAAAGCAAAAATATCAAGAGTTAAGGCTGCCACTTCATCCTTAGCTTGCTTTACTGTGCTTAGGTAGTCAGCCCTTTTAGCATGCAAGATCATGCACAATTCTGAGACTCAAGCAACACCTGAACACAATGGAATGAGCCAGAGATAGGGAGGCAACCTTCAATTCTTCAAATAAGTGGTTTTAAATCAGACCCCTAACATTAAAGTTTCTTTTTTGTATGTATTAAAATATACATCTTAGCAAAATGTATGGCTCATTGAACAGTTCATAAAACACGCACAGTCTACAACACCAATTCTTACAATAGAAAAGAAACTTCTTACAAAAGAAGTTTTACTAGATGCCAAAAACCCTGTTTCAAACCACAAATCAAATTTGTGTAAGGGTCTTTTTCTTAGCCAGTTATAGGCATGGTTCCAGCTATAAAACCTTGGGACCGCTGTTTCCTAGCCTTTGATTCCTTGGAGACAGTAACTCATTTATGAAAATTAAAGTTAACACGGTCATTTGTGTCAATTTACTTGTATGCTTCTGGCTACGCAGAGATGTAAACATAAGATCAAATATTTAGTTCCCTATTGCTGTTTCTGAAGGGGCAATTTTGTTATGGATACTATATCTCCATGGCACACTCCAGTGGGAACCTTGCAAAAGAATCAAACTCTACCATTTCATACCTGCTCCAGGACTGGAGCTGTTTCTTTGTTGCCTTCCTTTTTTTCAGCACCATCCACAACAACAGCTTTGGATGCCAACAAACCTTAAAAGAAAAGTTGCACAGAGATATTTAGAATAGGTTGTTTTTTTATTTTACCGTTTGCTATCACCAGCTTTTATGAAAAACATAAATGTGAAAACAAATTAAAACATTTTCATCTATAAAAAGATTCTCTCTGAAACCCCCTTGTATGGAGTCTTTATTTAAAAGAACAAAACTTATGAGACCCTGACTACAATTCACAGGCCCTGCATTATACATGAAGATTAGCACCAGCCACTCCAATTCCACTGCCAGAGAGGGAAAAGGAGCTCTAAATTGTAATGCTATGACCCTCAATCCCAAAGCAATTGTGCTTCAAAACCAGGTCTACAGTCATAAAGTAAGTTTTCAACCTTTTGATTTTAGGAGGTTATTTCGAATTCCTTCCTTCACTCATTCCCTCCACATTTGGTCTTTGTGTGCTTTCCTAATGGTTATAAATAGGGCACTACCAAATTCACGGCCATGAGAAACACGTCATGAACCGTGAAAGCTGGTCTACCCCTGTGAAATCTGGTCTTTTGTGTGCTTTTACCCTATACTATACTTTCACGGGGGGAACCAGCATTTCTCAAATTGGGAGTCCTGACCCAAAACGGACTTGCGGGGGTGGGGGTGGGGTCGCAAGGTTATTTTAGGGGAGTCACGGTCAGTTGCGGATTAGCCACTTGGTCAATGGGGCCCCAGCCAATTGGGGTGCTCCGGAAAAGTGGGCACCCCCACACCCCGCTCTACCCACCCTGCGCTCCTGCTGGGGAACAGGGTTGGGGCATGGGGGCTTGCCCCACTCCGCCCGACCGGCACTCCTACCGGAGAGCAGGGGAAGCCCCCGCACCCTGACCCCACTCCCCGGCAGGAGTGGGGGGGGGAAGGGAGATGGGGGCAACTACAGTTGGAAGGGGTGTGGAGCGGCTCCCACTTGTTCTGGCCCAGGGCCCCAGAAAAGCATAATCTGCCACTGGTCACCGTATTGTCACCATTACTTCAGCGCTGCCTTCAGAGCTGGGCAACCAGAGAGTGGCGGTTGTTAGCCAGGCACCCAGCTCTGAAGGCAGCGCCCCACCAGCAGCAGCACAGAAGTAAGGGGGGCAATACCATATCATGCCACCTTTATTTCTGCGCTGCTGCCTTCAGAGCTGGGCAGACAGAGTGGCGGTTGCTGACTGAGGGCTCAGCTCTGCAGGCAGCAGCACAGAAGTAAAGGTGGCAATATCATACCAGGCCATCCTTACTTCTGCGCTGCTGCTGACAGCGGCTCTGCCTTTAGAGCTGGGCTCCTGCCCAGCAGCCACCACTCTCCAGCTGCCCAGCTCTGAAGTCAGCACCGCCGCCAGCAGCAGGGTAGAAGTAAGGGTAGCAGTCCTACAACGCCTCCTACAATAACCTTGTGGACCTCCCCCCCACACACCTCCTTTTGGGTCAAAATCCTTACAATTACAACACCATGAAATGTCAGATTTAAATAGCTGAAATTATGAAATTTATTATATTTAAAATCCTACGACCGTGAAATTGACCAAAATGGCCGGTGAGTTTGGTAGGGCCCTAGTTATAAGTTACAGTTGCAGAGTTCCCATCGAAGTTTGCCTGTTATGTATTCTCATCTCTTTAACAGGCCCATGCAAATCCTGTTTGGACTAAACAAAACATTGAAGCATCTAACACAAGGAAAAATCTTACAAAGGCGGGTGGATAGACTAGATCAGAGGTTCTCAAACTGTGGTCTGCAGACCACCAGTGGTCCGCAAGCTCCATTCAGGTGGTCCACTGATAGTTCCCTCAAAGGTGCGCACCTGGGCGGCCGCACATGAGAAAATGAAGGGCCAACCACCTAATTAGTGGAGCCGCGCTGGTGTGGCTCCACTAATTAGGTGCTTGGACCCTGGAGAAGACGCACATGTAAAGTGAGGTGGTGGGCTTGGGGGGAATAGGGAATAGGTGGGAGGGGGCAGTGGGATGAGAAGAGGGGGTGGGGGAAATTTGGGACGTGCAGGGCTGCGGTGGCCAGAGAAAGAGGCGATTTCCCCAGCTCCAGGGCTGCGGCTGCCGGGGAGAGACCCCTCCTCCTTCCCAGCCCCAGCTCGGGGGCTGCTGCGGCCGGGGAGAGAGAGCACATCCATCCATTAGAAAGGTAAGACTACAGATATTAAAATATGAGTTGTGTGCGCTTTCGCTTGTAGAACAAAAAAAACAATTATTATTAAGGGTTTTTTTTAATATAGTGCTTTTATCCAAAGCGCTTTACAATAGTTAGCTAATGGTACAAGTGGTCTGCGGAAAAAAAAGTTTGAGAACCACAAGACTAGATTAGCTAATCAGAATTTTCATTCTCTATGATTTAAGTAATAGGGACTCCAGGTGACCCTGATAATAGGATCACTGGGAAACTAGTAATTTAAAATAATGCTAGTTCTTCATTCACAAATCCATATACAAGACTACTAATATACATTTAACAACCAGACAATAGAAACAGCCAACAGTTTTAAACCTGATGTCCAGAATTGTTTTTTTTTTTCTTGTTTTTTTTCCTCATTTTAGGCACAGAGACTGTTGTTGCCCAGGCAAAAAGTAGGTGTTTCAGAGCTGCTTTGTCCGGGAACTTTTACTTTATTACTTAATATCTCTACTAAATAATGTTGGTGAGGAGACCCAGCCCGCTTGAACATGCATAAAGGAAAACTAAAGCAGAGGCAGCAAGATATCTTCGAAGTCTGAAAGTCTTCTCCTGCAATCTGTGGCCCCAAGAAGAAGCTACCTCTTAACAGAGATTGTTCAGTTTGGATAACAATCTACAAGATATAGCTACTGCATTCCATGGAAAATTAAATACCCTCACAATCAATTCAGAACACACTAAACTGGAGGCATATCACTTAGTGAACTTTGGGCTCTCCTAAAGTAACACATTTAGAACACTGGAATACTGCAAATCCATCAGTAATCCAGATGACTTTTCATTAAGAAGTTGTAAAAAGCGATGAAGAGTCCTGTGGCACCTTATAGACTAACTGACGTATTGGAGCAGAAGCTTTTGTGGGTGCTCCAATACGTCAGTTAGTCTATAGGGTGCCACAGGACAGTGTCGTTTTTTTTACAGATCCAGACTACCACGGCTAACCCTCTGATACTTGACACCATTAAGGAGTTATCAAGCTTCAGTGCCCCACAAGGATCTACTACAGGAAACTGTATTATATTCCTTACTATGTGTGTTACATCAGTTTGATGGATTTTTTTTTTTTTAAATTAAGCAGAACATTGTCTCCAATCCAAGATGTGCAAAGACATTACTTAAAAAAACAAATTAATCAATCATGAATTTACTGCAAAGCAGAACCCCACTAATTTGCAATACTGAATGGAAGTCATCATGGAGTTCATGCAATTCATAAGTTAACAAAGAAGACCTCAATTCTGCAGCTTGCTCAAAACAGGAGGACCCCTGCACTTATGTGGGTCCCAATTAACATGCGTAACTGCACAGATCCTTTCGTATAGAAAAAGTTGCAGGGCTGGGACTTAAGTAAACCAAAATAACCATTACAAAATGTACTGTTTAATTTTACAAATTTAGTTTAAGTTTATGGGAGACAACTTGAAATAAAAAAAGCAGCTGCATCATCTCCATTTTGTCTTCATTCCTGTTTCTTACCTCTGGAGTAACTTTTCTACAAATGAAGTTCTGAACAAAGGAGCGGATGTGGATGTGTTCCAGAGGGACTTTCAAACCAGCAAACTCACCAATGCTGCTAAGAACCGGATATATGGACTTTGAAGTCTCTGTATGTATCTGACTGCTTTACCATTTAATAACTCTTCTTGTTCTTCCTTTTTTCCTTATCATAAACCTTTTGCTTTAGACACTAAAGAATTGGCTGGCAGCATGGTATTTTGGGTAAGATCCAAACGAATACTGACCTGGTAACGTGGCTGACCCTTTGGGGTCAAAAGAACATTTTGTATAGAGAGCAGAGTTTTCTAAATAACTTCTGGACCTATGTGCTGATTGGGAGCCAGAGAACTGGAATGCAATAAAGGGGGCTGTGTAATTTTTTTTTTGCTTCTTGATAACCAGTGTGAGGAATCAGAAGCACTGTTTGTGACTGGCTGGTGAGTTTAACTTCAGTGTTAATCCCAAAACTGGTGGTTATCTGCTCTCCCTTTTGCAGCCTGCCCTGATTTTGGCATTTTCAGTGAAGGCTGTCCCAGACACACCAGGTCACAGTCCTTTATTTATTTTGTAACTGTACACTTGGTTACCCCTTTAATACCTCTGCATAGTAACATAAGATATACATTCTTTTAGAAATTATGAAGTCTTTTCTAGTGCTTCAGTGCATTAATAAATGCTTATGCTTTTTAAACTTTCCTTTAAGACTCTGCCTAGTCTCCTTCCAGCAATGCAATTGCCATTACTTCATAATAAACTGGGACAGAATTTTTGGTTGTCTCCAAAGCCAGAGGTATTGTTACTCCACTGATCTACTAGCAATGATTCAGTGTGCGTAATATAAACAGAATGCCACATCTAGAGCCCATGTAGATAACATTCCTCATACAATAAAGGGAATTATGCAGGAGATAAAAGGTGTTATAAACTAATGAACACACTTGTTCCAGGAAGAGGTCTATTCAGAATGATCAAATTATCATGACATTGAATTGAAGGCATAGGTCAAATCACAGACCTTACGTCAAAATCTTGGAACAGGGTTGGCTTTATTACTCTTTGTGTAGTGCTTTGAGATCGTCAAAAACGATAACTGCAAAGTATTAATATAATAAACAGACATGTACTGATCTACCATAGCACTCTATGTACAAGCATAAACATTTGGATATGTTAAAAAGTAATGATGTTCTCAATAAAAAGGAAATTTACCAGTGATCTTGTTAAGACGAGCTCTCTTTGCCTGAAATGAGTTGCCTAGATTACTTTTCCTCTTGTGCGCTAATGTGTTCTCTGCCCGCACAAACGCCATCTTAGGAACATCCACTACTGGGAATCCTACTTTTAAAAGAACAGACGTGGAAGAGCTTATCTACAAATTCACATTTCATAAAATTTCTTATCAACTGTAAATATTTCAATGCAAAATATATTCTAAAATGAATTAATAGGCTTTTATGTGCCATAACTGGCAGTTTAAAGATTTACAATTAACAGTATGCAGAAAAATATTAACTTATAACTTAAAATTTCAAGGTAACAGATATTAACTTTGTTGAAATGAACATCAGGATTTACTGATTCAGAGGTAAAAATCTAGATAGCCCTTAAAACATGGAGACATATGTATTACATTGTCTTCAAACATATCTAGAAATCTCCATTATAACCATGAACCTTTAGAATTTAAGTTTAAAAAAAAAAAAAAAACTCTTAAGGGAAAATGAAATAAAGAGATCTAGAAAAATAAACTACTGATCTCTTCTGAGCCACTTAGGAAGCAGAAATTTGCACATAAATCTAAATAATTAACATTGCTCCAGACTTCAGTATTGAAGTCTACTAAGATACAAACACCATCTTCCTCTAGTCTAGAACCATTGGCAGTATCATTTTGCAATATGAACAAAAGAGATTCTGAGGCCAAGAGTAACTGGGCAGGCAGAAAAAACAGTACATCTCTACCCCGATATAACGCGACCCGATATAACACGAATTCGGATATAACGTGGTAAAGCAGTGCTCCTGGGGGGGGCCAGAGCTACACACTCCGGCGGATCAAAACAAGTTCGATAGAACGTGGTTTCACTTATAACGCGGTAAGCTTTCTTGGCTCCCGAGGACAGCGTTATATCGGGGTAGAGGTGTATTTGCAGCCTTTAGAAAAATAAGAACTAGAATATAGTTTGTACCGAACGTTTCACTAGATGTAGGCTCCTCTTCCTTTTTCTGGACTTCCTGTATGATTGTAGAGGTTGAGGTTTCTTCCTTCTTTGAAGGTACTTTAAACCATTTTCTCTCCTCTTTATCTTTATTGCTGTTTGCACTGGTCCGAGGTTTACTTCCTGCTTTGTTCTTGGCTGCTGCTGCTGCAGCAGCTTTGACCAAAGCTATCCAATCCTCCAAAAAGAAAACAAAGGTGGAGGAGCATTAGTAGCAGTTTGCGACATTCAAACAGAATCCATTTACAAATAGTGAGCAATCTCATCCAGAAATTGCCAAGTACATTTATGTTTAGTTTTATGACTATTGCCCATGATTCAGTAAAATGTACTTCCCAAATTGCCTACATATTGTAACTAGAATCTACCTCGTGGATTTAAAAAAAAACAAAAAAAAAAAAACCACTGCATATGGAAATCTCTCTCTATGATTAGCCTTTCAAGCAGTATTGTGCCATAATAACTAATCTGTATGCTATAAGAGTTACAGAAATACAGGAACTGTCATACTGGAACAGGCCATTAACTCCATTCTCCTGTCTCTAGCTGTGGCCTACACTAATCTAGCTATTTCAAATGGAAGACCAATCCCTCTGTGCCCCATACATGTCTTGCAAACTACACAATCCAAGGACAGGAGAATTCTTTCTAACCTAAGCCGTGGATCGGGTAATGACCTGAAGCAGTGGTAACTCTGGTACAGAAATTTCTAGAATAACTGCAAATACGATTCCTACTGTATTAAATTTTCAAGCTTTATCCAATAATCTCAAATGGCTCTATAAACAGCAATTAACAGTCACAATCCACCTGCAAGGTAGGAAGAGATTATTACCATTTTAGAGATGGGTAGGTAAACTGGCACACAGGGAATTCAAGTGACTTGCCCTTGGCCACACAGTGAGCAGTAGCAGAACCTAGGTGTCTTGACCCTGATCCCCTCTTCTAACGACTTGACAACTCTACCACAGTAAGCCATTTGTCTTAACATCTTGCAGCAGTGTTTTCCATAGAAAAATTCTATTACATAAAAACAATTGTATTCACCAACTGAATATATTTTTAAACTTTTTGAATGAAAAGATTTATTATAGACCATCTGACTGTTTGATCTCATTAATGTTTTATATGTAGGTACGTATGTTATGTTTAAATTGTACTGTGTGCACATGTGCATGAAAGGTGTTAGAATATCCCTAGAGCAAAGACCACATTTTCTTCTCTGTTTGGTGGAGACAGCACTCAGTAAGTAATGAAGTATTTCCTTTATTCATTTAAAATGTGCTGTATTTAATCTGGATTGTTTCCTTGCTACTGTATTATGGGATATATTAAAAAACAGTACCTGATAGGTATATCTCCATATATAAAGCCAATCTCATACAGCTGGAAGGGACCCTGAAAGGTCATTGAGTCCAGCCCCCTGCCTTCACTAGCAGGACCAAGTACTGATTTTGCCCCAGATCCCTAAGTGGTCCCCTCAAGGACTGAACTCACAACCCTGGGTTTAGCAGGCCAATGCTCAAACCACTAAGCTATCCCTCCCCCCTTTCACTCTTCCAATCATACTTCACTTCTTTCTAAACTAAACAATCCCAATCCCTTTAATTTCTTTACATATGGAAACCTTTCCATCCAACACCTCTACCAGTTTTTCCAATTACCATTCAGTGGACCTTTTCTATTTTCTGTGCCCCCTTTAAGGTGTTATGGGGACATACCTTCAGTTAAAATCTTTTTTCTGCATTATTCTCTATCCCTTCTTCATACAGCCCAACCTTTAATTCACATTTCTAGCACTGTTTTGCACTAAATATGCATCTCCACTGTGTAATAAACTACACATTTTGTGACAGTGATAGTTTCAACATATCAATAGTAAGCAAGGTCCCTTTTTTAGGACGTTAGACACGGATGCAAGAAGATCAAGTAACTTTCCTGTGAAGCTGACTGTTTCTTCTCTATGACATTATTTGCTTCACATTCTCCCCTTATTCTGCGGTCCTCAGGATAAGTTAGTTATGTATGTGTCTGAATATCATTAACTTAGTATTCACTTCCACTGATTTAGCGAATACCAACTACACATTAAAAAGACAAAGTCACTGCCCAAAAGAGTTTCCAGTATGAATCTCTTCTGAGCTAACCTACAAAATTAATTGTAGAAGTATAGACATGTGGATCTTCAACAACGTATACTATACTCATTTGTGCCGGATGACAAAATTGAAGAAATCCTTCACTTGGTGCAGCTTCATATAGTAGCATTATTATTTATACAGCACCAGAGATATGGATGGTACTTTATAGATGGGAAAGAAAAGACAGTTCTAGTAACAAAGAGCTTACAATGCAAGAGGCACAACATAGGAAAACAATAGTAAAAAGGAGAAAGGACATAGGAAAACAATAGTAAAAAGGAGAAAGGAAGAGATAATGTCATGAAGATACTTGTAGTTTACATATGCTGGTAGACCCACTTCTGCAATTTATATTTAAATTTGTATTTACTTAGCGCAGTTTAAGTCAACAAGTTGATAGATGTGAGCATGTGATAGAACGTACAGATTCTTTTGTGCCCCATAGGTGGCACTGCCCCAGTGATGTCCATAAGTGGGGGTCCTGCTGAGTCAGACAGTGGCATGGTGATTTTGGGGTTAAATCCCAGCAAGGTTTCTAAGGTCAGGCTTTCAAATTCCCATATGAAAGTGCCACCGAGAGGAGGGTGACTGGGGCTTGGTTTCTACCTATACTTGTGCACAAGCTTTTTTTAAGCTCAGAGCCATACAAGGTTTTGGAGGTGCAGGTAAGGAGGAACCACATGGAGGCTGCATGACTAGAAGCCAAGATGAGAAGATCTGGAGACAAGAACTGTCCTATTTATATTGTCTGGTGTTTAACGACTGTTATACACAATGAAGGAAACTGGCCAGAGACTTTGCTAGTCTATTTTTATTTTGGTTGAGTGCCCTATCACAGATAATTTCATGTGTAAGAAACTAAGGGATATATTCTTCTCTTGATAAGCACAGAAATTCCTGTTCGGAAAGAAAGCATCTTCAAATGTAAGCACAGTTTATTTACAAGCCTTTATAAAACTTGTATAAGGAAAAATAAAGAGAAGAAGAAGAAAGGTGGACTCTAAATCTGAATGAGTTTGAAGTTTCTTGAATTGGGATTGTTACCAGGTTTCTAACCTAACAGCCAGCCACAATACTGAGATGTAGCCAGACTCTCAGTAACCTGTCATTCAAATAATTTTAATCACATCAGTAACAGCAGCTTTTTTTGGCATGCACTGTATATACAAATTCCAGGATTCAGTTATTACCAAGTTAGAACGGAGCAATCTCAAGTATAGTTCTCATGATATAAGTTCATCCCCTTCCTCCCCAGTGCTCTGAGTAGCCATTATAAATCACTTTGTTCTGATTACCCATTGCCTTCAGAATTCCCTATGATCA
The DNA here is from genome assembly GCF_028017835.1 of Emys orbicularis. NCBI lineage: Eukaryota > Metazoa > Chordata > Testudines > Emydidae > Emys > Emys orbicularis. Next base: position 16,682,882 of record NC_088684.1, read on the forward strand.
AACTGCAGCCAACATGGCGGCCTCCACTTCTGAGCCACAATGTTCACCTCAAATGACCTTTTTTCCCCTCAGTATTTCCTCTTTGCCACTTAAGGAAGGCTTAGTTCCTTTCTTTCTCCTCCTACCCCCACTACAAACATTTGTTTAATTAACCTGTCCAGGGCTATATGGGGCAACAGAGTAATAGGAAGCAGTCAGAAGATAAAGCAGCAGCTCCGGTTTTGGACAAATGGATGGAATTCTGAGAAAAGTCAAAGCAAAAGGATTTGCATAATAACTTATCATTAAGGAAATCACTGCACTCTGGTTAAAAATGGCCCTTGCTAGAGTTCAGGGACTGGCATACTGCATGACTATATAGCAAACCATACAGTCATTACAAAAATCAGATCAACTAAGCCAAACTTCAGGAAACTGCATAATAAAGAAATAAGTTAGCAGGAACCATCCAGCATCCCTATACATTGATTGGCTAGAACAATTGCATTTTAAATACAATTAATTTTATAATCTTATAACTGCAACAGTGGGAAGGCAAAAAGCAGTAGCATTTCTAAAATCCATCCCTTCTGCCAACAGCTGGATTCATGTCTTGCCACCTCTCTCTTCAGCTATCACAACTACCACCTCTTCACTTCTCTATCTAAAATATGGCAGTTATCTTCCTCTTCTGGCACTCCTACCACATTATCCTTCCCACCACGCACATCCACACGCACACCCCTTTCTAGCTCACTGGCTGTTTTGAAATCAAGACTGGATTCCTTGCTCTCGCATTCAACCACCCTACACAGCTCTGCCCCACCTATATCTCAGCTCTTGTTTTCTCTATCATCTCTTCTTTGTCTCTGTCCCAATTGTGCCTTTTTCCCTCAGCTTCCTGGTCCTATGTACCAAGTTCCCTCCCTCTCCTTCAAATCCCTCCTCAAAACTCACTTCTTTTGGTTCGATTTCCGTCACTAATCTCAGCTCCGGCGCTATCTGCTCCCTCTCGCGCGCCTAATTATATTGAAGATAAAACAAAAAAACATGAAACAGAACAAATAAGTTATCTGAATTATTTGTAAGTGCTTCCCAAGGGCAGTTTTCATTCTCCCCCTTTTCCATTTCTTCTCTTCCCCACCTCAGTTGCATTTCTGTCTAAATTTTAAAACGTAGCTAATCCAAGCAGAAACCTGGTCTGTAGTCTCCATATAAATAAGAATACAAAAATGTTTGTACAGTTTTTGTTTTTGCCTTTCCACCCTCACAGCTGAAACTTTTGAATACACACAAATACTGTAGTATTAAAAAAAAATTACTTAGAATGTTTCAAGTTCTACAGTATCGCTCACTTTAAAAGAGACAATGTGAACTTAAAAATCACATTTCCATCTGAAAATATTACACCTATTTTTGTTACAAATAACTCCAAAGATTACTGGAATAGAAAAATAAAAAAATAGTCTCTTCTTCAATGTGCTTAATTTGTGCATTTGACAATACTTTGGTATAACCACTTTCACTGTTCTAATGGTCACTTGCATCACTCATTCACTGCTCTTAGGTACACACAAGAGAGGACACAAACAACAAAGGTAGAAGAAAAAATCCTTATACAAAAATGTTAATGAATGTTATATTTTATATGTACTCACTATTTTAAAGGTGCCAGAGAAATGAATTTGTAGTCAACTTTTAGTGAATTAAAAATATCAAAACGTTGCCTCTAATTCTCAGGTCAGCTTGCACACTAATGGACAAATTATTTTTGCACACATTCAACATTTTCAGAAAAAAAATGTTGCATGTTAATACCTTACTATTATTTTAAAAGTAATACAATTTTAAACCTAAATGCCAACTCTCAATACAAGTATTTTTGGGAGGTAAAGGGGCAGGAGGGGGAGAAATCACAACAGGAAAAAAGTTCTGGATCTGAATTTAACAAATAGTATCACAGGTTCATCTGATGCATGACTTTCATATCAATCAAATTATGTTGGGGGGTATTCTTTGAGAAATCATACAAAAACCTATGCCTGTCAAATAATTCCTGGTAATTGCCTTCTTTAGAATAAAAGAACAATTTTAGTTTGAAACAAAACTTAGTCTTAGATAACTTTGACCTTCAAACCAAGCTTAGGCTGTATTTTTATTTTTACAACAAAAATACTTTTGAAATAAAGATGGATATTTTTGCCATAGCATAATAGATTTACCTAGCCTCCTGTCCAGCAGTTATATTACTACTTAAAAAATGTAACCCGGAGCCTGCTTTGAGACCAAGAGATTTGTACTCCTGCCTCTGATTTGGGGGACTTAGAAATGTCAAGGTTAATCTCATCTTTCATTTTAAATGTGAACATTTCCTAGCCTGTGTAGAAATCAAAATTAATCGCCAAAAATACAAGTTTGTCCCAGTGATTATTCCTCAAGATCTCCACTATAGCCACTCAGGTTTGGCCTCAGACACATGAAATCCAACACCACAAGTGTCTCAATATTTGAAGATAAGCAGAATAATTTATTGCGCTTATAAGAGTGCCATTTAGGCTGCCATCTATGGCACTAGCACTCCTACAGACTTCCTCCTGTCACTCGCTGGTTGTTTCAACTGAGCTTTTGTTTCTCAGCTGAGAAGCCAAAGTGACCTTTAGCTACAGAGTAGTATCTCAATAGTGCAACAGACAATATGATTTAGTGGAACACGCAAAGGACTAAGAGCAAGGAACTTCTGAACTCTAATCCAAACTCACTATTCTTCTTTATTCAAGTTGCAGCCTCCCTGCCTAAGTTCCCCTATTTGTAAAATCGAATGAAATAATTGAACTTCTTACCTCATTGGGTCACACAATTAATGTTTATACAGAAACTCAACAGAATGCACATTACCATCAGCCTCTTGCTGGATGGTTATGTGACTATTAAAAAAAAAAAAATGGGGGGGGGGGGTTAAAGTCTGAAGATGCCTCAAATAATCCACTGCCTGTCCTTCTCCAAAGTCCTAACTTTCTTTGCATGATTGTCATATTATGATTTAAAGCTATCAGTTACACAGAAGCATAAGCAGAATAATTTATTGCGTTTATAAGAGTGCCATTTGGGCTGCCATCTATGGCACTAGCACTCCTACAGACAAATTATTGTTTAAAAGGCCCTCCCATTTCTCCATTTGCAAATAGTCATATAAAAACCAAACCCAGTAATTTATTCATTTTTATAAGTCATTTTCCAGAGCAGATTAGACATTTGAATTCTGCTCTTCCAAGTAAAATAACAATTTCTTGAAAAACTGGGGATTATAACTATTTGCATTTTATCAATTTACTAGCTTCTTTTAGCAAGTTTCAACAGACAATCATTTCATTTTTTAAAAATAGCTAAAATTTCTTATTACCAGCACAATTGCTCTAAAAAGATTATTGCTCAAAGCAGGCTACATACAAATTTGGAGACTGGATAAAACTTGGATAAAATTCTTAAGTATTTAAGTTAAAATCCTGCTATTGATCTTAGATTGTATCTCTGTATCTCATAACCCGCCTCCCTTACTGGTATGGTGCTACTCTCTTCTGTGACGGCATTGAGACTGTTACAGATAAAGGAATATCAGCCCACCTCCAAAAGGTTTGGCATAGGGAGATTAAAAAAATGAACCAACTGTGAATTAATAGAAGAAGGTGGTAGAAATCTGACATTGTAACAAATCCACCAGCAGCGGCCCACTGATGGGCTAAGGCCTCTTCTAAAGGGCCATACAGACCAAGGAGGAGAGAACCTGTTAGCCCCTATGTGGTCCTGGGTTGGGACTATTGGAAAGAGAACAGTCAGGGAACAGATGAGCCAGTGAGGAGAGCATACAGCACTCAGAGGTTTCATAATTGAAGTGACATCACTAGCACAGCACATGCTAGGGCAGCCCCTGCAGTTAAGAATTGGTGAACCAACATATTGAGGGACCTAAAGAGAAGGCAGCAGCAAGTTTAAAATCATTTGTGTTACATGGCCCTTCCTGCATGGGGCATTCAGCAGATAATTTGTTCTCAGGTCACTGTTAATATCACATGCCCTGTTTAGTAGTCAACACAAACAAACAAGAAAAGACGCCTAATATCCTCACCTGCCCTTTGGCATCCTCAGGCATAGATTTGATATGCATCCTTTTTAGGCATCGAATAACTCCATCATAGAACTGTACTGTGAAGGTTCCTAAAACAGGATTGATGCAATCACTATGAGCAGTTAGAAACATACCTACCTCACTAATTCCCCAAAATACTACAAATACACAGTCATTTCAGACTCAGTCCTGCATGTGACATCAGTGAGTGCTTTGGCTCTGCAAATACTATAGGATTAAGCATCTATTTAAAATTCTTCCCTTCATAGTTACAGTCACATATCCTCCTTGGATCACATCAAGATTAAAAGGGACACAATCAAGACAGAAGCGCTTAAAAAACCCTCTTTATTCACAATGAAAAACTCAGTGTTGAGTTCTATGGGACTATGAGATGAGACAAGCGCATAAAGTTACTGAGATATGTGTTTGTGGTTTCAGGACCTTGGACAGTTGAACTAAAACTGTAAAACTTATTTTATATGATTACATCCTTCATTTTTCACAACTTGGACAATAAGTAGTGCTTCATTTTTGTTTATAAATTTCCAATTTATTAATCCAATGATGCCACATATTATCAGTACATTTAAACCCACACCCAAAACCAATTCTCATTAGTTTTTAAATACAATAAAAGCACTGCAATAGATTTAAAGACAAAACAAAGCAAACGTCAAAACTACTTTAAATTTTATGCCTAAACTAGCTGGCATTTTCCTTTTAATATTGCATTTACTTTATCTTATTTCACGGATTACCAAAGCTCAAAAATGAGATTTTGAATGTTTTCTAGAAGAATTGAGGTACTGTAAGCATATAAATGTAAACCCAAACCAACAGTACTGTGAAGGGTTCTATAATATTGAGGCAAGGATGTTCATCTCGCTACTATAAATGAAAGTTACATTACTATTGAGTGGAGGAGGTACCCCAAGTTTTTAATTTCATAGAAATGAAAGATGGTAAATGCTCACTAGATCAAACCCATTCCTCCCCTCATAGAATAGCAATACTTCCTACAGTATGTTTAACGTACTGAATAAAACCGTATGTAAACACATTTTAATTTTAAACAGGAGTATAGCAGTGTTCCTGGTAAACAAACAGAAGTACTTACAGATGCATTGTATTTATATACATACCCTCCTTGTTAATTGCTTCAATTTTAGCAGGATAATATCGACAGTCTGTCCAACGAGCTAGCACCTCTTCTCCAGGTTTAAAATCCTATTTTAAACATTTTTAATTGTTAATATCTTGCCCTGCAAACCTTTCCTAAACAAACTTAAGTTTTATAACTTAGCGATATTTACCTTGAAAAATAATTAATACCATTAGGTTTGGCAGAATTCAATTTTTACTTTTTATAACTTTGACAAATAATATTGATCTTTATTTTTAAGCATTTTTAAAATGTTTAGTGATCAAAATTTTGACAATTCTTGAAGGGTGGGGGTCAGACAATTATTTAATGACAGTAGCTGCTGACATTCATAAAGTTAAAAGCTTTATAACTGTTAAAACACAAATTACCTATATCACGTCAAAATATACTAATTAAAATTTACAAAGTAAATATCTTTAAGTTCTCAAGCAGCATTTATTTTTTATTTTTATTTTTTTACTTTGCCTATGTGTAAATTTTGATCTTAGGGCTGTCAAGCCATTAATCACTGTTAAACAATAATAGAATACCATTTATTTAAATATTTTTGGATGTTTCCTACATTTTCAAATATATTTATTTCAATTACAACACAGAATACAAATATTAATCTTTAGCGCATCTGGCACATAAATACTTTGCAATGCCATGCAAATGCCTGTTTTCACTTTCTAGTGACATTGTAAATAAGAAGAGGGCAGCATTATCTCCTGTAAATGTAAACAAACTTGTTTGTCTTAGTGATTGGCTGAACGAGAAGTAGGACTGAATGGACCTGTAGACTCTGAAGATTTACATTGTTTTGTTTTTCAGTGCAGTTATGTAACCAAAAAAAATAATCTATATTTGTAAATTGCACTTTCACAACAAAGAGATTGCACTACAGTACTTGTTTGAGGTGAATTGAAAAATACTATTTCTTTTATCATTTTTACAGTGCAAATATTTGTAATCAAAAATAATATACACTTTGATTTAAGTTACTACACAGAATACAATATGTATGAATATGTAGAAAAACATCCAAAATATTTAATAAATTTCAATTGGTATTCTATTGTTTAACAGTGAGATTAAAACTGCGATTAATCGCGATAAATTTTTGAGTTAATCACGTGAGTTAACTGCAATTAATCGACAGCCCTAATTATCACTGACGGAAATATGTTTTCGTCCGTTTGTGTTTTTATGGTGAAATTGATGTTTGCAGGCATTAACTGATAAAAATCTAATCCTTCCAGGCCTAAATAAAATAATTTAGGCAAGGAGTCAGAAAAAAATTAACTTGCTACTTACAACAAATTCATCATCATCTTTTAGCCCTTCTTTCCTTAGTGCTGGTCTTTCCAGGGGTCGTAATCTATTGCTGTCCCAATAAATCCACTCATCATAGCGATGACTCCAACGTTCAAAATGGACCAACATCTTCCCCTCTTCATAGTCTATTTTCTCAATGCGAGATGGATACCTTGAACAACAACAAAAGGAAAGGTGTCAATTGTGCAACTTTTTCCAGCAATGTTTTGCATAAAGACGTACTCATGTAACAGTTTAAACTACTTTGGTGGTGTTAGCTGCACCATCATTTGGTACTAAGAAACAGTTTGGATTTGAAAAAAGTTTTAAACATGTTAAATTGTTGATATGACAATACCTAGCTGCAAAATCCTCTACATACATTAAAGATGGGTCACTGTTCTGTCTTAGGGTACATCCAGACTACCCGCCGAATTGGCGGGTAGTAATCAGTCTATCGGGGATCGATAGATCGCGTCTCGTCTAGACGCGATATATCGATCCCTGAACGCGCTTCCGTTGACCCCAGAACTTCACCAAGGGGAGCAGCGGTAGCGGAGTCAATGGGGGAGCTGCGGCCGTCGATCCCATGCCGCGAGGACCCGAGGTAAGTCGAAATAAGATACATCGACTTCAGCTACGCTATTCCCGTAGCAGAAGTTGCGTATCTTACATCGACACCCCTGCCCCCCGCCACCCAGCCCCAGTGTAGACCAGCCCTTACAGCCATACAATTGTGAAAATTCAGATTTAAGGCTCAGACTACTAGGTAATGTTAAGATGCATGCCTTATTTGGGTTAAATATTGGAAGTTTCATGCTTAGCTTTGTATTCATAATTTTGTTGATTAAAGCAAGAACAGACAGGTTTGTTTCTTTTCCTGGAGGGATAGAGGGGTGGTGAATTGGCTTTTAAAAAAAATGAATTCATTACTTTTAATCTAATAAACTAATAAATGTTCCACATACTTGCTGCATTGATTTCAGGCACATCCAAGCTGCTAACTAATCAAAAACAATTGGAGTTGACAGAACATTCCTTTTTAATCCAATCTGTTGACTAATTTGCAGATCAGCTCCACGGACTTTGTCGCTACCGAATCTAATGCACAGTCATTTTTCAATATTTATATTTTTTAAATTGCACATTTATTAAAACAAAGACACCAGTATTAATTAAGGACTGTGGGTTCTAATTGTCTCTCAAACTACATATAATCAGTAGAATCAACTACATGTGGCCCTCAATCAGAACAACTCTTCATCACCTAAAGCTAGAATTTAACATGGATTTTAACTACCCCCTACTTTGGGATTTGTATAACCTGTATTAAGTTTGGCAAAGAGACTTCCCATTTTTCAAATCTTTAGCATCTGTGGGAATACATAATAATCAGGGTGGTGCATTTAGATTCCACAAGAATCAAGCCACATTATTTAGTTTGTTTTTTTTAAGGGCTATTTTGGCTTTAGGGAGCCACTAGTTGGGCAGAAATAAGGCAATATCTGGTCTTCTCACAGAATGTCCACCATCAATATAACTAGATTACATTATTTCAGTTCCATAAAGTGCATGCAAGGCTGGTGTGCTAAAAAGAGAACGAATACATAAGTGGATCTGAAAACACAAAGCACCTTCTAAAACTATCTGGTGGATTTTTTAAGTTTAAGAAATTTCCTCCCACGTTAATATTTTGGGAATCCAGGTTAACCTAGAAACAATTTCTTGGGAAGTTCTACACTTCCAAAAAATAGGAGTGACAACGGAAGAGAAAACGACAGAGATCCTGGAGCTACTGAAACATTTATTGAAAAGAAATGTTACCGTGAAAGAAGGGCTGCCTATTTCCAAAGCAGGAGACTCAATCTGCATTCTGCAACAATGAAAATGTTCCCTCAACATTAAAGGGTGGCAGCTGCTGCAGTCATTTTCTATTCCTACTGCATATTCCCTTACCCTGAAGCACTGTGCCACCTGATATTGAAAGAGATACTATCAGCTTTGTTATTTTCAAATTTCTGACACAGCAACCTTTAAACAGTAAATCCTGATTTAAAAAACAAACAAACACTTTCTATGAAGTTTAGGGATTTTTTTCTTCCCTGATGCTTATCAAGTTATTTTTCAGCAAGAGTGAGCAAACAGACAGCGCAATACGTGCCTGGGCCCGTCTCAATTCCCTCCTCTCTCTGTGCTCATTCTGGCCTGCCTTTTCTTCATCATCAGCAACTAAGGTCTCCCAATATCTAAACTGCAGACCTGCAGAAGAATTCCAGGGTGTGAAGAACTCCCATCTCACTTGAAATTACCCTATTCTATTTTCCAGATTCCTACTGTTCCCTAGTGCCAGGAAGGTATCTAGGAAAGGAAGAAAGTCTTCCCAGATCTCAAATTTATATCACTTCCTGATCTCTTGTAGAGCTTTCCATCCCCAAAGCAGACAGAGTGTGTCCTCATCGTTGTGTCCTCATTGTTCCTATACAGTGCTTCTTCCCTATTTTGTATTGTTCTGTGGCTGGTAGATTTAGTTCTCTCCAAGCCCTACAGGGGGTGCATCTATTGGTCTGAGCAGAACAGAGGGAGGGATAAACTGGTGAAATACAGACGTGACCATGCTTTTGGGAGAAATGGAAAACAATATGAAAGGCAGAAATTGTAAATGAGGCAGTAGAGAACACAGTATATGGAAAAAGAATGAGAGAGGAAGAAGACACTAAAGACAACTTAGTAAAAGGTGCACCACAATCTAATACAGAACAAAAAAAATGAAAGACTGAAGATAGGGATATACTGTAACAAAAAAATAAGATACTGTAAGTAGGACTGGTCGAGTATTATTCAGAAAATCTATTACTTGAACAAAACCAGTGACGTTTGTTGAATATGATATTCAACAAATATATCCGTCCGCTGGTTGATCTGCTTTAGCTGTAAGATACATTTTAACAAGTTATTAGCTAGAAAAGTGACTGACAGTATTCTGTTAATACCTTTTAACTGAAATAAATGTCACATTTAAACATAATTCTGTGAAGTTATAAGGGATATCATTCCTCTGGGGTCAGAGGAGTGCAGCTGGCTGATTAGCCCCACCCACACCTGAGAAGAGAGATGGAACTTAGTTACAGTATAAAAGAGGACAGCAGGAAATGTGGGGGCAGGGGAGCATCCTGGGCTGCCTTGGTCTCTCTTTATAGGCTTATTGAAACAAATTTCGGTTGGAGTTATTCCTTAATGGGGCACACGTCCAGGAGGTAGCTCAACAGCTCCAGGACCTAGTTACCCAATGGCTATACCTGGAAGCCAAGATGGTGGTGGAGCTCATGGCCAATATTATCTTGGAACAATAGCTGCACATTCTCCCTATGGAGGTTCAAACACATCTGCCATGGAGGAAGTGGAGACAACCAAAAGGTTCTCGGAGGCAGAATTGCTTAGGAGTTCGGACCCGAGGCCCTTCATGTTCCCAATAAAAATAGGGCCAAACATGGGGAAGTGGTATGGACAAACTCTACTTCAACAGGACTTAGTCTGACTCAAAGCCACAGATCGAGAGTGATCAGTCCAGATTTCCTGCATCCATGGAGAAATCCGTACATACCCAATGGCATCTGTAATTTTGCAGGCAGCAGACCAGATAGGATCACCTACCCCGGCCAGTGAACCTGGGACGCAACTGCACACATCTTCGGACCGACCCTCCTCAGAAGAGAATCTGTTCCCTCCACCTCAGACACCCTTCAGATGCAAGAAAAGCCCCCCACACCCAGATGCCTGGGACCTATTCCCCATTGTTCACTCTGATCTTTTTGAAGTCTCATGAGGGTCCCAAGGCTCACAGAAACAGCCAAAGTCATCTCAGAAGGGAGGACGAGCCTAGGTCTGTGCCAGAGGTGACACCATGGAGCCTGAAGAAGAACCTTCCCAAAGGATAGGCCCTAGAGAAGGAACACCCCAACAGTCTGTAAGTTATCCCCTACCCACATACACTGCAGAGCTCCTTCCCGTCCTAGACAATAGCATCCTGAGTTACACCTTTGACATTGTGGCAGCTCAACATGATGACCAGAAACTCTGGGAATGTTTTAACCAATTCAGCACAATCAACAAGATGGTCACCTCTGAACACATATCTCACCAGCTGCCCCGCTTTGAATTCCATGAGACATCTCCAAATTAAAGAACCCAGATATGAACTCCTAGTCCCCAAGCCCGATCAGTGGGAGCTGCTATGGCCAGCCCATACTCTTCCACGGCAAGACACCTAGGTAAGGTGAAAACCCAAGAAAGACTGTTGGCCTGATTCTTTTGGCTAGGGATATATAAAGAGGTAGCCGATTTCTGCTTACTGTGCCCCAACTGACAAAAAGTAACCCCAAAGAGTTGGAGCTGGGCCCCTTTCATGCCCCTTTTGAATAGGTAGGGATTGATATAATAGGCCCAGTCACTTTTGGTACTTGTGGACAGTGCCACTTGATATCCAGAGGCAATCCCCCCATGAAACACCTCTGCCTCCACCATAGCGCAATAGCTACTCCAAGTGTTTTCCCAGGTTGCCCTTCCATTGGAAGTCATCACAGATCAAGGGACAAATTTCATGTCCCAGGTGCTCCAGCAAATTTGAGCACCATTGAAAGTATGACCTCTCCAGACCACAATCTATCATCCCCAGGTGGATGGTCTGGTGGAGCAATTCAGTAAGACCCTCAAGAATACGTTGAAGGCTTATGGGAACAGAGGCCAAAGACTGGCACCAGCTGCTCCCCTATCTTTTGTTTGCAGTGTGAGAGGTACCACAAGCCTGAACGGGCTTCCACCCTTCCAAGCTTCTTGATGGGAAACAGCCTTGAGGAGTGTCAGACTTGGTTAGAGAGTCTTGGTAAGCTAAACCCACCCACTCTGCCACTGTCCTTCAATGTCTCATTCAAATGAGGGAAAGATTAGAATGCTTGAGGGCCACTTTCCTCAAGCTAACCTCTCTCAGGCCTTGCAGACCCCAATGTGACAATATAGTAAAGGGTCTAGAGCTAGAAGACCCAGTTCCCAGCTTCCCAGCAAGCTCCTGGCCAACTGGCAGGGCCTGCATGAAGTGCTTCACTGGGTAGAACCAGTAGATTACAAAATTCATTGTCCAGACCAGAGAAAACAAAGGCAGATTTATCATGTAAATCTGTTAAAACCCTGGAAGGTACAGGAAAGCCTCTTCATCCATCTGGAGGAGGGAGAAGAGGTTCTGGGGCCGCAGCAACCTAAACTGGCCAAAACTGGGATTGAGGAGGTGCCACCTGGGGAAGAGCTGCCTAAAGCAGAAAAAGCAAACAAAACACCCTCCCAAGAACTTACAAGGTAGTGGTCTTCCCCACTAACAGAACAAACCTCCTTGATCACACTCCACATCTGCATAGGGCCAGGAGCCAAGCCCATTAGAAAGTCATATCAAATCCCAGAAAGCATGAAACCTGTTAGTTCAGGAAGTACAGGAATTGTTAAGATTGGGAGTAATTGAGGAATCTCATGGCCTCTGGCATAGTCCAGGGATTTTGGTACCAAGGCTGGATGGGACCGTCCAATTTTGTATAGATTTCCATCACATAAATGTAATTTCTGATTATGATGCATATTCGATGCCTTGAGCTGTTGAACTGCTGCATCGTCTTGGTCAAGCCCATTTTATCACAACATTAGATCTAACTAAGGGCTATTGGCAAATTTCCCTTACTATCAACTCCCAGGAAAAAAAACACCTTTTCTACCTCAGTGGACCTATTCCATTTTGTTGCCATGCCCTTTGGTTTGCATGAGGGTCCAGCCACCTTTCAAAGGCTGATGGACCAAGTGTTATGGCCCCACCTTCATCATGCTACAGCGTACCTAGATTATGTGGCGGTCTACAGTCAGGACTGGCCCACCCACCTCCAGAACCTAGCAGCCGTCCTTCAAGCCCTAGGAGATGCCCATTTAACAGTAAACCTAAAGAAGTCCAGGGTGGGAAAACAGGATATGAAATATTTGGGGAATCTAGTGGGGAACAGTAAGGTATAACCCCTAATGGACAAACTTGAGGTGCTAGCAAACACCTCCATACCAAGAACTAAAAAGCGGGTCTGGGCCTTCCTAGGTCTATAAAGGTACTATAGAAGATCTATGCCTGACTTTGTCTTATTAGCAACACCTTTTACTGACCTTGTGAAAAAAAAATCAGCCCCTCAACAAGTCACGTGGTACCCCCAGTGTGATTAAGCATTTTAGAAAATTAATCTGATTCTATGCAACAAGCCAGTATTGCACAGACCTGATTTCTCTTGAGAATGCATTTTCCAGACATTTACCACCATGGGTGCAGTGCTATTCTAAACCTTCCATGAACAAGAGCACCCTAATCCTTTACATAAGTAGGGGAAACCCAGTACTATGTCATTAAGAAAGAATGCCTGACCATACAATGGGCTGTAAAGCCACTCAGACACCACTTGTGTTTGGAATACTCTTTGTTTGGGTCACTGACCATGTGGCACTGAAGTGGCGGCAAACCATGAAAGACCTGTGTGACATGTTGGTACTTAGCCCTACAGCCCTTTCAATTTCAAATAAGAGTATCAGCCTGGGTAGGACCATAGGAATGCTTCTTTTCAAGAACTGAAAAAAGACTACATGCTTGGCAGTGAGAGCCTCAAAACACCCACTCAAGAGGGGAGGGGGAAAAGTATGGGAAGGTATAAGGGATACCATTCCTCTTGGGTCAGAGGAGTGCAGCTGGATGATTAGCCCCTCCTACTATACCTGAGAAGAGAGTTGGAACTTAATTAGCTGATCCTTACAAAAGACAGCAGCAGAAAATGGAAGGGGGGACTGCAACACATGGGCTGTGTTCCAAATGGACTGCTACTGGAGTGACAGCAGAGAGAAATTGCTCCAGAAACCAAATGGACAGAAGGGAGACTGGGTGAAGTGCTTTGTTACTGAGGCGCTGAGATAAGAGCCAGGAAGTTTTGGGTTGCTGAGGTTACTGGCGTGAGGGAGAGATTTGGAGGAAGGGACTAGTTGGCCTGCACAGACTTTGAGGGAAGAGTCTATGAGGTTTTGATTTGTTTTGTTAGGAAGTCTTAAAATAAAAGAACAAACCCTGCTGAAAATTGCTTCCCTGGATTCTGTGGGAGAGCTCTGATAGAACTAACTCAGGGAGTGAGCTGGCTCAGCAAGAATAAAACCTGGTCCAGTAGGAGAAGGGAGCTTTAAGATAAGCCCCAATCTTTTACAAATACACAGTGGTATTTTCCATTAAACAATATTTCTCAAGCATAGATTTGTAGGCAGGCCAGAATGATGAGTTGCAATACAAAAAAAGAAAATCAGAAGTTATTATTAGCTAGAGATATAAAGGGTAACAAGAAAACATTTTACAAATACATTAGAAGCAAGAGGAAGACGAAGAACAGGGTAGGCCCATTACTCAATGATGGGGGGAGAACAATAACATAGGGTTACCATATTTTGAGTGTCCAAAAAGAGGACACTCCACGGGGCCCCGGCCCCGCCCCCAGCCCCGCCCATGCCCCAACTCCACCCCTTCCCCAAAGTCCCCGCCCCAACTCCGCCCCCTCCCCTGCTTCCCGCGAACATTTGATTCGCGGGAAGCCTGAAGCAGGCAGCAGGTAAGCTGGGGGAGGTGGGGGGAGTCTGGCCCCCCCAACTGAGCGGCTCCCTCCGGCGGCCGGCCCCAGCCCCAGCGTCTCCAGCCTGGCTTGGCTCGGGCCCTGGGGTGCTGGCTCGAGCACCCCTGGGCCAGCACCGTCGGCTCCCGGCCCAGCACCGCCGGCCCCCGGCCCGGCCCGGGCCCCGGCCCAGCACCCGCGGCCCAGCACCCCCGGCCCAGCACCGCCGGCCCTGGCCCCCGGCCCAGCACCGCCAGGCCAGCCCCCCCCCCCCCCCCCCCCCAGGCCAGCCCCGCCGGCCCCGGCCCCCGGCCCAGCCCCGCCAGCCCAGCACCGCCGGCCCCGGCCCGGCCCCCGGCCCAGCAGCGCCGGATTTTCCCGGACATGTTCGGCTTTTGGGGATTTCCCCCCGGACGGGGATTTGAGTCCCAAAAAGCCGGACATGTCCGGGAAAATCCGGACGTATGGTAACCCTAAATAACATAAAATGTTGAAATGGCAGAGGTGCTTAATGACTTTGTTTTGGTTTTCACCAAGAAGGTTGGTGGTGATTGCACGTCTAACATAGTGAACGCCAGTGGAAATGAGGTAGGATCAGAAGAGGCTAAAATAGGGAAAGAACAATTTAAAAATTACTTAGACAAATTAGATGTCTTCAAGTCACCAGGACCTGATGAAATGCATCCTAGAATACTCAAGGAGCTGACTGAGGAGATATCTGAGCCATTAGCAATTATCTTTGAAAAGTTACGGAAGACGGGTGAGATTCCAGAAGACTGGAAAAGGGCAAATACAGTGCCAATCTATAAAAAGGGAAATAAGGACAACCCAGGGAATTACAGGCCAGTCAGCTTAACTTCTGGACCCAGAAAAATAATGGAGCAAATAATTAAGCAATCCATTTGCAAACATCTAGAAGATAATAAGGTGATAAGTAACAGTCAGCATGGATATGTCAAGAACAAATCTTGTCAAACTAACCTGATAGCTTTCTTTGGCAGGGTAACAAGCCTTGTGGATGGGGGGAAACCGGTAGACGTGGTATATCTTGACTTTAGTAAAGCTTTTGATACTGTCTCGCATGACCGTCTCATAAACAAACTAGAAAAATCCAACCTAAATGGAGCTAGTATCAGGTGGGTGCAAAACTGGTTGGAAAACTGTTCCCAGAGAGTAGTTATCAGTGATAAACAGTCATGCTGGGAGGGCATAACAAGTGGTATCCCAGAGGGATCAGTTCTGGGTCCAGTTCTGTTAAATATCTTCATCAATGATTTAGATAATGGCATAGAGAGTACACTTATAAAGTTTGTAGACGATACCAAGCTGAGAGGGGTTGCAAGTACTTTGGAGGATAGCATTATAATTCAAAATGATCTAGACAAACTGGAGAAATGGTCTGAAGTAAATAGGATGAAATTCAATAAGGACAAATGCAAAGTACTTCACTTAGGAAGGAACAATCAGTTGCCCACATACAAAATAGGAAATGACTGCCTAGGAAGGAGTATTGTGGAAAGGGATCTGGGAATCATAGTGGACCACAGGCTAAATATGAGTCAACAGTGTAACACTGTTGCAAAAATAGCTAACATCATTCTGGGATGTATTAGCAGGAGTGTTATAAACAAAACACGAAGTAATTCTTCTTGATTAGCCCTCAACTGGAGTACTGTGTCCAGTTCTGGCCGCCACATTTCAGGAAGGATGTGGACAAATTGGAGAGAGTCCAGAGAAGAGCCACAAACATGATTAAAGGTCTAGAAAACATGACCTATGACGGAAGTTTGAAAAAATTGGGTTTGTTTAGTCTGGAAAAGAGAAGACAGAAGGGACATAATAGTTTTCAAGTATGTAAAAGGTTGTTACAAGGAAGGAGAAAAAATTCTCATTAACCTCTGAAAATAGGACCAAGAAGCAATGGGCTTAAATTGCAGCAAGGGAGGTTTAGGTTGGACATTAGGAAAAACTTCCTAACTGTCAGGGTGGTTAAGCACTGGAATAAATTGCCTAGGGAGGTTGTAGAATCTCCATCATCGGAGATTTTTAAGAGCAGGTTAGACAAACACCCGTCAAGAATGGTCTAGGTAATACTTAGTCCTGCCATGAGTGCAGGGGACGGGACTAGCTGACCTCTTGAGGTCTCTTCCAGTCTTATGATTCTATGATTAAGTCCAAATCCCAGTCTTTAGAGATGAGACTCTATTAATCCACTGAACCACAGTGTCTATAAAATGACTGCCTGCCAAATTCAACTAAGAATAACTTTGCATGGATCCAGCAAAAAGATCAAAAATATTAATGTGATAAAATAGCAGAGTCAAAGACTATGTGCCCTGAAATCTACACATTGTAACATTTTAGATCCTACATCTTCAAGCTAGGGACTCTTGAACAGTGGTTGTCAGTATGTAAATAGGTATGCCAAAATTCACTACTGGAAAGAAGGAAAAGTGTTGCTTTTGCAATATTAAAAAAAAATCATAATTGAGTATACAAAAGTGTGACATTTCTAACTTTTTTTTTTCTTGATTGGATAGCTCACTTCTCAATATTTCACTAAGGTTCCCAGGTCCAAAATTTGCTGCCCTAGAATTGCTATAGTGTAATCCGAAACCTTACAGCAGTTCCCTCTGCTGGTTTTCAAGCAATAATTAACAAACATTCTACCCAGAGCTGTGCTGACAAATTTTGATGATTCACATAACATAAGCAAAAGCTTTGTTGTCAATAAGAGCCATGTTAACTTCCATTTAATTTAGAAGAATTAACAGAAAAATATGATGTCTGCTATATAGAATACAAACATATGAAGTTCCCTCAAACCTAACAGTGCAAGCAAGCACTCTAGAGTATTATAAATGGAAATAATAAAATTACATTTGTCATTACCTTGACCATATCTTGATATTCAACGGTAGAAGTGTTTTTGAGTGTATACTTTGCCATACAGTCACAATTTCCATTTGACTAAATGTTCATTTTTAAATTAATCAGATTGAGTTTAAAAATGATTTACCAAGAGTTCTCTCTACTACAGCACAAATGGAAAAGACATTATACAGATAAAGTTAAGAAATAATGAATAAACATGTTTTCTTTAAGTTGTTTGCATGAAAACTGTCTATTTCTGCTTGATAACACACGCACTTGTTGTTCAGAAACAAAAAAATCATCATTTGGTAGCTTTCAATATTTAACTCAACAGGTTGCAAACGTATTTGAAACAGCATTCACTAATCCCAAAAGGGCTCACATGACGTTTCAATTAAAAAACTAGAGTGATATAAAATTAACATGGCACACATTCAATGGATTAAAAACTGGCTACCTGATAGGTCTAAAAATATAACTGTAAATGAGTCATCATCATTGAGTGGTTGTGTTTCTAATAGGGTCCCACAGGGATCGGTTCTTAGCCCTACACTATTTATCATTTTTATCAATGACCTGGAGGAAAAAGTCATTACTGATAAAGTTTGCAGATGATGCAAATTGGGGGAGTGGTAAATAATGAAGAGGACAGGCCACTGATACAGAGCAATCTGGATCGCTTGAGAAACTGGACTGAGGCAAACAAATATGTGTTTTAATATGGCTAAACGTATACATCTAGGAACAAAGAATCTAGACCATACTTGCAAGATGGGGCAGGGCTTTGGAGCTGTGCTCCAGCTCCAGGCAAAAACCTGCAGCTCCACTGCTCCACGCTCCAGCTCCGCTCCAAAACCCTGGGATGGGGGACTCCATCCTCAGAAGCAGTGAATGAAAAATATTTGGGGGAGGATGGTGGATAATCAGCTGAACATGAGCTCCAGTGTGCCACTGTGGCCAAAAGAGCTAATGCAATCCTTGAATGCATAAATAGGGGAATCTCGAGTAGGACTAGGGAGATTATTTTACTTCTCTATTTGGCACTGGTGCGACCACTGCTGGAATACTGTGTCCAGTTCTGGTGCCTACAATTAAAGAAAGAGGTTGATAAATTGAAGAGAGTTCAAAGAAGAGCTATGAGAATGATTAAAGGATTAGAAAATATGCCTTATAATGATAGGTTCAAAGAGCTCATTCTATTTAATTTAACAAAGAGAAGGTTAAGGGATGACTTGATTACAGTCTACAAGTATCTACTGGGGAACAAATATTTAACGATGGGCTCTTGAACCTAGCAGAGAAAGGTATAACATGATCCAATGACTGGAAGTTGAAGCTAGATAAATGCAGGCTGGAAATAGGTTGTAAATTTTTAACAGCGAGAGTAATTAACCATTGCAACAATTTACCAAAGTGGATTCTCCATCACTAACAATTTTTAAATCAGGATGGATTTTTTTTTATTTTTTTTTTTTAATAAAAGATATTCTAAGAATTATTTTGGGGAAGTGCTATGGCCTGTGTTTTAGAGGAAGTCAGACTACATGAGAACAGTGGTTCCTTCTGGCATTGGAATCTGTACATTTATGAATATATTATCCAAACTTCACACTGTTTTACAGAACTGGATTACTACTGCTGGATAATGACATCTGCCAGTTTTACATATTGTTCACTTTTCTCTCTCTCTCACGTTTGAACACTTACATCCCATGTGAATTGCAGAAATTGTAAGGTAAAATTGGTAAGGACAAGTTTAAGTTACATGATTTAAATCTTAAACAAAGGCTCAAAGTTTTTTTTTCTCCAACCTTAATATTCACTTTAAAATTTCCATATTAACCCACTTAATTTTCAGTGTAATAATTCATACAGGGCCTTTTTCTTCAATACAGCCATTTGTCCAGTATGAATGGTATTCTTTATGTAAGAATAAAACTTTGTATTTCTACAGTGCCTTATATTTGAGCCTCAAAGTGTCCTACAAACAGTTTTTTGTCCCTAGTGAGGTGGAAAAGGGGCTCCATTTTACAGATGGGAAAACTGATGTACAGAGAGGTTGAGTGACTTCCTTAAAGTCACATATGAAATCTAAGAAAGATACAGAAATAGACCCAGACTTCCTGACTCCCAGTCCTGTACACTGAACATAAGCCTGTCCTTCCTTCCCCCATAGGGCATATAACCCTATATCTGTTCCATGGAGGGACCTCCTTCATGAACAGACTTCTCATATTTGCAAGCTTCTCCAACCAACTTTATTGCCAGCCCCTCCTTTGAGTTAATTAGCTCAGTACTAGATAGATTTTTTTTCCCCCACACCCTTTCTTCCGTTCTAGACTGTCCACCAAACAGCAGAGACAATCAGGTCTCTCAGTCAGCTAAAACCCAAAGCAAAGACTACAGAACTGCTTCCTGTTTGTTGCTGTCACTCCAAATCTTACAGAAAAAAATCCACTGGACCTCTACCCTGTGAGGAAATAAAAGGCAACCCAGACAGTCTAGTCCCTTCAGTCAGTTTTGTTCACAAAAGGTAACTTTCTTCTAATAACAGGCACACACTGGCAAGCTTTTTCCACCTGGCATCTACTACATAGGCCAACTGTCCTTTTTCTGTGTCTCCTTCACTACACACTTTTCCTGGATTTGCATCTTATTATTTGTACTACCATAGCACATAGAAGCCCTAGTCATGGACCCGAATCCCCCTGTGATAGGCTCTGTACAAAAACAGAACAAAAAGATAGCCCCTGCCCAAGGAGCATACAATCTTAGTATGAGACGAGAGATGATCTGGACAGACAGGAGAGAGATCAGACATTAGCAAGTTGTTCACGGGAGAAATAATGGGTCCACAGGATCACAAAACAAGAACAGAAAGGAAGGGGAGGTCACATTAGTTTTATAGCACCAATGTGTAAGCCACGTCTCCTATGCCAGAAAGCTTACAGTCTAAGGCCTGATCCTGTAAACATTTAAGTCCTTGCGGAATCTGGTCCTGAATCGACACTGTAACAGACAAAAGCAGAACCAAAAAAGGACTTTTTAAAAACCTCAAGGCCAATGTGTACTTACCTTTTTTAAGCATTCCAATTTAGGCAATTTATACACCCATTCCTTTATTTAAATACCTTTGCTTATTTGTTTTGTTCTTAATACTCCTAATACACCTTCCCAGATGGTTTTTATCATCTATTACCAAATGCTCAAGTGGACTTTAGACAGAGTTGAATTTACGACCAATTTAGTTAAGTTTAAAACTAAAGAAATTGTAAGAATGTATCTTGTTCAAAAACTTCCTTGTGTAACTGCATATCATACATGTATTTTATAAAAGGTATTCAGTTGCAAGGAAACGATCGTGGCTATGTCTACGAAGTGGTGAAACCATGCAAGCAATAACCAAGTTTAAATATGCTCACTGACTTCCTTGTCCAGTGTGGACAAAGCTTCCCCCAGCAGTCCCAAGCTGACTGCGTCAGTCACCTAAGCATATAACAGCTGTAAAACAGTACAGGGAAATCTAACATGGCTTCAGCCATTGAATAGACAAAGCCTACAATACTTTATGAATATGAATGGCCTCACCTAACAAAACAAATAACATTTCATGAGATGAGCTGTAAATAACCCAATTATACTGATAAAAGCTTAAGATCTGATGTAGTAAGCCTCAGAAAGCAGGTGGTTTCCTAGAAACTCCTAATTCTTTATTAAAATTTACACCTGCTATTATTATTAGGCTCCGAAGAATTAGACTATATTGGTAAATGTTGGAAACGGTCGATTTCACTGTACACACATAACCCAATCAAAAAAATATTTCATTCAATAATGGAAATTTACAAATAAGCAAAGTAAGAAAAATGTTGCTTGACAACTTAAGAGTTTAAGAATAGATACTTTGTATATTTTAACATGTGATGTTGACACTTTGTGTTAACAGTTACAAAGCTTTAACATTTTAAATATCAATGTCTGTCATTATATAATTATTTTGACACCATCGATTGCCTGAAATACACCCCATAATTTCCTGCAAATATGAATTTTTATCAATACATATTTTTAAAATGTTTAAAACTAAACATTGATATTATATGTCTAAATTAAAAAAAAAAAACTTAATTCTGTAAAGCCTAGTTGTAGTTAAAGTTGGATCGATTTAAAACCAGGTGTAAGGCTTAAAACGTATGCATACATTCAAAGGATGCTAAATCTATTTTTGAGCAACTGAGTGTTGACAAAATAGGAAGATTTAAATTGAGCCCTAATCTGACATGTTTTTTTTGTGCCCTTCAATAAACAATTTTTGTTAGACAGAAATGCAGTAGATAAATGACTAGTGCAAGTCACATAATTTTTTTTTAAGTATGCTCAGTACAATTTCTCTGTATATAGCTGAGATGGATGCATTTTAGTTGGAAAACAGATAGGCAAATTTTAAAGTCAACAGGGCCCCTTAAGTGACAGCTGAGAAAATTAGGTGTAAAACACATGGACTATTAACATAAACCATATCTTGGGGTGGGACTATCTTCACAGAAGGACAAATTTTCTCTAACAAGCTCCCCGGTTATTGATATAAATGATTTTTCTTCAAATGAAAGAACATACGTCTTATAGTTTCCAGTGTTGTTTTAGCCGCACAATTTTAATATTAATTTAAAAAATAAATAATAATAATAATATATGGAGATATACCTATCTCATAGAACTGGAAGGGACCCTGAAAGATCACTGAGTCCAGCCCCCTGCCTTCACTAGCAGGACTAAGTACTGATTTTGCCCCAGATCCCTAAGTGGCCCCCTCAAGGATTGAACTCACAACCCTGGGTTTAGCAGGCCAACGCTCAAACCACTGAGCTATCCCTCCCCGGAATTCCTGTCCCTGTGTGTAAAGTTGTTACAAAATTTTACTTATTTATATAAACTATGTACTAGAGATATGGTGAACCCTGTTTAGATATTAAATTGAAGCAATTCTGTTTTTAGCTCCTGTACATACTGTAGTTTTCGCTATCATCTTTGGTGTCAAATTTTCTTACATGACTATTTGTTAGTTTTACAGCACTATGTTGGCGGTCTCAACCTTCTTTACATTCTTTGAACATAAAGTGCTAATTTTATGGAGAACAATTTATTTTAACTCACCATATCTCTGTAGCACCAACTAATATACCATGGAATGTGGTTCAAAAATCAGTTCTATTTTCTTTTCGACATACACTGGTTATTTCTAAGAAAAGGTTTTGTTTGAACAAAGTACTGCTGGTAAAATGTGCCAGTTTGACAGCCCTGGAAATTTAAACCCTCTTTGTCTACACAGTAAATACTGCATGAGTATCTATATAATTTAACCTGCGGAACTCACTGACATACAGTATTATTGTGGGCAACAGGATTAGACATTTATGTGAACAAGAACATCCACAGTTACATCAGAAAGAATGAAAATGTGCAAGGGACATTGACCCACATGACCGATGGCCTCAATCACTTCTAACTGATAGGAGTTAAGAATAAACTTCTTCTGAAGCATATAGCATTAACCACGGTTAGAGACAGAAGACAGGATCAGACAGACTATTGGTCGTATCCACTATAGCAATAGCAATTCTTCAAATTGACTGTTGAGACAGTACTTCTAAACAAACAAACCAGGTTGCGTTACTAAATTTTGATTAAGTCTGACTTTTCTGAGTAAACAAATAGTGCAAGACTGAGCCCCGGTCTACACTACAGAATTACTTTGATATAATGGCGTTGCTCAGGGGCTGTGAATAATCCACACCCCTGAGTGACGTAGTTATACCGACCTAAGCACCGGTGTAGGTAGTGCTAAGTCGGCAGGAGAGCTTCTCCAGCCAACATACCTACTGCCTCTCGCAGAGGTGAATTAACTAAGCTGACAGGAGAAACTCTCTCCCATAGGCTTAGAGCATCTTCATTAAAGCACTAAAAAGGCTGATGCAGCATTTTAAGCAAGTGTTGACCTGTTCTTCCAATCCTATTTTACTTCCAATCCTAGCTCTTACAGAGTTGGTACGTGACCCTGGCCAAGTCATAACTTTGGTGCTTCCGTTTCTCCACTGTTAAATGTACTTACCTACCTCACAATGTACAGTAAGAATTAATGTTAATGTTGATAAAGTTTTATTACTGAATACAACATCAAGTTTTCAGTTTTAAAATTTGTGAGATCTGCTTACACCTTAAAATTAAAACAAAACTGGATCCTTGAGTTATTACTGGAGTTACACACAAGTGCACTTGACTATCTTGCATGCGACACTGCATGCCAGAATATTCTGAATAAGTTTTTCATTTAATATCACGGTTAATGAATATTTTAGCAGATACAGACTGCCATGATAGACATATGCCAGTACCAAAGAGAACAAACTAATGTCTAGAACAGGGGTTGGCAACCTTTCAGAAGTGGTGTGCCGAGTCTTCATTTATTCACTCTTGATTTAAGGTTTCGCGTGCCAGTAATACATTTTAATGTTTTTAGAAGGTCTCTTTCTATAAGTCTATAATATATAACTAAACTATTGTTGTATGTAAAGTAAATAAGGTTTTTAAAATGGTTAAGAAGCTTCATTTAAAATTAAATTAAAATGCAGAGCCCCCCAGATCGGAGGCCATGACCCGGGCAGTGTGAGTGCCACTGAAAAATCAGCTCACGTGCCGCCTTTGGCACGCGTGCCACAGGTTGCCTACCCCTGGTCTAGAAAAAGGATCCTGACTAGAAATACAAGATAGCCATGCAAGAAAAAATAACTAATATTTTCTTTCAATTTGGTTTTTGGAGGGATGTTTTCCTAAAATTCTATAATTGTTTTAGTTGATTTTTTTTTTAAATAAGGATACTCATCAAATTAGCATATGGACTGATTGATATATTAATTTTTAATACAAACCAAACAACTGAAGCTAAAAAGACAGCTCACAGTACAGGTGAAATAAATTTTTGACCTAATTAAGCATTGCATGATGTCTTCCTTACCATTTTTGTAAGTAGTCCAGTGCTTCCAAACGAGCACCAATCTCGAACGTGATCCCTGGACGACTTGGAGGCTTTTTACTCATCTTGATAACTTCTATTTTCTTTTTTCCCCCTACTTTTAGAGAAAATATTTTTTTATATTGCAAAGCAGAAAGCACTGTTGTTAAAAATACAAATAGCATTCCAAATGAATATATTTTAATCATGTGAAGAGATACAAATCTATTATAAATGATAGCACTTATCACTAAAGGATCTAGTGGTGCACTAAAACTGGAAATGTTTAGATTGTTGTGCATAATAATATAAAAAGTATATACAAATAGTATTCCTTAATCCCCCCCACAAACAGCTACGCCATCAATCTGCAATCTATTTACTTTGAAAAATGAGATACAAATGTGTTCTAATAATACATTTGGCCCTAATTCCCCATCAGCTTTAGTGATTTTATAATCATTTTCCTAGTTTTACGTTTCCCCCCTGCCCTGTTGCTGTACAAAAGGCCACACAAGCAAAAGGGGAAAGTGACTGACTATACAGAGGAAAGAATAACTATAGAAATGTACCGGCTAATGAACAACATAAACTGACAATACATAGAAAAATATTGATTTTCCTATAAGCTTTCTGTCAATAATCTTGCATCTTATGTGCAACCATAGCAGATAACATTTCATCCAAAAGGACCAGTTTTAAATTGATGATGTCTCTATTTAAAATCATATGGTGCATAAAGGTCCCCCCAAGGGCCTAGGCTGGTCTGTGTTGGGGGTAACACCCAGGCCTTGGTCTGGTCTGTGTCCATCTGGGTTCAGGGGTGCGGGAGGGAGAGCCCCAGGAGTTGGGCCACTCTGTTTATCTGGGTTGGGGAGGATGTAGGGGATCCCCCAAGCCCTGGTCTGTCTAGGTGTCTTTCTGGGGGGTGGGAGTGTGTAGAAAATCACCCAGCCCCTGGGCCAGTGTGACTGTCTGGGCTGGGGGAGGGTGGGGTGTAGGGGATGCCCTAGGCCCTGGACCCATCTGTTTCTGTCAGGGGCAGTGGAGGATCCCCATGGCGGCTCTGTCTCTGGAGGGGAGAGGGGGAACCCCAGGCCGCTCTGGGTCTCTGTCGGGAGGGGGGAGGGAAAGATGGAGCCCCCAGGCATCAGCCACCTCTGGGGCAAAGGGAGGTTTAAAACCCCAGGCCCCGGCTCCGAGCGGAAAGCTCCCCAGGAACCGGCCCAGAAGAAGCCTCAGGCCACGGTTCTGCCTGCGCAGGTGCAGGGGAAGCGGGAGACACCCGGGGCCCAGGCTCGGCTGGGGGGACAGAGGCCCGGGAGCCCGGCCCGTACCCCTCTGCCCGTGGACTCCTTACCGCCTTCTCCGCCTCTCGGGACAGCAGCTGGGCCTGTCGCGGCCCCGAGCCGCAAGCCCAGCCGGCTCCGCACGCCGCGGCGCCTCCTGCTCCGACCGGGGACGGTGGGTGAGCAGCTCGGTGCGGCGGGGTGCACCTCCCTCAGAGCCCCATAGTCCCCCTCTGCCTGCG
This sequence comes from Emys orbicularis, assembly GCF_028017835.1. Lineage (NCBI taxonomy): Eukaryota > Metazoa > Chordata > Testudines > Emydidae > Emys > Emys orbicularis. Next base: position 16,708,514 of record NC_088684.1, read on the forward strand.
CCCCGCCCCTCGCGCCCCAGCGCCCAGCCGCTCCGTCACCTCCCTGCGACAACCCGAGGCGGGGCAGGGCGCCGCCATCACCCCCTCACGTGACCAGGGAGCAGCGGCGCGACACCCGCTTTACGGCGGGGCACAGGGACTGGAACAGCGATAGAGCGGGGGTGGGGGAGTGTGAAAGGCTGGCGGGGCCACGCTGAACGAGGGGGGCTAGGCTTGGTGTTGTGGGGGATGCGGTCAGGGGCGTGCGGGGGAGGTAAGAGCTTAGAGGGGGGACTGGAGTATAAACTTTTGGGGGGGATGAGGTCAGTGTTATGGGGTTGGGGGACAGTGGTTTGGGGTATAAGAGCAGTGGGGGGATGAGGTCAGTGTTATGGGGGTGAGAGAGGGGTGGTTTGGGGTATAAGTTAGCAGTGGGGGAATGAGGTCAGTGTTATGGAGGTGAGAGAGGGGTGGTTTGGGGTATAAGAGAGCAGTGGGGGATGAGGTCAGTGTTATGGAGGTGAGGGGGGTGGTTTGGGGCATAAGAGAGCAGTGGGGGATGAGGTCAGTGTTATGGGGCTGAGAGAGAGGTGGTTTGGGGTATAAGAGCAGTGAGGGGCTGAGGGTCAGTGTTATGGGGTGAGAGAGGGGTGGTTTGGGGTATAAGTTAGCAGTAGGGGGATGAGGTCAGTGTTATGGAGGTGAGAGAGGGGTGGTTTGGGGTATAAGTTAGCAGTGGGGGAATGACATCAGTATTATGGGGCTGAGAGGGGTGGTTTGGAGTATAAGTTAGCAGTAGGGGGATGAGATCAGTGTTATGGGGTGAGAGGGGTGTTTTGGGGTTTAAGAGCAGTGAGGGGATGAGGTCAGTGTTATGGAGGTGAGAGGGGGTGGTTTGGGGTATAAGAGAGCAGTGAGGAGATGAGGGTCAGTGTTATGGAGGTGGGGGTGGTTTGGGGTATAAGTTAGCAGTAGGGGGATGAGGTCAGTGTTATGGGGGTGAGAGAGGGGTGGTTTGGGGTATAAGAACAGTGAGGGGATGAGGTCAGTGTTATGGAGGTGAGAGGGGGTGGTTTGGGGTATAAGAGCAGTGAGGAGATGAGGGTCAGTGTTATGGAGGTAATTGGGGGGTGGTTTGGGGTATAAGTTAGCAGTAGGGGGATGAGGTCAGTGTTATGGGCATGAAAGGGGTTGTTTGGGGTATAAATTAGTGGTAAGGGGATGAGGTCACTTGTGGAGTGGGAGGAGGGGTGATTTGGGGGTACAAGTTAGCTGTGGGGGGATGAGGGTCAGTGTTATGGGGGTGAGGTAGGAAAGGCCTGGGATGAGTAAGAAGAGAAATAATTATTAGTGGGGCGAGAGTCAGTGTTGTGAGTGGGCAGGGAGAGGTAAGGGCTGAAATGATGGGGATGGGATTAGCCCTGGCTTTTTTGGGTAAAGGCAGGTAAAGGGTTGCCATTGGTCGGAGAGGTTAGGGGTTGAGCTTGTTGAAATCTTGCTGGAGAGATAGTGAGGCTGGGGTGCATGCAGTAGGTGGTGCTAAGCATACACACACTAAGCGATTGCTTAAGGCCCCTAGCAGGTCATGGGGGTCCTGATTTAGCACTACCCCCCAATTACCACTAATCTTATTTAACATGGAGTTTTGAACAAGCGTATATTGTTTGGTTTGTGGAAATAAAAAATACTTTTTGCATTGGGAGGTGAGGGGTAAGGAGAGGGCCTCCAATGGACCAGCACTGCCTCTGGGTGCATGGCCTATCCTTGGGGGCTGGTATTTTTTAATTTGAAACATTATCATGTTTTATTGGTGTCTGTTTCAAAGGACCCCACCCCCATGAAGTACTTTGGGGTACTGGGTGTTTGATTTCTCTTCCCTTCCCTGCCCCCCCCCTTCCTTGGGGAAAGGAGGAGAAAAATGGAGGAGGGAGAAGCGCAAAAAACCCGTTTCAAAATTAATTTTTTAAAATAAAAATACTTGTGAAAAATGTGGACTGAACAGAAAATTACACCTTTTAGAAACCTGCGGAATGAAAGTGATTTTTAATTTTTTTTCATTTTTCACCAGTCCTAGCTAAGAGCGGGCTGGGTGTGGTGTCAGGATTGTTGAATAGCAGTGTTAGATTGGCAGGTATGTGAGAAGGTAGCTTCAGTGTTTAGTGTTTGGTGGGAGGGATGCTTATGGTATGAGTGGAGGTGAGGAAGGTGCTGGGGGAGGGGGTCAGGGTTTAATGTTCTTGGGTGGTTGATGAAGAAGAGGGCACGGAGAAGCTCACTCTTGGTGTCTGTGGTGTTAGCTTTGGAAGAGATGAGGAAGGGGTTGGGGATAAGTTTATGGTTTAAAATATTGTGATGGACACTGGAGGAGTGAATTGTTGCCTGGCTCATGGTAAGGTTTATAGCAGGTTTACAGCAGTAGGATGACCGCTAGTAATGCATGGAGTTTTCTAGATGCTGAAGTCAGGCGAAGAAGAGGCACAAAAATTTCTGGGTGCTGCTGTCATCTCCTTGGAAAGAGCAGCAGGAGAAAGCCTAAAGTGTTTCATCTGATATTGATATGCAACTTTCATTCCTAAAGGGTTTCACAAAGTATGGGCTAAGGGTTCTCACAACAAAATTTTTGGTGGCCTCAGAATGCAGCCCAGGGGTGGCAGATCCTTCCCAAAAGTGGGGGGGGGGGCAGGGCTCCCCGTGGTTCCGCCCCTTCTGCCCGAGGCTCTACCCCTGGCCAAGCCAGATCAGGCAGGGAGCCGTGGACCCTCCACCTGCCTGGGGTGGGGGAGCCGAGAGCAGTCCCGAGCCTGTGTCCCTGTGCCACCCGCCCCTCCACCCAGGGCAGGTGGAGAGTTTGCGGCTCCCCACAGCTGCCAGTGTGGCTCGCTCTGGCCGGGGAATGGGGCACTGGAGCCACAACTCGGCCATGGTAAGAGCTACACAGCCGAGCAGCTGTGGTGCGGCCCTCCACCTGCCATGGGCGGGGGGCCTAGGGGCAGGGACATGGACCAGAGGCTGCTCTCAGCCCCCTCACCCTGGGCAGGTGGAGGGTCCACGGCATGGTGCCCCATGCTGCCTGGACTTCACAGCCAGGCTCCAGCTGCCAGCCTGGCTGGGTGGGGGAGGGAGGCCCATGGCAAAAAGTGGCCATGGCCCCCTGACCCACCCCCCGGTTCCAACGCCCTTGGTGCGGCCACAAACTCTTGCTGGTGGCCACTGACAATTTTTCTTAATACTTAATTAACTTTAGGAAAAACAAATACATATGCACATATACATGTCCAAATCATTGTAATTTATTTATGTAGGGATGTTGGGTTTTTTGCACACTCAATAATAAAAATAATATACAGTTCTCTATTCTTTACTGGACCGAAACAGAAATAAGATGCTTTGAATGTGTGTGTCTTTTTGTTGTTGTTTGTTTTTTAGGGACCACTGTGATCATCTGGTCTGACACTCTGCGTCACACAGCCACAGGACTTCCCCAAATTCCTGTTTGAACTACAGCTTATCTTTTAGAAAAACATCCAATTTTCTTCATTTAAAAATAGGTATAGAGAAGCCTTTTGTAAGTTGTTTCAATAGTTACCATCCATTGTTAAAATCTGCTCCTTATTTCTAATCTGCATTTGTCTGGTTCCACTTCCAGCCATTGCATCTTGTTATGCTTATATCTGCTAGACTAAAGAGCCCTCTGTGACACCATGGCACCCCAATATTCATCACTGTCATGTAATTAGAATATGTTTTGTACACGGTATGCCTTGTGAGGTATCATTCTAGAAGTCTTGATCTGCTAGACAGTAATATCTTGTTGGATTGTATGTGCTATTGTCATATATGTAGTTATTAAATTTGGCTATGTATTTGTTACTGAAACTCGTTGTGAGGTTGAAAACACCCATAAGCAGCCTTTCAGGTACAACAGTAAAAAGGCCAAACAATGTTAATGGCTTATTGAGGAAATGCATACAAACACAAGGATTAGCCCAAGAACTGTGTACAATAGAAACCTCTCAGAGATAGCACTACACAATGGGAACTGTTTGACCCACATCACAGCAAAAGAGCTTTCCAGCAAGTGGGAAGAAGATATAAAAGGGGGGAAATGACATCATCATGGGACCTCACTCTCCCTACAACAACACACCTGATGGGCAAGGACTGAACTGTGCGAAGTGATGGTCCCAGGCTAGAGGGCTTTTTAGCCTGTGTATGAAAACCTGAGAAAGCTAAGGCAGCTTGTTTATCCTTAAGAATCTGCCAGCTTGTTTATCACTCAGGGTGAGAATTTGCTAATTCATATCCTACCTATCTAGTGTGTTAAACTCAGTTTGCGGTTTTGTTTAGTTACTAAGGTAATCTGTTTTGATCTGTTTGCTATCACTTATCATTTAAAATCTATCTTCTGTAGTTAATAAATTTGTTTTTGTTTTGTGTGGAAATTATAACTTGGGGCAGAAAGCTGTTGCATATCTCTCTCCACATTGAGGGAGGGGGCAGATTTTATGAGCTTACACTGTACAGTTCCCTGTGCACCGCAAGACGGTATAATTTTGGGTTTACCCTCCAAAGGGGTGTGCATGCCTTAGCAACTGTGAGGTGCCTTAGCTGAGCCTTCCCATGCAGAGCTGATCTCAGCATCTTTGTGTGAAGCTGCAGCTGGGTGTGATAAGAGCTTGGCAGCTTATCACAGCACCACAGTGTGAAAGGGAGCTCAGGCTGGTGGGTTAGGCGGGCTCAGTGGTACTGCAGTTGCAAGTGGCACCCTGGGGGGAACCCATCACACCCTCTATTACCAAATATTTGTTCCTCATGAAGGCACTTACAGACTGTAATCAAATCACCCCTGTTAAAAGAGATATGATCCCAACAGATGAATGACACCCCATGCTGCAGAGAAAGGTGAAAAATTCCTAAGGGCCCAACCAGTCTGACCTGGGGGGAAAATCCTTCCCAGCCCCAAATCAGGTGACCAGTAAGACCCTCAGCATGTGAACAAGGCACACCAGTCAGGCATCTAAAAAGAGGATTCATTGTACCAATTCAAAGCACCAGTCCACCCTGTCTAGTGTCCTGTCTCCAACTGTGGCCAGTCTCTGATGCTTCATAGGAAGATGGGAGAAACAAAACACAATATATCTAGCTAGTTGTGCAGTGAAGGAAAAATTCCTTCCTGACTGCTGCTAGTGACCAGCTAAAACCCTGAAGCATCAGATTAGATTAGTCATCTTTATGCAGAGTTGCAGATGTTAGCATATTGAGTGCTATGTAGGCAAACTCATAAAAGAAGGAGTTGAATGGGAATCAGATTCACAGATTCCAAGGCCAGAATAGCCCACCAGAACCATCCAGCATGAGCTCCCACACACAGTCTGCAGAATTGTACAAGTGCTTCCAGATCAAGTCATGGAATTGTTCAACTATGCAATTGAGATGGAAAACTCTTCTCAACAATTTAATACAATATGTCTTTTTTTATACCAGATAAAGATCCAGTGACATGTATCTTGGCTACTATAAGGTGGGTGCATAACTGGCTGGATAACCGTACTCAGAGAGTTGTTATTAATGGTTCCCAATCCTGCTGGAAAGGCATAACGAGTGGGGTTCCGCAGGGGTCTGTTTTGGGACCGGCTCTGTTCAATATCTTCATTAACGACTTAGATATTGGCATAGAAAGTACACTTATTAAGTTTGCGGATGATACCAAACTGGGAGGGATTGCAACTGCTTTGGAGGACAGGGTCATAATTCAAAATGATCTGGACAAATTGGAGAAATGGTCTGAGTTAAACAGGATGAAGTTTAACAAAGACAAATGCAAAGTGCTCCACTTAGGAAGAAAAAATCAGTTTCACACACAGAATGGGAAGAGACTGTCTAGGAAGGAGTACGGCAGAAAGGGATCTAGGGGTTATAGTGGACCACAAGCTAAATATGAGTCAACAGTGTGATGCTGTTGCAAAAAAAGCAAACATGATTCTGGGATGTAGTAACAGGTGTGTTGTGAGCAAGACACGAGAAGTCATTCTTCCGCTCTACTCTGCTCTGGTTAGGCCTCAGCTGGAGTATTGTGTCCAGTTCTGGGCACCGCATTTCAAGAAAGATGTGGAGAAATTGGAAAGGGTCCAGAGAAGAGCAACAAGAATGATTAAAGGTCTTGAGAACATGACCTATGAAGGAAGGCTGAAAGAATTGGGTTTGTTTAGTTTGGAAAAGAGAAGACTGAGAGGGGACATGATAGCAGTTTTCAGGTATCTAAAAGGGTGTCATAAGGAGGAGGGAGAAAACTTGTTCACCTTAGCCTCTGAGGATAGAACAAGAAGCAATGGGCTTAAACTGCAGCAAGGGAGGTCTAGGTTGGACATTAGGAAAAAGTTCCTAACTGTCAGGGTGGTTAAACACTGGAATAAATTGCCTAGGGAGGTTGTGGAATCTCCATCTCTGGAGATATTTAAGAGTAGGTTAGATAAATGTCTATCAGGGATGGTCTAGACAGTATTTGGTCCTGCCATGCGGGCAGGGGACTGGACTCGATGACCTCTCGAGGTCCCTTCCAGTCCTAGAATCTATGAATCTATGAATCTTATAGATCAATCTTGTTGAGTAAGCATTACAAAATGTTCACGAGAACTACAGGTTTAAGGCTTGAGAAAGTATTAATGAAAATTATCAGTTTAGATGAGAGTTTTTATAGCAGGGAAGAAATTATTAGATGACAATAATAAGTTCAATTGAAGACAAACAATGAACAAGCGCTGTCTTAAGTCTAAACAGTCAGGTGGTCTTTGATAGGGTAGAGTGGGGTTTTTCTTTCTAACCACATTGAAAAAAATCAGATTTGGATTTTTTTTAAACTAACATTTTCTTCATATAGTTGCATACACAAAAATCAGAGCCAATATGATGTTCTTGAACTCCAATTAAAAGTTAGTTTTATACAGTTGCAGACTCTTTTCAAAAGCAAATATAAATGGCAAAAATCCAGACAACTGGGACACTGAATAACCAAAAACAACAAGGAGTCCTTTTGGCACCTTAGAGACTAACAAATTTATTTGGGCAGCTTATGCACAAATAAATTTGTTAGTCTTTAAGGTGCCACAAGGACTCCTCGTTGTTTTTGCTGATACAGACTAACATAGCTACCCCTCCGAAACTAGTAGGCCTGTAGTGGTAACTTTGGCACCTATGGGGTTAGATGGCAGCTGAGCAATTGTTTTGATAATGTCCCTAAAGAAGCAGTTAGGTGTCTAAGTACCTTTGTGGATCTAGCTCTAAGGGCTTGATTCAACATCCATCAAAGTCAATAGAAAATCTCTCATTGAGTTCAGTGGGCTTTGGATCAAGCCCTAGTTGACTTTGCAGGGAAGAAGGGCTATACAGCTAAACTAACTATACACAAAGCACTGTACACACAGAAAGTAAACAAAGGGAAAAATAGAGGAAAAAAATATTTCTCTTTTCCTTGCAAGTTACAGTCATTGTAGGTGTTATGGGCCTGATCCAAAGCTCACTGAGGTCAATGAGAATCTTTCCACTGCCTCCAACTGATCAGGCTTTGTTTTAATTAATATACAAAAAACGGACGCCATTTAGAGTACATACCCTCTGCTCCTCCATTCACAGGCACACATTTTACCGTTACCATAACTGCACCCCAGTCCATACCCCCTCTGTCATAACTCTGCCCCCCAACCCACCTTTTTCCACACACCCCATTACCAATCTACCCTTTCCTAACCCTCTGTTTGATGTAGTTGTGTGTTGCGTTGAGACAGGGTAACTTGATAAAGCAAGTGATAGGCGGCTGACATTGCAAGGGGGACATAGTTATGGCTGCAGTGCACGGACTGTGGTGTACAGCTGTTTTGGCAACAATTAAGTGTGTGTCTGTGGGAGGAGTACAGGATATGTACTATTAGGTGTCGTAACCTTTCGTTTTCTTGCTTTTGTGGTTTTGTGTCAGATATGCTAGGTGTGTAGAGCCTTGTTACCGCTTCATAACAAAGCTTTTTGCATACCGATTTCCTATTTTTTAATTGTTTAAATGAAGAGTGGGCCTTTCAAGTGTGAGGTGGCTTGGGGGCAAACTGAGGAGTAAAAATGCAGCTGTATATAAACCTTCTTCTATTATGTGTATCTGATCATGAAACTCTTCTCTCTTGTGCCTGAAATGGAATATAAAATCTTTCCCAGCCATAGTATAAAATCTGACAGAAAAGCATGGCTTCTGAAGTTCTGAGGAAGAAAGGCTTAGGCATGAACCAGAACACAAAGTTTGTGTGTCAGCAGTCCTTGGCACAATGATTATCATAACTGAAAGTTAAAGGCTAACATTGACTCTAAATCTAGATTATTTCTTTTCAAAAACTACCAATTGCACCAGATCTAGTAAGGATGCACATGTCTACCAAATTTTATGCAGATAGACAATATTTTTAAAAAAAGATATCAGCCAACAATGAAAGGTCAGATTACCCAGGAAATAAGTCAGTCAGAGCTCATTTTCAGAGCTGTCCTATTGAAAATGTATGAAGTGGGGGAAAAAAATAAAACAAAAACTACACAGAAAATTCAAAGAGCATAGAAAACATATTGTGACAAAGTTCCTCCTCTACCTTGGTGGGTCCTGCGCTTATTGGCGGATTTGCTTGCTTCACAGATTCACCCTGTCAGGAAACAGTCCAGAGACCTTCCCCTCTGGTAGAAGCTATAGTCCAGGTCAGTTCCTCCTGTGTTTGATCAGGAGTTGGGAGGTATGGGGGGAACCCGGGCCCGCCCTCTACTCCGGGTTCCAGCCCAGGGCCCTGTGGACTGCAGCTGTTTAGAGTGCCTCCTGGTACAGTTGCACGACACCTACAACTCCCTGGGCTACTTCCCCATGGCTTCCTCCCAACACCTTCTTTGTCCTCACCACTGGACCTTCCTCCTGATGTCTGATAACGCTTGTACCTCTCAGTCCTCCAGCAGTACGCCTACTCACTCTCAGCTTCTTGCACTCCTCTTGCTCCCAGTTCCTCTCACACACACTTCCTCTCCTCTGGCTCCCCCTGGCTTGACTGGAGTGAGCCCTTTTATAGCATCAGAGGGGCCTTACTTAGAGTCAGGTGCTTAACTGCCTCACCTGACTCTTAGCAGGTTAATTGGAGTCAGGTAGTCTATTAGCCTGGAGCAGCCCCTGCTCTGGTCACTCAGGGAACAGAAAACTACTTATCCAGTGGCCAGTATATCTCCCTTCTGCTACTCTGCTGTTCCCAACTGGTCTGGGTCTATCACATATCCCTCCCCCCTGCTCAACACGAAGGGGTTGGGCAGCTTGGGATGCCAGACAGTGTACACGTGATAAGCCATCGGCATTGCCATGGCGACTCCCTGCTCTGTGCTGTATGCGGAACTGGAAAGGTTGGAGGGGTAAGAACCACCTGGTTACCCTTGTGTTCTTTTCCTTGTTCCGTTGCAGCCATTGAAGAGGGGCATGGTCGGTCACGAGGACAAATCTGCGCCCCAGCAGGTAGTAATGCAGCGTTTCCATGGCCCATTTTACGGCGAGGCATTCTCTCTCTACCACTGCGTATTTTTGTTCCCTCGGAAGGAGTTTCCTGCTGAGGTAGAGAATTGGGTGTTCCTCTTCCCCAGCCATCTGCGACAGGACAGCCCCTAGCCCCACCTCGGATGCATCTGTCTGAAGGATGAATTCCTTGGTGAAATCCGGGGCTATCAATACGGGGTTACTGCAGAGGGCAGTCTGTAGGTCTGCAAATGCCCTCTCTGCTGCGTCAGACCATCTGACTGGATCCGGACCACGAGCCTTCACTAAGTCCATTAGGGGACTTGCCCTTGGGGCAAAATGGGGAATGAAACGCCGGTAATACCCCACCACTCCTAGGAATGCTCGGACCTGCTTCTTACTACTTGGTCGTGGCCAATTTTGGATGGCCTCTAACTTGTTCAGTTGAGGTTTCACCAGACCTTTTCCTACCACGTAGCCAAGATATTTGGCCTCTGTGAACCCCACAGCACACTTAACAGGATTTGCCGTAAGGCCAGCTCGCCTGAAGGTATCAAGGACCGCCCCCACCTTCTTCAAGTGGGTTTCCCAGTCTGGGGTATGAATCACCACGTCATCCAATAGGCCGCAGCATAACTGGCATGGGGGCGTAATAACCTGTCCATGAGGCGCTGAAAGGTAGCTGGGGCCCCATGTAGTCCAAAAGGAAGGCCCATATACTGGAAAAGACCCTCTGGTGTAGAGAACGCCGTCTTCTCCTTTGCATCTTCAGCTAGGGGAATCTGCCAGTACCCCTTTGTCAAGTCTAGGGTCGTTAAGTACCGGGCATTCCCCAGACGGTCTACTAATTCGACTATGCAGGGTATAGGGTAGGCATCAAACTGGGATACCTCATTTAATCGCTGGAAGTCATTACAGAACCTCGTGGTGCCATCAGGTTTGGGCACCAACACTATTGGGCTGGACCACTGACTGTGAGATTCTTCAATGATCCCCATCTCCAGCATTTTCCTGACTTCTGCTTTTATTTCCTCCCTTTTGGCTGCTGGCACCCGGTAGGGCCTCATTGTTACTCTGGCCCCAGGGTTCGTGACGATGTGATGATATGTCCCAGTTGTGCGACCCGGCTTTGTTGAGAATACATCTTGATATTGGGCAATCATCTCAGTTACCTCTTTCTTCTGGGCTGTCGTTAGATCGGGAGACACCCTCACCTGTCCAGGGTTTTTGTTTCCTGGGTGTAGGTCTTCCCGAACCACTGTGCACGCCTCTCGGGTATGCCAGGGTTTCAGAAGGTTTACATGATATATCTGTTCTAGTTTTCGACGTCCCGGTTGTCACACCTTGTAATTTACTTCCCCTACAGGTTCAACTATTTCGTAGGGCCCTTGCCACTGGGCCAACAGCTTACTTTCGGCCATGGGTACCAGTACCATTACTCAGTCACCGGGCTGAAACTGACGAACCTTGGCTTGACGATTGTAGTAGGTTTGCTGGGCCTCTTGGGCCTTTTCTAGGTGCTCCCTCACTATGGGAGTGACCCGGGCTATCCGGTCCCTCATCTGTAGCACATGCTCTATTATGTTCTTCCCCTCACTGGGTTCCTCCTCCCAAATTTCCTTGGCTATGTCCAGGATGCCTCGGGGGTTGCGCCCATATAACAGCTCAAAGAGGGAGAATCCAGTTGAGGCCTGAGGTACCTCCCGGATAGCGAACATAAGGTAAGGTAGTAGGGTGTCCCAGTCCTTCCTGTCCCGACTTACCACCTTCCTTATCATAGCCTTGAGGGTTCGATTAAACCTTTCTACCAACCCATCAGTCTGCAGATAATAGACTGAAGTTCTCAGGGTATGTATATGGAGCAGCATACAGAGGTCCTTCATTAGCTTCGACATAAATGGGGTTCCTTGGTCTGTTAATATCTCCTTTGGTAGCCCCACTTGGGCAAAGATCCCCACCAACTCCTTAGCTATCGTTTTAGAGGCTGTGTTTCGCAGGGGGACAGCTTCTGGGTAGTGAGTAGCATAATCCAGAATGACAAGTATATATTGGTGGCCCCGGGCTGTCTTCTCCAGGGGTCCCACTAGGTCCATGGCTATTCGCTCGAAGGGGACCTCTATGATGGGAAGGGGTACTAAAGGTGCCCTCAAGTGGGGACGGGGACTGTGCAGCTGACACTCCGGGCAGGACGCACAGTACCTCCGCACTTCATGTACTCCGGGCCAGAAGAACCATCGTAGAACCCTGGCCAGGGTCTTCTCTACCCCCAAATTTCCCCAAAAAAGATGACTATGGGCAAGACTTAATACAGCATTCTGGTGTTTTTGAGGTACTAGGATCTGCTGTACCTTCTGCCCCTGTACTGGTGCAACCCGCTATAAGAGATCCTTCTTCATTATGAAGTAGGGTCCTGGTCCCTGGGTTTTCCCTTCCAGGGGGACCCCATCTATTTCAGTCACCTCCTTCCTAATGTTGTCGTACCTTGGGTCTTCTGCCTGGTCCCGTCCAAAATTTCCTCTCCCGGGGCTAATCTGCCCGAGATCTAGGGGGCCAGTCTCTGTTGCCTCTACTGGTTCAGAAGTGTTAGGGTGGGAGTCAGACTCGGGTGCTTCTCCCTCTTGGGTGGCCTCCTTTTCAGCTGCTCGGGTCCGCCTACCTACGAGAGCGACCCTCTGGCTTTGGGTCAGTATTCGGGTTCCCAAGGCCTTAGCAGCCCTCCTTTCCCTTTTTGTCTTTCTACCCTGTCTGGGAGTGGAGAACAAATCTGGGGATATTTCAGAGAAGACTGGGGGCTGACAGTCTACTGTGGATGCCTCACTAACTTCAGGGTTTCCCCCTTTCTCCAATCCCCTTACCAGGAGTAAGTCTCCAAACCCTGGGAAGTCCCTCCCTATGAGCACCGGGTATGGGAGTTTAGGGACTACACCTGCTGCTACCTCAGTAGTGTTCCCCTGAATCTCGATTTTTACTGGGATGGTAGGGTAATAACCAACTGTCCCAGGGACGCAGGTTATCCCCGTATGCTTAGCCCACAGCAGCTGACTATGCTTCACGAGCTTCCCTGAGACAAGCGTGATAGCACTCCCCGAATCAACCAGTGCTGTGATCTCTACCCCATTTAGTTTCACTGGTCTGGTATACATATGTGGGGTTAGTGAGACCCCCACAAGGTGGATTAGGGAGCATGGGTCTGCCCAGTTCCCCAGGTTACACTGCATAGGCTCCTCAGCATTGGGACACTGTGCAGCTATGTGTCCCCACTCCCTGCAGGCATAACATCTGTATGGAGCCCTAAGCGTTCCCCGGTCTCTTGGTTTGGGCAGTCTAACATCCCGATCCTCTTCTCCCTCAGTGCTCCGACTCTTTGTGGCCTCTAGTGGGCCTTCAGCCCCTCTCTTTTTCCACCTGGGCCCTCTTGGTGGCCCAGTCACCCGAGCTTTGGGGCTTGGTGCTGCTAATTTAACCCGGGATGCCTCTTCCTTAACTGGTCGGGTCAGCTCCCTCGCCGTCCTTCGCCTCTCTACCAATGCGACGACCTCGTCGTAGGTGCAGGGTTCGTTCTGGCTTACCCAGGCGCGAAGGTCTGGCAGTAGTCCCCTCATGTATTGGTCAATGACCAGAACCTCTAGTATCTCTTCTGGATTCCAGGACTCAGTTCGCAACCACTTTCGTGCGAGATGGATGAGGTCATACAATTGGGACCACGGAGTTTTATTTTCCTGGTACCTCCACTCGTGATACCGCTGGGCCCGCACTGCAGTCGTTACCCCAGATCTGGCCAGGATCTCTGCTTTCAGCTGGGAGTAGTCTGCTGCAGCCTCTTCAGGCAGATCATAGTAGGCCTTCTGGGCCTCCCCACACAGGAATGGGGCAAGGATGCCAGACCACTGATCTCGAGGCCAGGTCTCCCGTAGGGCTGTCCTCTCAAAGGCCAGAAGGTATGCCTCTACATCATCCTCCCGCATCATTTTCTGCAGCCAATGACTGGCCCGAATGAGCCACATCCCATCATGGCCACGGTTCAGCTCTGTAAGGGTCTTTACCTGGCTTACCAGTTCTCGCAACATAGCTCGGTCTTGAGCAGCCTGGTCCATCAGCAGGCGATTAGTCTCTTGCTGCAGCCGCACTGCCTCCTGTTGGGCGGCTGCCTGGACACGGGTAGCCTCCTGCTGGGCCGCCATAGCTTGTATCAGTGCCCGCACTACATCATCCATTGTGGTGAAAAAATAAATAAACCCTCTCCTTTTTTTTTTTTTTTTAAATCACCCTTCTTCCGCCACGCTGTGCACCCCAGATCCCACCCCTGACACCAGTTGTGACAAAGTTCCTCCTCTACCTTGGTGGGTCCTGCACTTATTGGCGGATTTGCTCGCTTCACAGATTCACCCTGTGTGTCAGGAAACAGTCCAGAGACCTTCCCCTCTGGTAGAAGCTATAGTCCAGGTCAGTTCCTCCTGTGTTTGATCAGGAGTTGGGAGGTATGGGGGGAACCCGGGCCCGCCCTCTACTCCGGGTTCCAGCCCAGGGCCCTGTGGACTGCAGCTGTTTAGAGTGCCTCCTGGTACAGTTGCATGACACCTACAACTCCCTGGGCTACTTCCCCATGGCCTCCTCCCAACACCTTCTTTGTCCTCACCACCGGACCTTCCTCCTGATGTCTGATAACGCTTGTACCTCTCAGTCCTCCAGCAGTATACCTACTCACTCTCAGCTTCTTGCACACCTCTTGCTCCCAGCTCCTCTCGCACACTTCCTCTCCTCTGGCTCCCACTGGCTTGGCTGGAGTGAGCCCTTTTATTGCATCAGAGGGGCCTTAATTAGAGTCAGGTGCTTAACTGCCTCACCTGACTCTTAGCAGGTTAATTGGAGTCAGGTGGTCTATTAGCCTGGAGCAGCCCCTGCTCTGGTCACTCAGGGAACAGAAAACTACTTATCCAGTGGCCAGTATATCTCCCTTCTGCTACTCTGCTGTTCCCAACTGGCCTGGGTCTATCACAATATCTACAGGCCACCTACTTTTAGAGAAAAACAGGAATTTATGCCCTATTTTAGAACTCAATCTTAACTATAGGGACACTACCATGAGTCACTATAATATAGATACAATAGTTTCAGATAGGAATTTGATTTTTTTTTAAAGTTGACGGTGCATCTTTAACATAGACAGATGTGTATTTTTAATACTTGTGTGCTTAGTAAAATTACAGTAAAGGCATATTTTTCTGGAACACAAGACATTCAGATCAAAACAGATAATGGTTTCCTTCATCTTTGTTCCACTATACGAAGACTTCATGCTGGTGGTGGTTTTATTCAGACTGTTGCAAAGTTCATGCAACCATGGAAGCGTTAGTCATTTGGGGCTAAATTTAATCCTTGGGGTAAATTCACTGAAGTCAAGGAAGTTCCACCAAGGATGAATTTGGCCCTCAGTTTTCAGTATGGAGTGGAAGGACCTTAAGTGAAACATTTCAGATGGGTGAGGCAATACTGAAAGGCTTTTGTAATAACCTGTGCCCGATTACTGCTGTGTTTTTTTAACTTGGCAGCTTGCTTTCATTTATTGTGAGTACATCAACAGAAGGCATTTTTTTCAGTTTCTTCACGAAGAAAATGAAGTTGGATATTACATATTTGTCTTTCATAGTACTATTCATCTATTATCCTTCTGTCTGATATACATAACGTCATAGCAGTCAGAGACAGAAAATATTTATCAGGTCATTTTATTCCTCTGCCTGAATAGGATTGGTCCCTACAACAGTGTAATTTTAAATTACCCAAGTGATGGGGTTTCTACCATTTCCCTTTGGAGACTATTCTACAATCCAATAATTCTGAATGTTAAAACTAGTCATTCAGACTAAATTTATTTCAGTTGGAATTAGTGGTATTCTTTCTTCTGTCGTTTTATGCATCATTGAAGTGTAGTGGCTATGGCTTCGTTTATAAATGTTTCCCTGGACATATTTATTTCATCCTCCAAAGTACTTTTACCTAACGTTTGCATAATTCTGTTATGATCAGCCACGGTGTGGTTGTTGAAAAACAACTGACCTGTTACTTCACTATGAAATATTAACAGATGTTTCCTCTGTACAACAGTGCTCTTGGATGGAATTTTGTTAACATTCAGGGATTTTGGCGGGTAAGATAGGATTATTTTAGGCATAGTAATGCAATGAAAGCCTTCAAGTCTCACAACATTAGTGTTATGAATACATGACTGTAAAGTATACTGAGTCATAACTGTATCAGATTTATAAATAAAAGATATGGTAAAAAGTTGTATCACTTGTTTTTACAAGCATCACAGACAAGGTGCTGATTTTGTGCACCATGATATAAATAGAATAGAAAACCGTTATTTAAAGCTGGCATATCTTGCATTTTGCAACACCCTGCGGAGTTGTTCACTTGCCTAATCTTAATCTTCAGTTTACTCTTCAAAATGAATGCTTGTGATGTGAGGCCACTTAACAGGAAGAATGACCTCATTCTGCCTCTTTGCTTTTGATTGCACAGTCTGTTTTCGAAAGGAAACAAGGGGCTTTATAGACCTGCCTTTTCGAAGACTTCAGAGCTATTCTGTTCCAGGAAGCAGCATAAGGAGCACCCTACAGTTGCATTCCAGAGTCTCTTTTTGATGAAAAACTTCTTGCATACGTTTGTTAATAGTGAAATGGCTTTTCCAGGTTTGGAAGATTTTACATATGTTGATGTTTTATTACTTTGATCAACTGAGGAATAACTGAGCCCTGGATTTCTCCATCTACAGTCAGCTCTTCAAGAAGCTTTACATTTCTATGAATGCTTTCATCACTTCCAGTAAAGAGAATAGACTAAAATACCCTTCAAAAAGTGACATGTATGAACAAATAAAATTATTCCTCATAGACATTATTGTATGTCAAAAGATAAGAGAGTAATATTTGTTATCTGAATAGGTTAAATACTTGGGCTTAAATAATTTTAATTATGTGTGTTGATACATATTGATGTAAATATTTACAGTGTAGAGTGCAACATGCGCAAGGGATTGGCTAGTTACCAACTGAGGGTATCATTGTTTTAAGGACCAGTTTGATTATCACCAAGGAAAATGATTAAAATAAATTGTTTTGTACATTCTGAGTAGAAAGACAGAAGCTTTCATGCTTACATTTTAGTGATTTGAATTTCAGAACTGGGCAGTGTTGTAGACTCAATAAACTTTGATTTGAATGATTGCTGACTTGCCTTTAGCTTTGTTTCATTTTCAGTGAGGTTGTTCATATTTGGCCTTTTCTCATATGTTAGTTTAAAAGGTATTTGTTGAACTACAGGCCTCATTTTAATGTGTTGTGGGTCACAAATATTACTTAATGTTAAGTATTATTTAAAGTAATTGCAAAGTGGCAATTGATATGAATAATTGCTTGGCAGAATTAGATTTTTTTATTTTGATGCATAATATCAATGTTTATTTTACAGACAAGGTGGGTGAGGTCGTATCTTTTATCGGACCAACTTCTGTCTGGTGAGAGAGACAAGTTTGGTCTGATAAAACAGATCAAACAGAAGTTGGTCCGAGAAAAGATACCACTTCTCCCAATTATACACATCTTCAAGCACAGTTTAAGAGCACTTGTGATTTACAAAGCAATGTTTTTCAGATTTACAGATAGACAAAGTAAGAAAAATGCTGCTTGAGAACTTATTAGCGTTTTTTTTCACACACTTTGTCTGTCTAATATCCTGGGACCAACATGGCTACAACTACACTGCATACAAATATTTATTTTAAGCATTTTTTAAAATTTTTGTTTATTTACATTTCCACAGTTATGTGAAATTATGGTGTAAGCATATTTTTTTCTATTTTTATTTATTTAAATTTTCAGTTGTGGGAAATTATAGGGGGAAATCACACAATGGAGGGCAGACAATTATTTAAACGATAGTAGACATTGAGATTCTATAAGATAAAGCTTTATAACCATTAAAACACAAAATATCAACATCACATTTCAAAATATACAAAGTAAATATCCTGAAATCAAATGCTAATAAGTTCTCAAGCAGCATTTTTCTTACTTTGCCTATCTGTAAATTTGGATTATTATGAGTGAAAATATTTTTTCATTGGTGTGTGTGTACAGTGAAGTCAACGTTTACTGACATTTACAGACAAAAATCTAATCCTTTCAAGCCTAACAATAAATAAAAGTGGGACTGTGTAAAGTGCTGTCTGCAAAATGAAGTGCATATACTTTCTCCAGTGTTGTCAAGATTCTGGGAAAGCAATTCTGTGTAAAATCATTGCACAGAAAAACATTGCTTTGTAAATCACAAGTGCTCTTAAACTGTTCTTGAAGATGTGTATAATTGGGAGAAATACATCACATTCCCACTAATCTGCATATGGAGATGCATTTCTCCCTCACATCTTATCCTAAACAGATTTGTAGTGTTGCTACATGCTGTTAAACAGCTGTTAGGTTTCCCCTGAAGTTGTCCTGCCTCTCAGTGATGGGTGGTGTGATCCCTACATATAAACCATAGTCACCCGAGTAATTTTAATGAGACTACTCACAGGCCTAAGTATTTGCAGGGTAGAAACCATAGATTGTATACCAGTTTGTAAAGTGCACTGTGATATTCTCTCATGCAAGGCCCTAGAAACATGTAAGATATTGTATGTAAACTTTATTTCTCATTCAGTGCTTTTTATTGTACATAACAGTGATTCAAAAGCATATTATTGAGAAAATAAAGTAAAAACTGTAGTGCACATAGGACAATTGTAAGTCTATACTGTACATCATGGATTTAAATATTAGTTAAGAGATCACAGTTGCAGATTGCAAGGAAACTGCAATTGATCAAATAGAGTTTGAGCCTGGGCCTGCAGGCCCTATTTGAACAAATTTGCTCTTGAAATCAATGAGGAAGGATGGCAGGATCAGACTCACATCGAATGGAATACAGCATAATTAGTAATGTAATGACCATTCCTGATTATACCTTGCAGCTCTCTGTTTTCAATAAATACCAACTTTCCTTTAAAATCTCTTGCAGATAATCTGTGATACATGTAGCTCCAGAGAGTTTGCAACAGACCTTTTCAAGATGTATCGAATATCCCAACTAATGTCAACACCAGCAGCAAGTAAATGTATGAACATTTCTCTGGGCTTTCTTAACAGGGATTGTGTCCTTACACAGGAGGGATTGCCTTCTAAAGTGAATATGAATTTCTTTCTTTGAATGTAATGTTTTCTCATTGATTGAAAAGTCAAGATTTTACAGAGGTTTTTGTATAAAATTGTAAAGAAGAGAATATTTCAGCAGCCACTAATGTATATAAAATACAAATCTGTAATGTGTAAATATAGAAAACACTCACTCTTTGTGACCGTTCCATACAAACAGCTGTGTGATATTCTGACAATTGCCATTCCATGTGGTTGCACCGCTAACAGGAGCCTTGTCCGGTTGCCTTTTTCCCCAAAATGTCCCCCTCCATTCTTCACTTCACCTCATCAGTGAGCCCAGATCCCATCTCTAGACCCATCTCCTTTTGTGGATGAATGACTCTGTAGCAGGGTTATCTCTTCAGTCTGCAGGCCTATGGCTCTAGTCTCTTCCAGTTCAATGTGTCAGGGAATGCCATGAATGGGATTCAGCTGGGTCAGCCTTCTTGTCTGTAACCCCCTATTCCTGCCCATCATAGGGCTAGGCATAGGGGAATCTGGGGTGATTAGGGGGACCCAGGCCCTCCCGCTCCACCAGAGCCCTGAAATGTGATAGCATGGGCTGGCCTACTCTGGGCCCATCTCCTGATCACCTTTGCCTGGACCACTTCCTACCCCACCCAATGTCTCAGTTTGGGGCCTGGCTGCTATTTGATTATTGTCCATTGCTCCAAACCCCAGAGTCTCAGGACTGATGTAGGCAACTCTCTGGTGCTTCTGCACACAGTTCTCCCTATTGCTGGAGTGATGCCTCAAATGAGGGGTGGAAAGACTCACAGCCAGACCTCCTCAGTAAGCGCTCCTTCTCCTCCTCTGTCAGGACACAGCACTGCTCCTGGAAATGACTTTTCACTTCCCCACTCCCGAGCTGCTGAAACTTTTTTATACCATGCTTGGCAGTGCATGATGGGCAGAGCTTTCCTGGCTCTGTACTGCTCCAGCCTTTCCCCTGCCTCGGCTGTAGAGAGGAGTTTGTAAACCCCATCATAGACTCAGATTACTTAATCACCTAATCCTTGTGACACTGAGCGTAGGACCTTGCAGGTTTGAGCCTTCACATAACATCGAAATCCTACTTCCTAGATGTCTCCATAGTCCTGTGATCAATCATTATCCTCAAATCTTTGCCATTGTTGCCATAACGGCTCCTGCTGTGCCGCATCTACAGATGCCCACTTGCATGATACCTTATCATAGTAATGGTGTGACCCATTAATGCCACCACATAATTGTTATAGGAGAACCTGAGCACTGCTGGTAGAATCAATCAGTGAGTGAGTTGTTCATGATGTGAATTAGACAATACCATTAAAAGTGCTGGACCTATTCCCTTGTATGTGCCTGGATTTACTTCCCACAAGACACAAAACTGTGCAGTACATTGGCAGCTTGGATTTATTGACTGTAATCAGCTTTGATTCATGCTACTCTTTTTGGAATGATGCTATACAAGCCTAAATTATATGAGGTTTCATTTTATCTACCCACCATCACTCTGTTTTCTTTCCTTTAGTCTCTTTTCCTTTCCTAATTTTCTTCTCCTTTTTTCTTTTCAATTTCATCAAGACATATTGTTAGTGAAAACCAGTCAGCTGGTTCAACTGTCGCTTGAAATGTCTGTGTGGTGAGCCGATGCTGGGACTTCTCCTTATCTGGTCTTTGTCTCAACAGGTTCTTCAGTGTTTGATAAACAGCCCAGGCAAAGTCTGTCCCCTGAACACATTTTGCCAAGGTATGGAGTAAAACTATCCTTTGTTTCATTTTATTTTTCCTTTGGGTTTGAAAAACATTTCTAAAATTCCTATTTAAACTATTTATGATTAGGGTGCTATTACCACACTAAAGCATGGCCGCATTGCATTTCACAGCTATCACTGTGCTGCAAATCTATGGCCACTTGAAACGTCAAAGCTACAGTGGGGATAGAATTCAGATACTCCTGCTTGAAATACACAGGCCCCAACCACTTGAACTAAAGTAGAATCCCCATGAAGTGGCTGTAGCATATGGTATATGACACAGTTGTTCATTTCAAATTCTGTCCAGCAGAGGGCAGTGGTGCATGCCCACCCCTAGCCCTTGCATTACAATACTGTCATCTCTTGTCCCTGGTAGAGATCTTTCTACAATTATTTATTACTCACCTCTTTCCAGTTTTCAAGAACTTGATGAGTTTCCCACTATCTCTGGGACTGTTTGCTGAAAGATCTATAGCTGCTTGTACTGATACTGACAAATGTATATCGGGATTAGTGCCTGACCCTGCAAAGTGCTGAGCACTCTCAAATCCCAATGAAGTCACTCAGAGTTGTGAGTACTCAGCACCTCACAGGATTGGGGCCCAATTCCAAAATCAGGAACATACATTATGCCTACCTAACAGCCCCCTTGTGTTCCAGTGGGAAAAGTTACTCACTTCTGTCTTAAATACTTGTCTAGTGTTGTGTGTTATTCAACAGTTGCTACATTTCACTCCAGAGATGGTTGCATTTCAGTGATGGGTGAAGCGATCTCTGTGCATAGTTTGTATATCATTTTGTTACAGTTTGTGAGTGAGTGGCCTCCTCCATCCTTGTGGCCTCAGGGTGGCCCTACAAGCAGCCCCTTGCCTCAGTTTCCCCCTTAAAGGGGCTTCTTAGATAAACTCCACACAGGCTTTCATGAATCCAATAACAACAGCCCACCTTAGGGTCTGATTTTATTCACAAGAAGTTCACAAATAAACAGACATCTTCCACTCCAGTTTTAAGCTGGGAACAGCCCCTCCTCCTAAGAGCGATGTCTTTTTTCTCTCTGAGCAGCTGGAGAAGATGCAAGGCCTGGCCTGCTTTCTTTGCTTTCTTCTCATGAGAAAACAAATCTTCCAGCCAGGGCTTCCTACCCAGCCACAACTCCCAGTGTCCCCAGCTGGAGAAGGGACCACAGCCAGAGACTCACTTCCTGCAGCTTCTTCCCTCTGTCTGTTTCTCTCTGAGCATTCCCCCCCCCCCCTTCTCTGAAGCTTCCTGATGCGCTTTATAGGGCAATCAGGTGAGCCTTGCTCCTGCGTGCCTCCTTAGTAATCAGGGCTGGCTGTCCCCAGGCCTCTAGTCCATAAGGGCAAACCACCCTATTACACAACTCTATAGTGTTCTGGGAGCTATTCAAATGAAAAGTGATGTGTACTGCTAGAAGAGGGCCTCATCCTCCCGACTGAACTAACCTTGTTATCTCTAGACTGATTCTTGCCTGCATATTTATACCTGCCTCTGGAAATTTCCACTACATGTGTCTGACAAAGTGGGTATTCACCCACGAAAGCTTATGCTCCAATACGTCTGTTAGTCTATAAGGTGCCACAGGACTCTTTGTCGCTTTTTACAGATCCAGACTAACACAGCTACCCCTCTGATATCTAAAAACATTATCATTCAATCGGTTTTTAACATTTATGCCCTTGTGCTAAACAGACATATACTAACTCAGAGGGTTTTATTTCTTTCCTTTTCAGTTACACTTATGCCTTTCTGGATAGTGACACCTCCTATGAATGTTGTTCCATAAACCCCTTGACAGGCTCTGTTTTCACATGTCGCCGTAGTCCTCGGCTTCTTACTAATGGCTATTACATTTTGACGGAAGACAGTTTTCTGTCTGATGAAGATGGTAACGTAACACTGACCCCATCACAGACAAGTGTTACCTATAAGGAGAAATTAGTTAGGTAAGTGAGTCACACAGATTTTACTTAATATTGGATGTTGGCGTTATAACTCTGGACTTAACTTGATTTCTGGCTGGCTGTCAGGGTATGACTATAATGCTCAGTATATCAGGGGACTGGACTAGATGACCTCTCGAGGTCCCTTCCAGTCCTATGATTCTATGTCTAGCTCCTTCCTTTATTTCTATACCTGGATTCCATTTTCTAATAATGATGGAACACACCAAGTAGTATAATTCAGAGAGACTGCAGTGGTTAAAATCACTTGGTCTTCAGAGTCATGCCTTATAACATTATCTCAAAAGTTTTAAGCACACAGATGTTACTGTGATTGGCGCTCTCTGCAGTAAATATAAAGGAGAGGTACAGCTGCCCAGAAATTCATGGCTTTTCACCTGTTGCTGAAATATTTAATGTTCCAAAGAGGTGACTTCAATTCTTCCAAGCATAAAAGAAGGATAAGAGCAAATCCAAAAGTAGGCATAACAGACATTTTAAAGAAATTCAAGATTTTTTTGTTTGTCTCACCTTCAAACTATCATAATTTTCAAAATATAGCAAATGTGTAATTTTCAGTGGGTCATTAGGAGGTTTGCCTGAGTGAGGACTGAGCAAAAACTGAATTGTGCTTCATGATTTCATCCAATAAATTAATGCTATATTACATATGGAAGGCTCCAAATTGTATTTGCTATAAAACATGTTTTATTTGATATGGAAATTCCTCTGGATTCTAAATATCAACTTTTATTTTTGTAATTTCATCACTCACTTGCCCAGTATTTAAAAAATTGAGGGTAGTCACTGATCCATTTTGTTATGGCCATAACCCAATACATTTGTGATGGGTCTCCTTCTGATGCTCATCAGCAGCTCAAAACTAACCAACACTGTTTCTGTGTGGATGCCTTTCTAGAGAGTTAATCGATGATGGGACACAGGCAGAACTGTAAACCTAAAGCTGCAGTTTTTAGAAATACAGCAAAACAAATGGTTTGCCCAAGGAAGAGGGACACTGCAGAAAAAGAAGTGTTACTGTCCTGCTCCCAAGAGGGTATTACCATGACGGAGAATAAAAAAGAAAATTAAAAATACAGGTTCTGTCCTGCAATCCTTACTCAGGCAAAACTTCCACATGACTTCAATAGTGGTGTTACCTGAGGAAGGATTGTAAAATATGGCCCTATAATGTTACAGTGGAAACTATTAAACCACAGAAAACCCTGGTGAAAGAAGTAAACATTGTTAGACCCATTTTACAGATGAGGAAACAATGGCATTGAGAAATTTAATGACAAGCCCAAGAGTGAACCTGTGGCAGAGCAAGGAACAGACCGCAAGATGCCTGAGTCGTAGGCCTCTACTCTAACCTCTAGACCGTGTTCCTCTTTGTGGCAGGACGCTGGCTGAGAAGCTCTTAATCAGCTCCTGCCACTCCAGCCCCAATCAAGGGGAATGGATTGGGAATGGGTGAATAGCCCTGTGCCTGCCTGGTAGCTGGCCACACCTGCCAGTCTTATTAGCCCAGAGCTATAAGGGCTGAGAGGAAGCCAGAGAAGGGGGGAAGGGAAAGGGTCAAGGTCCGGGTCTGGAACCGGAACAGCACAGAAGGAAGTGGGAGCCTCCTAGTCTGTTGTAGGCAAAGTAGTTGTGAAGCCTGTATATAGTTGGGAACTGGTGGTGGGAAACCTTTTGAGAATAAAGAGCATGGGTGTTGCACCATACTAAAGTGTCCCTGACTCATTGAAGGGGGAGGCCCAGTGGCTAAATACCCAGGGGTGCAGCGTGAACCCTGTTACACTGTTTTATAAATAAAAGTATTTTGCCTCATCCCTTTAAAACATGGTTATTTCTTTCCTTTCTAGAATATTCAGGAGAAGGAAGAAAATCCGTCGTTCTCTTGCTAGTCTGTTCAGTCTCAGTGCTTCGGATTCATGGCTCAACAGCACTGTCCTTAGCAATATGGATTGTCCTCATGTAGAGGAGATTTGGAATGATGGAGATAATAAACTAGATGCCAATCAGCACTATGGCAATGGTAAGCCCACAGTAACATCACTAGTATGTTCTGTATTTAGTTAGGCTTGTCTGTTAACGACGGGATCACTGTAGGTGGATAACGATTTCCTTGGTTTTGCAGGGGGCCTCTGCTCAAATCAGCATTTAGAGCAGTGGTTTTCAAACTGTTTTTCTGGTGACCCAGTTGAAGAAAATTTTTGATGTCCACGACCCAACGGAGCTGGGGATGAGGGGGGTCGGGTGTGGGAGGTATCTCAAGATTGGGGCAGAGGGTTGGGGTGCAGGGGTGAGGGCTGCAGGGTGGAGCCAGGAATGGGGGGGGGCTCTGGGCTGGGGCAGGGGGTTGAAGTGTGGGAGGGGGTCAGGGCTCTGGGCTGGGGCCAGGGACGAGGAGTTTGGGGTGCAGGAGGGGGCTCCGGGTTTGGGGGGGCTCAGGGCTGGGGCAGAGGATTGGGATGTGGGGTTGGGGCACGGGCTTACCTCCGGCGGCTCCCAGTCAGCGGCACAGCAGGGTGCAGAGGCAGGCTTCCCGACTGTCCTGGCACTGTGGACTGCGCTGTGCCCTGGAAGCAGCCAGCAGGTCTGGCTCTTAGGCAGAGGTGTGCAAGCAGCTCCGCATGGCTCTTGCCCGCAGGCACCGCCCTCCCCCCAGCTCCCATTGGCCGGTTCCTGGCCAATGGGAGTGTGGAGCCAGTGCTTAGGGTGGGGGCAGCGTGCAGAGCCCTGTGGCCCCCCTGCTTACAAGCCGGACCTGCTGCTGGCCGCTACCGGGGCACAGTGCAGTGTCAGAACAGATAGGGACTGCTAATTTTTAGTGGCCAGCCACCAGGGTCCCTGGGTGCTGAGGGGCGACACAGTGCCTTGCATTCTGTGACCCAGTACTGAGTTGCAACCCGAACTTTGAAAACCACTGATTTAAAGGACAGATCAGAGACAGAATTTTGCGGAGCAAATTGAGCCAGTGACATGAGATGGTAACAGTGTTTGAATCCATGGAGATCTTTATAACCTAGGAGGGCCTTTTGAAACTGACGATGAGTGAGTTTCAAAGTGACGATGAGAGATACTCCAGTAGTAAGTCTAATCATTTGGCCCATTGCTGTTTTCAGTTTGAGCTTTTTATATCCTCACTGTGTTAAAATTTATGAAGTTTTGTCCTTAATCTGCTTCTTTCCCCCTGCATTTTCCTACATATAATGGGTCTGCCGATTCCATATCACTAACAGTTCAGAGAAATCCTTGTGATTGAGTCATTTCTTCTGTTAAAAATCTATCAGCACAGATTCTCCACCCCTTTCCATTACTGTGAGCTAGGAAAGTTACAAATGTGCCTCTTGCAGATGACTCTGAATTTTCTTCTGAATGCAAAACCTGGATGTCACAAAGGCAAACGCCAGCAGCTGATGAATCTTCTTTTTCTAAAGATGTGGTGTTCATTCAGTCAAGAAAACAGTTCAGTGATTCCTCTCCGTGCTCCCAGTTTATGGTAGATGGGTATTTCCATGAAGAGACTTTGGATCATTCAAGTGAGTTATGTTCTTTCCTTCTCAGTTTGTTATTTGTAGAGCTGGTTGACATTTTTCAAGTGGAAAAACATGGTATTGAAAAATGGCCTTTTTTGAAACTGGAGATTTTTGCAAAATTTTAATTTGGAAAAAAAATCAATTTTTTCAATTAAATATAAAATTAAAACTTTTTAATTTTCTCCCCCCTCATACCCCTCTTTTTTCTTGTTCCTCCATATTCAGTGGCAAAATTGAAAGAGGAAAAAACTCAGGGAAATGGAGGGGGTAGGTAAGGGGAGGGTAAGGGAGAAGATTGGGAGAATCAAGTGTGGAGGGGGACAAAAAATGAAAAAAATCTGAAACTAAAAATGTTTGTGAAAAATTTCAAATACCTCATTCAGTGGGTTCCTTGTGAAACCCACTGAATGAAAATTATTTCAAAATTTTCAAATTGTTTCACAAAAACTATTTAACATTTGTGACCAAGTCTAAATTTCGTTGCAATAAAAATTTAACATAGAAACAACTCCCTACAAATTCTTCAGGCACACTCAAAAATATGTCAGTTTCTAACATTAGTTCTCATATTGCATGGAAATACATATAATATAATAATATATACTAATAAATTAATAATAATATATAGGTGCCTTAACTGCTCATTGGATACAATTATGTTGAGATTTTCACTTTAGATTTAATGCCTGTTTTAAGGTTTTACTATATATGAATAGTACAGTATAGCTTCCACAAATTTCTGGTACGTTGGGTGAAATATTGACTCTGCCAGAGTCAATGGCAAAACTCCAATTGACTTCAATGGAGATAGAATTTCATCCTGGTCTTTGACTGTAAAAATATTTTTTGAGGATTTAAAAATAAAATCTGTGAATAAAAATAAAAACCTGTTAATTTGTTTGAGTTATGGACATTTAAAAAAGACCCCTTGACATTTTTTGATGAATTTAAACTTTTCTTGGTCCCTTTAGCAAATAAATTCCCAAATTTTGAGATTTGTAAATTTACACTGTTCTAATTATTGCAAAATCTAAAAAACAAATTATGTTTTAATTTGTTAAGGTGATTATTTTGCATTTATGAATACTTATCATGGCCATTTCTATGTACATCCTTATGTCCATTATCAAAAATATTTGTCCAGTTAAGGAAGATTTTGTGGGAGAATATATTTTTATATGACACTTAGAACTCGATTCGGCAGACTTTACAGCTTTCAGAAAAGAGAATGCAGATGTGTAGTCTGTCTATATGGAGTATAGAATAATTGGGTTTGCCTCTAGTGGGTTTGATTTAACCCCCCATTGAAGATTCCCATTGACTTCTGTGGAGCTGGCCCATGGTGACTATCATAGTAGAGTTTTTGGTAAAGCATCTTTTTTATCACAAATACTCCTTCCTTCACTGAATTTCAGGTTCACAGTTTCAGAGGAGGGCAGCTGGAAGGAAGTAGCTACTTGTTTTCTAGTATGTTCAGAAAAAAGAATTATTATTCCTAATTTGTTTCCTTTTTTAATAGACTCCAATGCAGTGAGAAATGTCGTTTATCAAATGATTATACTGTCCATGTGTTTACTCATTTCAGTGTGTGCAAGGTAATTTTGATTTCATCTTCATTATAATCATGCTTTATATATATACACACACACGTATATAATGTCAACTTGTGAATAAAACATGACATTTAGGGCCTGGTTTTCAAAGTTAGACATGCAGTATTGCAAAGATGCATTTGCAAACAAACAAGTGCGCAAATTAGGCGTATGGATGCAGATATGATACCTATCTGGCTCTGTGCAAATGCAAGATCTGTATGCACACATCCTCTCTTAGCTTGCATAAATTAGGTGTTCAAATATATATTCCAAATTGTGCACCATAATTTAGCTTGTCTGACATATGAGTTATGCAATTAATTATATAGGAAATACTGTTGGGATATACTACCACTTTCAATTTTTTTTTTAGTTTAATTGTATTAAGTTGTAACGTATGTCTTTCAAAGAAACTTTATACGTAAATATCCTCTAAGAACTAAATTGTCTAGTTAGGCTACTTTCCCTTTCAATTTGAGGTTCATCAATTCTAATAAAATTAAGAAATGTAATTTTATGTACCTAATTTTAAAATTTAGAGAACAATGAACCCAAAAGACAAAGATGATCTTTGAGAGCTATTCACTGCACATATTACAGATTTTTATTTCTTTGACTTGATGCATAACCAAACATCCTAATTAGCAAAGTTTCTGTAAGCTGAACAAAAGAGAACTGGAGCTTTGGGAAATCCACTCTTGCTTCCTTTTCCATTCTTTGGTGCTAATTTGCTGTCTGTAGTCTTATGGTTTAGTTTTATTATTATTATAGGTGGAACATAGATCACTGCTTATAGTTAAGATTGTCTAAGCTATTTCATTCTAATGGATCACTTTCAGATGCTTATAGTTTTGTCAAGCCATTATCTCTCAGGTTGAATTTTTGCATATTTATTAATAATTTAGGAGCACTTTTTTGAGAAAAAAGAGTTTAGCTGTTTTCAAGACCACATGGCGAGACGCCCATGACCGCTTCCCCGCCTCCCCCATACTACCTATACACACTCTTTTGGGATTATGAACCTGTTTTGCGGGGTTTTTTTTTAAAGTAATCGCTCTAAGGGCCGACTTTGGTGGGCTTTGGATCATACCCTAGTGAGCTCAGTAGGGTCTGGAACTCTGAGTTTGAGTCACTGGGAAAAGGTTAGATTCAATGTCAGTGATGGGAATAGAAGAAATCCATTGAAACTGGTATCACTTGTAATGCCAACAGATTCCAGTAATTGATGGCCAGGATCAAACTTGGGACCTCTGGAGCTTAATGCATGAGCCTCTAT
Organism: Emys orbicularis; assembly: GCF_028017835.1. Taxonomy (NCBI): domain Eukaryota; kingdom Metazoa; phylum Chordata; order Testudines; family Emydidae; genus Emys; species Emys orbicularis. Next base: position 16,737,356 of record NC_088684.1, read on the forward strand.
TGCATGAGCTAAAAGATACAACTCTCTCTTAGCTAAGGCTATAACAGACTCATCAATCTCCAACTGGTCTAGGCACTAGAGGGGATAGAGTGCCACACCAAGCAGGCATGTGTTACACTGGAGAGGAAAATTTCAAAACATAGTACTACATATTCCTTGGCATTTGTTTTTTCTTAATGCATACTAGCCCAGATTCAATATATAAGAATCTTGTCATATGAAATAAAAAAAGAACGCACTTGTGAATACAGAAGTGATCAGCATCATAATGGAATTTTTGAGATACCTGGCTGCAGACAGGTGCCAAGTTTGAAATTATAGTAATGGCTCACCTGATTCTCAAAAAAACACGAATTTCTCTATCTCCTGTGACTTTCATCTATTTCCCCAGGATTCTGTAGATTCATTACAACTTCCATTAGTGTCGGAATGCTTTTTTGGGCTGTGCAAGACATATATTTGGACAGGGGATTTGAAAGTTGGAGAAGGGAACTCTTTCAGGGTAACGAAGTCCAACAAACCAATGTTCGCGACCTGATCAGGTCTTCAGCCTAGACTCTGGGCCCCATCGTCCTCCCTCGCTTTCCTTTCCCCTTCTCTGGCCTCATTCTACCATACAAGTGGCTGGTAGGGGAACCTGGGGCATCCCACTACATTGAACTCCAGCCCAGGACCCTATAACCAGCAGCCAGGGTCTGCTCAGTCCAACTTCTTGCTGCTGGTCCCCTTGGTTTCTTCCTACCATGGCCTTTCTCAGGCCCATATTAACCCTTTCCTGGCATGTGTGGGGTAAACATTCCATTACATTCCATGACACTGGTCTCCTCCCAGCCCCCGCCTCCCATCACCCATCTGGGAATATTGGGGTCCTTAGCTGAAGGACCAGAATGGTAGCTGACTGAAGGCTGATCTTGGAATGTGTGGAGTGCATATTTTATTGTGTTGACCCAATATCTGTCCATCGTACAATCTAAAAACTAGGGTATTTGTTATGGCATGCATCTGACGAAGTGGGTATTCACCCACGAAAGCTCATGGTCCAATACGTCTATAAGGTGCCACAGGACTCTTTGCTGCTTTTACAGATCCAGACTAACACGGCTACCCCTCTGATACTTGGTATTTGTTATGATTTCAGATGCTTTCTGGGAGGACGCTTTGCCACTTTGTTGGCTTTTTTGCTGCTGATAATTTTAGTTTGTAAGTAGAAACTTTCTTTATACTTGCTTTTTTGGGCTGTGCAAGACATATATTTGGACAGGGGATTTGAAAGTTGGAGAAGGGAACTCTTTCAGGGTAACGAAGTCCAACAAACCATATCTAGTGGCCAGTTTTACCCTAAGCATATGAGCAAGACCAACCAATCAGGCATCTAAGAAAAGAAATTTATCTGAACTACCTCAGAATACTGCTCACCCCTGTCTAGTGTCCCTCTCCAGCTGTCACCAATCTCTGATGCTTCAGAGAAAGGTGACCCCGCACCCGAATACATCTGGCCAATTGTGCACTGAGGGAAAAATTCCTCCCTGATCCCTACAAGTGTGTACCTGAAGCCCTGAAGCATGAGCTTAGATGATAATCATCATTTTAATGCAGAGGTACAAGTGTTGTGGGCATGTTGAGGGCAATTCAGAGCTGCTTCTTCTCCCCATAGTCCATGAAGGAAGGGAATTAACATGGGGATTCACAGTGCTTTGTGCCAACCAATATACAAAGGGAGCCCGATTCTGCCACCTTTACTCATGTGGAGTAGTACCTTTCTCACACAAAAAGCATCATTTTACTCCACAGAACTACTTGTGTGAGTAAGGTACTCTTCAACATGAGTTAGGGCAGAAGAAGACATCTAATCTTCTAATTGTATGTAGCAAACTGAAAAGTCTCATCAGAAGCCATTTGTGGTTTAGAATTATTTTCTTTCTTTGTAGTACACCGTTGTTCATGACCTAGTCACAGCAGAAGAAAAATTAGTAAGATTTCAATCTAGTTTAAGGCTCTGCTTCTCCTCTCATGTATATAGTATAATGAGTAACATATCTACCAACTAAGAAACAATAGATCATATATGTGCATAAACTGACATAAATTGAATCAGGCCTTGATTACACTACTATTCCTAATTACATGCATTGGTGTAGCTACACTAATGCAAACTCTAGTGTAGACAAGCAAAGACATTTGTACCAATGGTGATGACCCTGGTGTTTCAAACAGGTAAAAACCACTGTGTAAACGGTGGCTTTGCTTGCCTGCAGCTACACTGTTGGCTGTAGTTGGAGCAAATACCCAGTCTAGATATTGCTGATGATGCAGGAGCCATTAGTCCACTGGGAGAGGAGCTGCAATCCATTCCCTATACTTTTGAGGCCCACAGGCAACCAAAGGAGAGGAACCACAAGCCCCATTGCCAATTGCTCTAATTCTACCTCCCAGTTCATTGCTCTGCCCTCACACAGAGACCTTCAAAGAATTAATCAGCCCTCTCACAGTCCCACCATCAGTCATGCCCACCAAACATGCCTCCTTCAGATTCTGCTGCGGCTCCCAATCCCATTCCTCTCCTTAGGGTTGGGTTTCCCTTCTTCCTTCAGCTGCTCTGCTTCCTCATTCTTCTTCTGGTGCTGGATGAAGTCCAGGAGGGGCTGGGACAGTCAGTCTCTCACTCCCAGGAGAGAGGAAGCCCAGAGGGAGTCTCTTTAGTTCCCTTCTCCATCCCCATCTCATCCTAGGGAGGGGCACAGTGCTGGGTGCCAAAGAGGCCTGGCTGCAGAGCTAATTGGGGAGGAGACAGACTGCGGGCTTCAAAAGCGCTTCCGGCCCTTTAAAAGAGGGAGAGGAAGGAGCTTTGCCTGCTCCTTGTGCAGAGGAAGGAGGAAGCCCATTAGCATGTGGGTAGCCCCAAATACCTTCTTTTCCTTAGGAGGTGGGGAACAGGGAAGGACAGCCAATCAAACAGACTAGGGTGACCAGATAGAAAGTGTGAAAAATCGGGACGGGGGGGGGGGTAATAGGCACCTGTGTAAGAAAAAGCCCCAAATATCGGGACTGTCCCTATAAAATCGGGACATCTGGTCAGCCTAAAACAGACAGCCTTGTGGGTAGGTTTGAAAGCCTGAAGTCTCTGGGGAAAACCCATACAGGTAGCAACCTGACTTCAGTGGAGTTACATCAGCGTCAAACTGACAGGAGAATCAGGAGAACTCTAATGGCCAGATACTGCCACCCTTACTCATGATTACTAGTAACTTGCTCTGTGAATAGTGCCAGTGGATTTATTGGGATTTTCTACTTAGTGAGGAAAAGTGTTATAATCTGTCCCTACCTGTATAAAGTGTGCACAAATTACCATTCTTAAGAAAATCTTGACCTCTCACAATATCAGCATCTACAATTTCAACACTGATCTCCAATCTTTATACTCCATTTCCACTGCTCTGCTTCCAACATACTGATCTGTGATTCTAAAAGATAAAACTTCTGCCTGGCTTCTCCTGTTCCCTCAGGTTACACTGCACTCTTGAAAGCCTGCCCCTGATTGAGAAAAAGAAATATTGCCCTTTTGATCTCCCCTCTTGCCACACATTGAAATCCAGAGGCTCCCAGATACTTTTAGCCTCAGCAGTACCTATAAATAGTCTTAACAAATTAAGAACAGACTTCTGCTGTGTGGTCAGTGGAATTACCTTTTGTAAAGTCCACCATATGTAAAAGTGATTGCAGGATTGGGGCCTATGTCTGAGTTGGTCTCATATCATTTAGGACTTTATTACACATTAACCTTTCCACTTACTGTACTGAGAAGCAGGCCC